>NW_023425540.1:6483822-7083822 GCF_014108245.1 Pipistrellus kuhlii
CTCCTGAAAATAAATAAATAAATAAATAAATAAATAAATAAATAAATATTTCTGTTATCTGTCTCTCTCTAGGTCATGTCCAATACATGATCTGACATATTTTATGTGCTCAGTAAATAATTACAAATAATTACCAAATAAATATGATACAAAGAAGAGAGAATTTTCTTTGTAAGGTCACAGAAGAAGAGATACATGAAGGAGCCCTTCAATGATTTTTCAAGTTTGTGCACAGTGTAACTAAAAATTTAACATGGTTTATTCATTAAATCAGTGGTAGATACACATTCCTTATGGATTCTCTACCTTATCAAGGAGGGTGGTGTCTCTACTGTTATTTTCTTTTTTAAGAGATGTTTATACCCTAAATCACATGTGTCAAACACAAGGCCCGGGGGCCAAATCCGTCCCGCCAGGCCTTGCAATGTGGCCCGCACCGCGATGTCATCACTGCACTCCGCTGCGTTTCCATCACAATGACAGTTTATGACTGTTCAGTAAACCATTCGGCCCACGATTTAGGCTGGATTTTAGATTTTGGCCCCTTCTCTGATTGAGTTCGACACCCCTACCCTAAGTGGTTTGGCTCAGTGGATAGAGCATTGGCCTTCAGACCAAAGGGTCATAGGTTCAATTCTGATCAAGGGCATGTACCTTGGTTGAGGCCTGGCCTGAGCCTTGGTTGGGGCACGTGCAGGAGGCAACCAATCGATGTGTTTCTCTTACATTAATGTTTCTCTCTGTCTTTCCCTCTCTCTTCCTCTCTCCCTGAAAATGAATGGAAAGATACCTTTGGGTAAGAATTAACAACAACAAAAACACAAAACAAACAAACAAACAAAAAGAGATGACTATAATGCTTTAAAAAATAAATACCTGTTGATTTAGTCTCAGAATTTAGTTTCTGTTTCCTTAGCCAACATTCTTCTTTAAGGAAAATGTTACTAAAATAGTTATAGTATGTTTTAAAAATATTCCGAATGCCTTTAGTTATAGATAAATGTTTCTAAAATCAAGAAATGTTAAGAAAGATGTAAATATCTAAGCTTTTCAAGTCACCAATTTTCCAAATTAGTAATAAATAGTTGTACCTCATGCTGTTAATAACACCTTCAGCATGAAGATCTCAGAGCACCTTCGACATTACCGTTTAGCATTACTGTTCTCCTAACTTTCACTGAGTTACGTGAGATTTAAGAATACCAAGAGGTTTCTCTCAGAATTACAGCATCAGAGCACTGAAGGAACTTTAACAAGATAATCAGATCCACTCCTTTGGCCTGTAAGGTATGCATTGAATTATGGAGCTAAAACAGGATTATATCTCAATCCACATTTGTTAAGTGCTCTTGGGGAAGGAGATTGTTATGACCTCATTTTAATAACATTTACTGTTCATAACTGTTTCCTGATATGTATTCTATATCCCTCACACAACAGTTTAAGCCTATTTGATCTCACTCCTTCCTGACCTCCCATGACACCCTCCATTCTGTGTTGCTCTTTAATTTTTCATACACAAACATCTCATCTGTATAACGAGATCACCAATAGGAATTACATCATTCCCTCCAGAATACAGGTGTAGGGATGTGTCAACTTGGTGGACCTTTTATAAATTTAGAAGCTTCGTAAAGACATAGCAGCAAAAAGCACTTAGAATGTCAGGTTTGGTAATCGCATCAGGTGCTAAAACGCTTCTATTATTTCTCAGTTATCAAGATATTTTCCCCAAATAATTAGAAAGGCTAAGACCGAATGGTAATGTAAAACTCTGTGATGCTTGGTGTATTGCCATTCACATTGATACATAGCAGTAAATATGCATAGATATGCAAATATCTAATCAGCAAACAATAATAAAGATAGTGATGTTAGAGTCTACGTTGAGTGAAGAAACTTAATTGGTGAATGAGTAATGTGCACATGTAATCTCCATGACTCTGGAACATAAGGAGGTAAAATAGTACTACTACTACTACTACTACTACTAATAAACCAACCTTTTGTGAGTACTTGTGAAGTGCCAAACACTCTTCTGTAACTCTTTACATTTATTAACTTACAGTTAATCTTCACAATAACTCTGTGGGCTGGCTCTATTATTATCCCATTCTAAAAAAACAGAAAGCTGATGTACAGAAATGTTAAATGCCAAAAGCATGCAGTTGGTAAATTGCAATGCTGACATTAAAATCTAAGAACCTTTGCTCCTAACCACTACACTGCAGCTTCTGTGGCTGAAGGAAGGGAACTTGAATAGGAAGTATCCAGGAAATGGCATGGGGTGGCTCTGGTTTCAGTTCCCACTTGAAGAAGAAGTGACTTGCTTGCCACAGCACACAGAAGACCACTGTTCTCCCAGAGAAAACACAGCTGCCAGGGAGAAGGTAGACACAGGCACAGAATGCAGTGCAACAAAGCCATGGTCAGCATTTGAGGAACCTACTGGAGGGAAGCAGAACTTCATGAAGAACTCAATCTGTAAAGATGATGCTTTTAGCCCTGGCATGAGTAGTGACCTAGACTTACAAGTAAGAGCCCTTAAGCAAAACATGGACATTCCATTGTGCACATCACTGCGTAAACACAGGAAAACATCAGATAGGATCAAATGTTTCCATAGCCACCGGCCACACAGATGAAGTGTTTTGATAAGCTGCTTAGTGAAACACATTAGTGGTCTTCTATAGGTCACTGTTTATAGTTAGAAAATTAAAGGGCATAAAATTCTGATTTGAGACTGTGGATGTGATTATTCTCAGTAGATCCATCAGCTTACAGAAGTTCCATCTATACATTGGTAAATATCAGTTTCTGGATGGTGGAGTAGCGTGAACACTCACTCTGACTCTGGAATTCTTTCAATGTTGACAAGGTTTAGGTGCTAAATGCTACAGATATATAGCACTTATGTTAGCATTATCATTTGGTCTTATAGCTAGAGGGGAAGCTTCAACAATTTCCCCAGCCATTAATAAACACACATATAACCATACATACATTTACACACACTTATTTATTCAATGCATTGTCCTCTCCCATTTGTCTCCTCAATCAATCATCAAAATCTTCCCATGATCCTGCTTCACCATACGGAATGGCTTTTATCTCTAATTGTCAATGATTTTCTGAAGATACAAAATCATGACATGTCCCTTTACCTTCACTCCCTCCCACCCCCCAAGCTTGCTCTTGTGGTTTCTACCAGATATGGCCTACCAATTCTTAGATTTATGCAAATCTGGTTACTCTTCAAGGTCCAAGTCCAGTGCTCTTTCCTCAGATGAATTCCCCTCGATGCCAGCTTCCCCATCTCCGTCCCTCCTTTGGTAACTCCCGTAAATTTCACTTTGGCAATTAGTCACATGATGCCCTGCACTCTGTTGGGTTTCATGACAAATCAATCATCTCCTTCTTGAGCTCCGGAACTGACTCTTCAACTCTTGCCCTCTCAGAACTCCTAGGACAATTGCAGACATATAGCTGACTCTCAATGCACAATTGTTTTCAATAAAACGAATTCAAAGCACTTAATTGTTTTACTTCAGACTTACTGACGTCAGTAAATAAATTATTTTTTAAAGACATTTTTGCAGAAAGACCTGTAGGGCACTCTGTATATCAGAAAGTCAGAGTCCCCTCTATCAACTACATGTCCAATGAGACGGATTGAGCATACTCTCCTCTTTTTCTATGTGCTTTATGATGTGGGTGATTTATGCATCTCTACTGTTGGACAAAAGCATTTCACTGGGAGAGAAATGGAGGAGAAAAGTCCTATTATTCTAGAAACCTACAATTATTTGAGCATAAACATATTTTTATAATAGTCTTGGAGTTAAATTTTCTTAGATGGAGTTGATTCCCACATCAGCTTCAGTCTTCAATGTCCAGACATTGGTACAATTAAGTTTTATTGGCATTGGTGTTTGGGAAGGACGCTTTTTAGATAGATGAATGAGAATAAAGAACATAAAATGTAAGAAGTATTTAATGGGTTAAGCTCAAATATCATGTACCATAGTGATACGCCTCAGCATCAGCCTCAAACATTCTCATTCACCTTGATAATTACAATATTTGTGATCCATTATCTATGAAGCTACCAAAAACCTTCTTCAACTAAGATATGCTTTCAGATTCAACTACCTCCTGGAGGGATGATTTTATGACTAAAACTAAGCTAACATTTATGAAATACTCATGGGCCCATAGTTGTCTCCTCACAACAACCCCGTGAAGAAGGCACCATTATTATTCTCTGCTAGAGATGAGGACATTGACACTTAGTGAAGTCAGGTTACTTCACCAAAAGACCACAGTTAAGTTCTGGAACCCAGAAGTATCTCTTCTGACTGTCCTAGGCCCTCTAGACTCACTATGATCCTAAATTATTTCCCAACCCAGTGAATGACACACCACCCTTCCAGCTGTGGGAGCTGTAAATCCAGGACCTTCTTGCTGCCTCTTTCCTTCATCTCTCTGCCCTTTTATAAGTGACCATCAACTCTCACTATTGCAGTAGATTCCCAGAGTATCCATCTACATCTCCCTTTGCTCCTCTCTTCCCATCCAATTTAATAGGCAGAATAACAATTTTAAACACAAATTTGGTTATGTTACCCTTCCCTCTGGCTTTAAGTACTCATCAGTTTCCCTTTGACCTTAAGGTAAAAACAAAACTTTCCTGACTGCTGCTGGAGGACCTGTGCCCTCCGGCTCAGATCCCTATTCCTTCTTGCACAGATGGCTGCATTCTCTCTGTCACCACCGCACTAGGCTGTCCTGACTTTCCTCATGTGAGCCTTCTTCCTCCCTTGCACACGTGTTCCCTGCCAAGTCCTTTCTCTCTACTGATGCGCATCCTTCAGAAATTAGCTGCATTTGAAGTTCCTCTTCCCTGAAAACTCCATGTCATATCCTATTTTACACTCTTTCCTCCATTCATTCACTTATTTAGTTGTTTAAGTAATTCAGCAACCATTTATTGAACAACTCCTCTGTGCTAGGCTCTGGGCCAGGCACTGGGACACAACAATGAAACAAAGCATCTGTGGTCTTTGATCTCATTGTCAAAGTAGAATCCAGAGCACAAGCCTCTCTCCTGTCACAGGGCCTTTTGCAGGCACCATCAGGCATTTATTGTGATGATGATTAGATTTGCTCCTGTTTCCTATATAGGCTGTGAACCCCGGGCAGACAAAGATCACCCCCCCCCCCCAACTGATATGTTTCTAGAACCAAGCACCCTATCTGGCCTGTATAATAGATACTCTCTAAATATAGATTGGTTGAAATAATTTCAGATATTTAGATCTAAATGTTCACATTAACATTTATCTGCTACATATATACTTACTAGACCTTAAAATATTTACTTTCTTCTCAGTCTTGTGATTTCATGAAACAGTTTGATGCCAGTCACAAAAATGGATTTTTAATTATTTTATTCCAGAATATTTATTATTTATTTATCAATGATAGTTCATTTTCCAGCTATGAAATGATGATTCCTGTTTGGGAAAAGAATCCTGAAGCATCCAGAACATTATTTTTCTGCATAATAGTGCCCATTTATTACTAATACTGAATTTTCTACTTTCCAACCTTTTTCAAAGTTTCTCATTCATATATAAACATTGACTAAAGTTCTAAAACAAATTTTAGAATGGGTTTCAAAATCTAAATATATCACACATACTTGTTACTTCTTTTCCCTTTCTTGAAAAAATACCGTTTCTAAATTTGTGTTCAAAGGATTCCTTGGTCAAATACTACTGGGAAATGATGTTTTAAATACAGCAAAATAGGCTTCTTGCTGAAGCATGTTTTAGAGCCCTTAACCAGATATTTCACACCAAATCTCCAATTGTATATTTATGTTTGTGCGCGCGCGCGCGTGTGTGTGTGTGTGTGTGTGTGTGTGTGTGTGTGTAGGAGTGTTACATATTCCGAATTCCAGGTTTTTCCAAACACCCTTCTTTGATAGTAGGACTCTCTTCTCCAAGAGCACTTGTCCAATGGGCTCATTTGGGAAATGCTACTTTTCAATCAGCCTGACTCTACATGTTGGATAAAATGCCCATGGTCATTTGGTTATTATTAAGAAATGACCTGTTCCAGTGTTCTCTGGAGGTCAACTGACTCCTAACAAAACATGTGTCATCTCAACACGTAATTATGGAACATCTGTCATCTGACCACCTAGTGCTGGCAGCTCTCTTGACTGAGGAGGTGACACCGACATCCTGACCCCTGAGGAGTGGGGGAGAGAAGGTAATTGGGATGAAAGCCTTGTTATGTGCCAGGTCTGATGCAAAGTAAATTTAGATTGTAATGTCCCTAAATGTGGAAGTTATTATTCCTGATAAGACGAGGGGATCTCAGAGTTACCCAGACACAGGTGGGGAACTTGGGATTAAAGAGAGGCTTCTTCGCTCCCAATACTGTCTCCTGTTCCCTGGCCAAACCATCCCTGACTTAGGTACAATCTCATGTGAGAAATTCACTAAAAATAACATGACTATTGTATAAATGAGTAAAGTTCTGTAAAACCATCCTGGTTGTTTTGTTATTTCCAAAAGATATAAGCTTTTCTTTTCCTAAACTGGGTCTTCACACAGAACCCAGTTTGGAAAGTGTGTTTTGGAGAAATATGTAGCTAGAAAAACCTCTGCTTCCATCGCTCTGTCTTTTTTAAGTAAATCCTGAAATGTCCATTAATGCAGAAGTAGAACTACGTCTCAGCAGAAATTTTTAACTTGTGTTTGTGGTTTATTTTGGTGGCAGATGTGATTTCCTTCATATCTTAGAACTGGAAGGAAGTGAAGAGACTGTCATGAGGTCCCACTCATGCTCATCCAGGTGACTGAAGACTGGAAAGAGTTAATGATTTGTCCAGAATCACATCAGAAATGATTACATAAGCAAATGCTGGTGAGAATGCCAAAAACTAACTCCTATATATTGAGGATCTTGCCAGGTAATATGGCCTTTATAATGTATTTGTTGTGCGTTATCTATTATCCCTTTTTTTAGTTCGGTGTCTGGGGCTCAGACTGCTTATGTGACTTTGATAAGGCCCCACAGCTAAGAGGTGGTAGATCCTGGGTTCAAATGGCCAGTCTGATTCCAAGGCAGAGGCCAGTTCCAATATGCTGCTCAGTCTCCATTCTGTGGGCTCATAAAGAGAAGCAAGAAGGAGTGATTATGTAATGTCCCTCAAACCTGAATTAGTTGGGACATTTGCAGCTCCAAGAAAGCCTTGAGATCATATCATTGACCTAAGATGTGAAGAACAAAAGGCCTGGATTAAACAAAATTGTCAGCCATCACTGATTCTCTCTGAATCGAGTGTATTCTCTGCAGGTACTCACAACAAGAGGATGGACTTATGTCAGTGGTGATGACACAGCCTGAAACTACTTTGGAAATTTTAAAAATGAAATTCTTTTAAAACTTGCAGTATAGTGTTTTTTCAAATAACTCCATTTGCAGCAAAACATTTTTCTTTGAGAGTAGACTTGATTTTCCCCATTGTTTGGGAAAGACCTTGGTGAGTGAGTAGGGATCAGGCTGGGTGCTAATGGTCAATATCATGTAAGGAGACCAGTTTCTGCAGTGGTGTCAGTGGAATCCATGACTTGCAGACCTGCAGGGAATCTGAGAGAACTCTCAGACCCAGCCTACATGTGCTATATGAAGACAATAATTCAAAACAGCTACATGTGACTGCAAACAGGCTTCAGTATTCTTTATTTCAAGTGAGTGTGAGATTATGATGATCTTTAGAATCATTAATTATGTTCATGGTATAATTCGTTCCTTATTTTGAAAAATTGTAACCTTTCTTTGGAGGCCCAGCTGCATCCCACTTGATTCAAGGCAACGCCCTACCGAAGAGGCTCTGAACCATTATGGTTTTAGTTATCTGTCCTCCAATTTCTTAGAATCTAACCAGTTACAACACTGTGGGTTTGGTTTTTCTTTTGGTGGCACAAGCAAATACCAGTACATGGCATTTAATGTGCTGTGATATTAATTCTAAAAGGAGACATGACAATTTTCAATGCATGGTTTCAAAATCTGTGGTAATGTTATCTTCCTTATTTACAATTGGTTAGATCTATAATTATGGATTGACCAAAAGTTCCCTTTCTTTCCTTATTCTGCCAAAAGGACAATATTTCTTACAAAGATTTTCTGAAAAGTATTTTATCCTATTGGCATATAGAAATAGTGTCCTTATTTAGTAACCTGAAATTATGCCTCTTTAAATTTTTCCAAATACAGTTGACATTCAATATTGTTCTGTATTAGTTTCAGTTGTACACTTGAGACAAAACTCTTTTTATTTCACCTTTTATGGTGTCTGTCATATCTTCCTATGCAGACTAATATTTTTAAGGAAATGAAAAACTCAATTTCTAAAGTTCCTCTGTATTCTTTCAGATGCAATGCTCCCTTCAGTCACTTCCTCATATTTGTACATCTTTTCTCTGTGAGTGTGACCTGAGTTCCTGGAAGACAGTCACTATTCCATGTCTTCTTCTCTTTGACCTTATCTCCATTTTCCCTGAAAAATTTCACTTCTGCATATTTCTTTTTATTTTTTAGTAGGTTTTTATTGATTTCAGAGAGAGGAAGGGAGAAGAAAAGAGAGAGAAACATCAAAGTTGAGAATCATTGCTTGGCTGCCTCCTGCACACCTCCTACTGAGGATTGATCCTGCAATCCAGGCAGGGGCCCTGACCTGGAATCATGACTTCCTGGTTCATGGGTTGACACTTAAACACTGAGCCACAGGGTGGATTCCATAATTCTTTTTTTTTAATCTGAGGAAACTACTATGGTGATATTCAGTGGTTGATTGAAGTATAAAGTTAAGCTATTTTTCAGTGTTTCTGGCTAATGCAGGAAGACTTTATCAGTAATTTAGGCCCAATCTTCTATGGAAAGTTTGAATTTTCAGAACTAGGGAAGTTGTGTACTTCCCAGGGATAAATAACATTTCTATTCTACTGGGTTCAGAGACAAGTCTTTCTGGAATTTCTGGCCTGACAACTCTTTTACAAAGGCCTGTTGCTACTGTTTGATAAGATTGAGGTCAAGTCAAAGGTATCTGTGGAAATGTGTGTATAAAGCACCTACCCTCTGCCTGGCCCTGTAGGTTTTTGTTGAGCTTCAGCAGGTTGGCTCACAGCTACCATTCCATTCTGAAAGAGCCCAGAACAAAGCAAGCAGCGTGGGTCAGCCCCCCAATCCTACCACTTAAAATCCATGTGCTCCAGACAGAGAAAGTCAGTGATGAGTGGGAAGTGGATTTTTCTGCCAGTGGATAAATGTCCTCAGTGAAAAGGAAGTGTGGTTGTTCTCAGAAGGACTGGAGAAAAATGCAGAGAGGACGTCTTTCTACTTTTATTGTAGGGGAAGTGTGAATCAAGAGGCTTGCAAAACCACAAAAAAAAATAAAAAATAAAATCTTGCTGGAAAATAAAAACGGACATATCTGGAAACCAGGGCATCCACCTGCTGCTCAGAGGTGGTGTCAGGGAATGGTGCCCTACACTGAAGGCTCTTTGGAAGGGAAAAGTGGTCGCTGGTGCTTGGTGATGGGAAACCTTCAGCAGAGTGAGTCCAATGACAGATACTAGAAAGGTGGCAGTTTAATGATCACAGGGCTGAGAATTCCCTCTATCAAAGAGCGCAATCTAAACACAACCACCACCTGTCTTTCCATTCTTTCTGGTTCTCAATACCACATGGAATGAGCATGGACAGAGCACATCCAGCAAGAAATTCCAAATCAAGTTCACAGATTGTCAGAGCAGCCTCATTAGCTTGTAAATTTGACAGAGAAAGCCTCCTGGGAGATAAACTCCAAATGGTCTGCGTCAAGCAGCATCAAGGTGAACTCACAATAGGAATGAAAACAATCTGAACCCAGTGGTCTGACTGAGTGGATGAGCCATGTCAGCAAACCAAGCATGAATATGGAACGGTTCCTAGAAGTTTCATAGTCACATGACGTGATTTCCCACAAGGTACTTGTACAATCTTGATTTCTGCTCCTTATAACCACATCATCCCTGCCACCACCCTTTCCTCCACCTCCTCCCACCACTAAAACCTCTGACTCAGCCCCTCTGTGTTTAGGAATCTGTTCACAACAGGATTTCAACAGCCATCTTTAGGAATGTTTGGTCAGGATATTTTCTGCCGGTGGCTGTCCTTTCTGACTGCATAGTGAATCACCTGCGGAGCTTTCACAATAGCAGTGTTGAGGGTTTCTCTCCCAAAGATTCTGATTTAACTTACCTGAAGTGTAAAAATCTTTTTTTTTAAATTTTTTTCTTTATTGATTAAGGTATTACATATGTGTCCTTATCCTCCCATGCCCCCCCCCCCCCCTTCATGCTCTCACCCCCCTGCTGTCTGTGTCCATTGGTTAGGCTTATCTGCATGCATACAATTAATTCTATTTAATCTCTCCCCCTTTCCCCTCCTCTCCCCTATCTTCCCTCTGAGGTTTGACGGTCTGATCAATGCTTCTCTGTCTCTGGATCTGTTTTTGTTCATCATGAAGTGTAAAAATCCTAAAAGCCCTCCGATCAATCCTACTATGTATCCAGGATGGTCAATCACTGATTTAAGCCAAATCTGACCCCATATTTTCCATTCTGAGACTTCCTGATTGAAATTCATTTTGCTTTTATTGTAGAACAGTGACATCCAATTTAAAAAATTTTACATGTCATTATTTCTACTCTTGATCATAAATCCCAAACTATATAAAACACACGTTAGCTGTTAATGCTAACATTTTGTTTCCATGGCTGTTTTCCTTTCTTAGGATGTTTCTTGGTTGCAGTAACAGCAACAGAGGGAGGGTCTGTGACACATAAGCCCTATTCCCATAAATGTATTAATTTTTCTTGCAAACTCACAATGTTTTTGTAGGGGGGTATACCTATCTAAAGATAGAGCCAGCGAAGAGGCCTCTTCAGAACACATGGAAGATCCCTTGAACTCAAAAGGCTGGGCAAAAGCACACAGCCTGAGCAGGGATGCCTCAGTGGTCCTTAGAGAAAAGGCAGAAGGCGACTTTCAAAAGCTACAGTAAAAATCTTGCCTGGAGCCATCATGCTGCTCCAAGCCAGGCTCTGCTTCCTGACTCATTTGACTGAAGTTTGCTACACTGCCCACTAGACTATTCAGACACCACATCCCAATTAAATCTGTATTTACATTTAATTTACAATTTAAGCACAATTTAAGTATTCACATCTTCTGAATTGCATCTGAGTCCTTGAGATCCTGAGAACTGCCAATGTCATGGCTACCTAAGCTCTCATCAGTCTATTTAACTCATCAGAATTCACACTGATAATCTGAATAGTATAACCCATGTGTATACCATTGGCCAGTGGACCAAGCCTTAAGCTGGTCAAATGGACATTCTGGACTGTCTTTAGGTGATTATGCCATTCTCTTTACATGCTTTCTGCTGGACTTGTCCAGGCCATGGTAATGACTAAGTGGTAACTTGAAAATATTACCCATTGCACAGTAAATCCGTTAGGGTGAGAGTTCTTGGACACAATTATGGGTAAGTATCAGAGGGAATTCTTGTTGTCAGAAGCTTGTAGAATACTTGTTGTGAATGAAGTAGTGAGAAGAGACTTGGCAAACAAGACGTCCACTAGTGTTTTAGGAAAGGGAGGGCAGAGGAAGACAATATTCAGCCATCCCAAAATAGCTGGCTTATTACTACAGGAAAAAGATAAGACAGAGGCAGATTAGTCACATTTCCCTATTTGTTATTGTACCAAAATTATCTAGCGAATTGCAATGTCATTTTGCATTGTTTTTGAGACTTTTTAAATGCATCAAATTACTGAAACTAGAGTAGGAAAAATATCACTTTAATCAAAGCAAAATCTTCATAGTGATTAGGGTCACTACTTTGTATTTTTCTTTTCCCTTTATTTTGGCAACAAACCCAGCAATGTTCCTTTAAGCTATCTGGTTTACTCCAGGGGCACATAGCTGCCAATCAAACCAAGTCTTGGCCATCTCAGTCTGCTTCAACCTTTTTTGGCCATTTACATACACATGCAGATTTGCTTTGAGTCTACAATTAGTGCTCTCAGTTATTAATATAGTCACTTAACATATATTTGTTAATCATCTATCTTATGCCATGCTCCACTCTAATTTATCATCTTGGCTCATGTCATAGACAACAGTGACACCTCCAGCTTCCATCCTGTTTCTCTATTTGCCTAGAACAGTGGTCGGCAAACTGAGTCAACAGAGAGACAAACCGTGGCTCACAAGCCACAGTTTGCAGACCACTAGCCTAGAACAATAAAATTAACAATAGCTAATACTATATAGCATTTATATTGTACAAGGTCCTCTTCCAAGTGTTTTATACATCTGTGTTAACGTTTGATCCTCATGAGAACTCATGAAGAAGGATTCATTTTTATCTCCATTTCCTAGAAGAAAAAACTGAAGTATGATTTAGATGTTAAATAATTTATCCGAGGAAAGCACAGCTAGTAAGTGGTAGAACTTGGGATTGAACCTGGGTAGTCTGGCACCAGAGGCTGTGTTCTTGATCACTCTGGAATCTCTGGTTGTGTCTATTCAGCCCTCATTAGTAGGCAACTCTCTGGCCTCTGTTTTGACCTAGCCCTCCATGGCCTTGCTTCCACCTGGCTCATTCCACTCTCAAGCAGAACCCAGAAAGAACAGTTAACACTGAAGACCTGGCCACTGCATATTTTTAAGCTCAGTTACAAAGACAGTTCCTATAGACATAGTAAATGTTTTTCAAAGCTGGTAGTCTAAAAAAAAAATGTTAATTAGAACGTTTGCTTTTCTCCAAAGGAGGCTCTGTTTTCTTTATTATAAAGGTATCATATGTTCTCATCCCAATTAATTCTAAGATTATTTGTTTCTCTAGTGTCAAGTGTTTTTAAAATATGAGGTCTTTCTGTGTACTTGATTTTTCTTGGCTAATGTTTAGCATAATAATTTACACATTGAAAGAGGTAAATTTTAATTCACGGTCAAAGCTTTTGGGTACACATTACAGTTAGACAGCCTTCTTTGTGGCAGAAGTCATATTGTTCAGCTCATAATCCAAGAATGGCATGTGGGCCATTTGTTATCACCATTCCTTTCTTTCCTGACACTCCTTAATTTCCCATAGATCTTCCCTTAGATTCACCAAGTTCTCTCATCTTACATTCACAAAATTATATTGATCCAGAGTTTTTTTTTCCTATCTTTTGATGTGAGAGATATTCTGGGATATGAATGAATAACTGAAAAATCTCAAATATAAAATAAGTTAAATATAATAGAAAAAATATTTTCCAATTATAGCAGCAAATAATTTCATAATAATCAAAATATGGTCAAATCAACCATATAAACAGAGTAGGAAAGCAAAGACTTTAGACTTAATAAAGGTAATAAGGATATTTTGTGACGCATGTTTTAGTTGTAGAATGTTTTAAAGACCATAAAAATTCCTGAGACCTTGTTGGGAAATAATAGGTTGGGAGAAACTAGGATTTCTCCACATTGGACCTCCCCTCATCACACACTCCCAATCTTGGCATGCCATGAGTTGCCAGGGAAACTACATGCACACGCCACCACCAATAACAACAACTGTTTTCTTTCTTTCTTCCTTTTTTTTTTTTTTTTTCCACCTCCTTCCCTTTCCAAAACAGGCAGAGAAATAGGCATTCAATTTCAAATGACAGAGTCACTAAAGATGTGCTGATTTGATAAAATGCCTTTACTTGGCAATAAGTTATGGTCTAGACAGGAAGTCAGAAGTGACATTGTGGCCCAGCTTCAGTTCATTGATATTTGGGGACATAGTTGAATAATTCAATTAAAAAAATTTTTTTTTTCTCTGAGAGCTGAGTTATTTAGTTTGTCTCATTGATCCAATTAACTAGACAAATGCCCAATCCCCATTTTACTTTCCGCTGTGAATGTCTGTTGGGTTGGTGTGCATTGCGAAAGACTGTGGTTCCTGGCGGGAAGGTGCCCTGTGATACCATCAGCAGTTTTTCTCCTTCTGGCTTGTTATGATAATAGCTTCTGTTTGCACAGCAACTCTAGAAATTCAGGATAATGTGAAACACTCTATGCTTATGAGCAATATTTTTTAGAACTATTCTGAATTGAAATATTTCTTTTGCTAGCTTCTTAAATCAACATCTTTTAATGGATTAAAATTTGAATCACAGCTTTGCCACCTACCTGTGTGAACTTAAGTAAAATGTTTCACTTTTTGAAGCCTTAATGTTTTTATATGTTTCTCCTTCTTAGTGTTTAAGTGAGGATAAAATAAGATTTTGTATGCAAAGCTATAACACAAAGAGGTAAATTTTAAAATGGCTAGTATCTAGAAAATACTCATAAATATTAGCCAATATTATTAAATTCAAATATTTTTTCTCATACCGCTTATTCTAGGCTGCCTTTCATATCTAGCAACTTCCCCCAAATTACTTTTGAATCCAATATATTTTATTGTAAAATATGATTGCTCTATTAAAAAAAAAAAGAGTATATTAGATTTTCTCCATGTTGGTTTTAAGTTAATATTTTGAACTTTATTCTCCTTAGTTACAAAGAAATGAATAAGTAAGAATGGGCTTATTTGAAGTTTACTTTTATTCCTTCTTTGACTATTTGACTTATGAAATTGCTAGGTGAAATGGTACAGAAAAAGAAAAAAGTGACATAAATAGCAAATTGCATAATTGTTTCTTATTTAAATAAGACAGGATATTTCTTCCAATATGTTACAATAAATCCCTGTTTGTTCCGAATGCAACCTTGTGACCTGGTGAAAGGGAAGAAGGACTGGCCAACTGTATAGCAGGGCAAAGTGAATATGGGAGTGCAGGAAGGAAGTAAATTCCCAGAAGACGTTGGCCCAATTGTTTATTGCTCACCAATGCTACTTCCTCCAATCAATGAATCATGCTATCCTTTGCTGATTCATTCATTTATTTCTATTGAGCAAGTATTTATTGAGCATCTGTTATGAGTTAGGCACTCTTCCAAATGTTGAGGAAAGAGAAGCAAGCAAAATAGACCAAAAATCCCTGTCCTAGTGGAACTATCAAAATATATAATTAAACTATCCTCTATAATAAAACCCTAATATGCAAATCCACCGAACAGTGGAACGACCAGTCGCTATGACATGCACTAACCATCAGGAACCTGATGCTCAACACAGGAGCTGCCCTCTGGTAGTCAGTATGCTTCTGAGGGATGCTCAGACAGAAGCTGGGCTCATGGCTGGTGAGCGAAGAGGTGGTGGTGGGAGCCTCTCTCCCGCCTTCACAGCAGCTCTAAGGATTCCAACTGCTCACTTATCCCTGTTGGGAGCGGGCCTAAGCCATCAGTCAGATATCCCTGAGGGCTCTTGGACTGCAAGAGAGCGCATGCCAGGCTGAGGGACCCCCTGGAGCTGGACAAATCTCGTGTACCGGGCTCTAGTATATTATTTTAGGTGGTGACACATCCTATCCGGCAGTGTTTCCCAAACTTGTGACATATGTGTACCCCTTTATAATTTTCATAACGCTGAGTACCCCTTGTACTCATGAGAATGTAGAATTAGGCACAACTAAGCATGGTGCAGTGCATATCCCCACCAAACTCCGGTGCAAAGTGTACCCCCACCAAACTCTTCCCCTACCCCTGGGGGTACGTGTACCACACTTTGGGAAACACTGCTAGGCAAATTAAAACAGGGAAGCAGGATGGGGATTAGGGTTACAATTTTAATGAGAGTGGTGATTAGCAAGTTGTTTAATGATAAGGTGACATTTGAGACAAGACTTGAAGAAGGTCTGAGAGACAGTCATATGGGACTCTGGTGGGGGAGGAGGGATGACTGGCATCACAGGCAGAAGGAACAGCATGTACAAAGACTCTCAGCATGAGAATCCATGCAAATTGAAGAGCAAGGAGACCAGGGCGGGTAATAAAAGCAGGGTGAGTATCTGGGTTTTGCAGGAAGTTCTGATAACCTTGGCTTTGACTGGGATTAAATTGTGAGGGTACCAGAGGTTTCTGACCAGGAATGACATGATCCAACTTAAGTTGTATAGGAATCGCAGTGTGCTGTGTGGACACCAGATGACACAGATCAGGACTGAAGCAGGAAACCAGCTAGGAAGCTATGATAGCAACCAGTGCAGGCTGTAGCAGAGGAGGGGTGAGAGGCGGTCATTGTAGAAGCAAAAATCAACAGACTTGGCTAAACATTCCGCATGGGGTTTGCGAGAAAAAGAGAAGAGCTGAGAATGCGTCCAGGGCTTTTGGCCCGAGAAACCAGAAGGGGTGATTGGACACCATTGTGTGGTTATCTGGAAAATGCAATGTCTTTGGTTCTAGAAATAAAGCTGCAGATGCAACCCATGGTAAAACAATTTCATTTATACTATACTCACTTGAAATGTGTAAATTTAATTTGAACAGGGGCTGAGATGACATCTACCGTTGAGTTTTCTGGAAATAAGATTGTCTTGAGCAATAAATCATGGAAAAGAGAATCCAGAAAAGGACCTTTGCACAGGACTGTGTATCCAAAATTACCATAGACTTTTAAGCAAGCACCTTTTCCTGGCAAAGATAATGGACAGGGTGGGTCCCAGGTTTGGGTATTTAAAGGGACAACCACCACCCTAGCTGATGTCCATGCACAGGTTTGAATGTCCTAAAGCACACACTGGTTATGTTTCTGCATTCCTCACAGTGGATTCCTCTAGGATTTCTGTCAGCTTAGCGGAATTACAGTGCTCTGAGGCACTTTGGAATTATCTGGTCCCATAAACAGACTTAATAGCGTGTGCGGAGGCTGACAGGCTGACAGATGTTTACTGGAGTTCTGTGCGGAGAGACATTCGGAGGCTGCCTCTGGGGCTGGTGGAAAGCAGACAGCGATAGATCAGCAGAACTGGCCACGGGGCAGGGCAGTGACTGCACACACCACGCATCTGCCATCCCTTCCAGTCCCACCTCTCATTCCAGGGAATGCAGCCCTGGGCCCCACAGACAGTCCCCAGCCCAGCACCCCCACAACCGTGGCCACCGTGTAACCCTAGAAGGCAAATGCCTGGAGACAGGCTATACACATATTTCTGTGTGCAACAAGGATTGAAATATGAAAACTTAGCCCTTTCACTAATCTAGGCAGAGCTGAGCTATTGAGCTTTTACTGGGTCTGAGGGAAAATTTCCTTCAAAGAGCCTCCCTGTTGTTTTTATTTGTATTTTTTCCCCCTTGTGTTTTAATTTTACTTTAAAAGATTTTATGATTTGGCGTGAAGTGGCAGCAATGAAATAAAAACTCTACTTTACAGACTGCAGTGGGGTGGATTTATAGCCAACACGCTGACACACACACACACACACACACACACACACGCACACACACACGCACACGCAAAAGCAGGCATAAAGAATTTATTTTTTGTTTGTCTCCAGGGCCCTGGAATGTAAAGGAAATGGCTGAGCTGCAGCTGCAAATGATTACTAAGCATTTTCAATGGTCTCATGAAATGCCTTGAATTCACAGAGCACCACTTCGGAATTTGGGCTGGATTGCACCCATCAGGAGAAGTAGGTGCCTCCCCATCAACCAACCCCCCTCCTGCCCCTCCTTGGCAAGGCTTATGAATCAGATCTGTATTGAGGCTTTGTCTTCTGATTTTAAGACCCTTCCTCTCTTTTCCTTCTTGACCTCTCTCCTTGCCTATTCCGTCTTCCAGAATATAGTTCTTAGCATTCCTTTAGTTTTAGTACATCACAATTCATACATGCAGAATCTTCCTGTTAGAGCACACCTCAGTTCTGCACATGCGCGAGGAAATTTCCCTTTACTCCCTCCAACCCAAGGGAGCTCATGGGGAAAGGGACACTTCACTTTCCCAGCGTGAACTTGCGTGCGATGGCACAGGGGATTCCTGACCTCGTGGGCTAGAAGAGCCACTTCTCTGAAGAAAATGAACTCCTTCGACCAACCCCCATTGTCAAAGGCAACACTAAATGGGCATAGTAACCTATGGTGGCCATAGCCAAGTTCAACTTGTGTTCAGAGAGAAAATCCTCCCGGGTGGATGGGTAGGAGTGAGATCAGCTGGAGGCCTAGGACCAGCAATGACTTAACTGCGGAGATGAGACAGGAAGATGGACGAGATGCTGGCACTCCAAGGCTGGTTTGTAAACATTGCCCCAGGCTCTTCATTACACCATGGCCCCAAGTCACATCATGGAAGGTCAGCAATTAAGGACTCCCCTAGCCTTTCATTAACAATTTACCTTTCTTGTCATCGCCACAGTGAAAAAATAACTTTGCACAGTAATGATTCAACCAGACCAGGCCAGGCTCTGGAGGAGCAGAACGCTGGCAGAGGCATTAGAAAAGACACTTTTGAAAAGACACTTGGATCCTGTTGTAATTAAACTGGTTATTAATAACAGGACAGGAGCAAAGGGAAGGCCAGATACAGGCCTGTCTTTTGGGCAGCTTCACCAGGAAGCTACAACTTTACTCTCCCCAGGGAGCCACTGATCTATTCCTGGCAGATCACTGGTGGAAGGTCCTGGACAGGGGGAGACAGATGCATGTCCAATAAAGTTGGGGGGACTAGTCACATCTGGATCAGGTCATTGGCCAGACTAAGCCTGGCCACTGTAAGTGCATGAAATTTGGGATATAATCCCCAAACCAAGGAGCTCACTTGTGCTTGTGGTTGTTCTTGTGTGCTCATGTGTACTAGTACTTGGTGCCCTTGGCTGCCCTGGGACTTTGTTGCAGGGGGTGCTCTTTCTTGGCTCCCTGCATTAGCCCGCATGGCCCACAGCCATATGGACCCCTCCCACAAGGGACTATTGGACAGCACAGAGCCTGATGCTGGACTAGACCTGACTGCAACATGGAAGAGAAACTGAACACTGGCTTTGCTTTCAGCTTTCCTGGATCCCCAGCTACACTTCTTCCAGGACTGGATTGAGGGAAGTGTGACGTTGGAAACATAGAGATGAAATTCCATGCAAATAAAAATCACTCACTTCCCTGTGTGAGTTTCAGAAAATTATTTTTCTTGAGATATGGTAAGGACTCCAGGCTGGTTTGTAAACATTAAGTCTCCCTTTCCACAGCACTCAGTGGGGCAATGGAGACTTCATTTTCGCCGACAACACTCTGTTCTCTCTTCTTCTATATTTTAAAGAAGCCAATAATTGAATGAAACAAATATTTTTTTATTTTTATTTTTTTACTGTCATACACTCACGTGTTCTATGTGTAGGAAATAGGTCAAATAAAGACTGGCTTTATGGGTTCAGAGAAAAAAGGGGCAGGCTCTGTGGGCTCTAGTCTATGTGGCAGGTTATAGTATGAGTGCACACACCTCCCCTTTCTCCCCCCCAAATCACAGCATAAGGAGCGGGAGCAGGAAAGGAGCAGAGTATCTTGCTTTATAAGCCTCCCCTATCCCCACATCTCTGCCCCAACATCCTGCCCTCTGGGCATAGATGGTCTTATCCAACTTCACAAACAGGCTAAAGGGGAGGAACATAGAGACAGCAAGGCTCTGGAATTCTGGTCACTTCAGTACGGGTAGTTTCAGATCTTGAGGTGAATTCTGTGTCGAGGACCCTGATCCTTGTGCATTTCCTTGTCTTTGTGAGTCTGAAGCAAAATATAATTTTCTGATTGCCTGTTCTCAACTATGGAAAACATTCATGAGAATTCCATATATTAAACTTGAGCAACCAAGTGTTTGATGGTGAAGGGCCATCGTTGGCTTGGGATGGAACTGAGAAAGCAGAATGAAAGTATTCAGATTGGGTAATGAGAAACATAGTGGTGATAAGTCTAGATTTAGGATTAGAAACTATCCCTATAACTTTGGAATGAATTATTAGGAAACGTAAACATTTAAAATTGCAGACATCTGAAGCAAAGGCTTAGTTGCTATTAGTAGTTTTCTTTAGTGATATGACTCTTCAAATCTTTCTATGAGATTGTCTTTTATTTTTTATTGATTTGGACTCTAGCGTTTTGTAGATTTTATATATGAATAATCTCCAAGTATGTATGGATTGGAGATTATACATATGTGTTATATATGTATATTGTAATTACATATAAATATACATGATTAGAGATATATTTTAATATGATATATATATAAAATCTCCCATCTTTTCTTCAATGAGTTTTAAGTATAGAAGGGTGGGTTCTCACCATTGCTACGACTGATGTGAATTTAGAAGACAAAAGAGTGTTATCCACTGGTTTGATGTGACTATTTTACTGCCTTTTCATTTAGTATTATATTGTCAACTCCAGAGCATATAAAGTCAGTAGTAAATAGTATGGCTCCTCAGAAGAACAAGGGAGAAGCTAAACCTAGAAGAGACCTTAAACATAAGCATACATCCTTCAAAAGTTCAAGTTGCTGATTTATAGATGTGGCTCAGCAGTGGTTCCTAAGGTGCCCAAAGCCACACAGCAGTGTGGCAATGCCCTTGACTCCTCCTCCTGTGCTCCTAGAGAGCTTCAGCCTTAGGAAGAACCTTCCTCCCACAATTCCAGTTAGCATAGGCCTCCTCCCTGAGTCTTGCTCCCTAGAAACTGTTTTTAATATAAAAAAAAAAAAAAAAATCCGAGGCTTGAAGAATGGGCAGCAAATGTAGCTGTTGTGTTACTTCTTCTTTAAAACAGGAAATACTTGGGGAGAGAAATGTTCATTATTTATGTCCTACAGAATGCTGGTTTTTTAAGCTTTCCAAATCAGGCTTCCTGCCTGCCTGGAGGGCCGGGGATCTGAATTCCAGAAATCTACAGCGCTTACATCCAGAACGCATCTGCACAGCACGGCATCTTTTCCCCAGGCTCCTAAGGCTCCGGGCAGCATGTGCATTTGAAGCTTTGGCATGTCTGCTTGCTCCGCACATTCAGCCCAATGGAAGCTTTCAGGGCCACTCTGACTGCTCGGTGCCCATTTCAGAGCGGGGCCCACAGGAGAGAAGTGGGAGAAAAGGTTAGAACTTGGGAGGGAGGGAGAAAGCTCAGAGAAAGTGCAATTTTTAAATTATTCTTTTCTTTTAAAAAAATATTTTATTAACTTTTTATAGAGAGGAAGGGAGAGAGATAGAGAGTTAGAAACATCGATGAGAGAGAAATATCAAGCAGCTGCCTCCTGCACACTTCCTACTGGGGATGTGCCTCCAACCAAGGTACATGCCCTGAACTGGAATCGAACCCGCAACCCTTCAGTCTGGAGGCCACTATATCCACTGAGCCAAACCAGTTTTGGCTAAATTTTCTTTTAATTTTACTTTTCAGGAGTTATTCTGTTTTCAGGGTGGCATCATACAAGCACTTGTTCTCTTATGCTTGAGTCTTTATAAACTATATTTTACATGCCATTAAAAATGAAATAGAGTCATAAAATTAATATCAAACTTGCTATATCCCCGTAGAGCAGGAAAAGGACCTGGTGATGGATAAGGGAGGCTCGAAGTGACCAGGACAACATAAGAAGGCGGTGCCATTGCAAAGAGCAGGTCTGCCGTTGGGACATATAAATAGACATAAATCGGCAGTTCTCCAAGTGTGGGCTGATAACCACCGGGGGGGCCTCAGGGATCCCCCAGGTGGCCTTTGGGATGGTCTCTTATAATTTTGCCATTTAAATACAACCACATTTATACTTGCTTTGTAGTCTAGAATAATTCACTTTATAGCTGTCATTAATGTCTCTTTAAAAACAGCGAGTCTCACTAATTTTGGTCAGGATATGTGGTCAGTCTAGGATGTCCTTGCCTTATGGAAATCATCTGTGGACCAGGAACCTATAAGGAGCCCTGGACTCACACGGCATTTACTACAGCACAGGATGTGCGAGGGTTGCACCAGGTGGTCTAGGGGTCTCACTGTCCCCATTACCCTATTGCGTCTTCCGACTTGAGGAATGAGTTCTAGGAAGGTCAGGAATGCAAAGGAATTCTTTTATTTTATATCTTCTGAGTATTTCACTTTTTTTTTTTTTTTAAAAAGGAAGCATGCATTTGTTTATTAATTGTAAAAAATCTTTAAAAAATAAAATGATTAGTCAATACAGGAATCATTGTAAAGTCTTATGTATATGAACTCATTTATTCTCACTTTTAGAAATTCTGCATTTGGTGCTATTATTTCCCCCATTTTATGGCCGAGGAATCTAAAGCATGTGGACATTTCTTAGGGGCACATGATTAGTAAGTGATGGAGTCAGGTTGTAATCTAAGGTCTTAAGCGACTCTGCTAGCAGTTCTCAACCTGTGGGTCTTGACTCACAGGTTGAGAACCGCTGCTGAAGAGCCGAAGGCCACCAGAAAACAGATATTTACATTACAATTCATAACAGTAGCAAAATTACAGATGTGAAGTAGCAATGAAAATAGTTTTATGGTCAGGGGGGTCACCACAGCATGAGGAGCTGTATTAAAGCATTGAGGCACTAAAAAGGTTGAGAACCATTGATTTAAATGGAAGTTTTAATTTGACTTAGATGAAGGAAGAGCACAGGCCACATGCTCAGAGGAGTGGCACATTTAACTCTGAGCCCACCACTAACTAAATGCGTGGCCACATCGCACTTATCCTTTCTCAGGTTTGCTTTTCTTTGCTCTGAAATTGGATGACAACTAATGGTTGTCTGATTTACTGAAAAATGGTGTTCTGAGCATGTGGAGAAAAACACACATATCCCAGTTTCCCCCAGATGTGGAGGTTATAGGCCCACAAGGCCAGCATGTCAGACCCGGGGACTGGATTGCGTCCCTCAAGTTGAAGGAGCAGCACCAGCTGATTTTCCCAGTCACTGAGTGTAAATGCAAGATCTCTGTTTTGTGGCTAAAACAATCTTCACTTGTTGAGAAGAAGCCTGCAGTAACCCAAGCGATTGCATTTGCACAGTCCCCGGACACATCAGATAGAAATCATTAAACATACATCAATCACATGGAATAACAGAAGCAGCCACAATGGCGGAAAGTTATAATAGCACCCAGGTCTCCTGCTTTGAAAATAAACCTGTCAGCTTGGCTTCACCATTTATTTCCCAGAATGTTTCCACTTCGCTCGATCAGCATTCACATATCAGCAGGAGACTATTGCCTCAGAATAAATAATAATATGTCCTCCCAAGACATTCTCTTCCTTATACTTTACAGTTTCATACTTAGTGTGGGAGCAGCTCACAGAACCACACAATATAAGAACAAAGAAATGCTGTTGTAGAGAACGTGTCTTCAGGCTATGCCTCCACAGCTGAAGTAATACTTTCAAAGAGCTTGGACGCTTGGGGCCATGACGGAGAGAAGGTAGTGGTCATCCCATCCCTGAAGGTCACCCTGTGACCAGGGCAGGGACTGGGGCAAGGCCAGGGTGCCCCTTGGCTGGGGAGCATAATTTATGGGGTGCCAAAAAATTCAGTTATCAAGATAAATATCTATATGCAACATTAAAAATGCAAAAAACCAAAAACAAACAAACAAAAAAACCCACTCAAAAATCTGTGATAAACACAATCTGAAGGAAGTCAAAATTTCAAACAAAGACAGGAGAGAACATTTTATAGAGCTGAAGTCAGATTACAAGGAGCACAAAGTGGGGGTGGGGGTGGGATGGGGTAGAGTTAGGAAAGGACAGACCAAGAGAGGGACTGAATAGGGCAGGAAAACAATTCTGATTGGGTGACAGCTAAGGGTGTGCACCTCCGATACCAGAGTGCGCACCTCAGAAAACTCCTATCCCTGGCAAGAGAGAGCCACTGCCCAGTTCCAGTGCAGTCTTTCTCAGAGCCCAGAATCTCACAGGAGATGCCTTCAAAGCCATTTATACAGATATGTTTGGAACCGGCAGTGTGTCCCCCGGTCTGAGGGAATAGGGTGGACGTTTAAGTGGAGGTTAACCCCAGAGGATAAACGTTTATTCTAAAAGAAGAACCACTCTTAGCCACACTTCTCTTGGTTCCTGATACAGAGCTGCTGGCCAGTGGGTGTGGGCTGGGCCATGGCCCTCGGAGAGGGCACAGTGAGCCCTTCTGGGTGGCTCCGCTGCCCCCGTGCGTGGTTGCTGGCTGTGCCCCAGGCCATTTTTATAATGTATGGGTGGCACGCTGCCACAGCCCAGCAGGTCGGCTGCCAGGACATGGGGGAGAAGCCATGCACCCACTCACTCCCACCTTACAGCAGTTATGGCTGCTCTGGGCACCCATCCCTTCTCCTCCCCTCAGCAGAGAGAAGAGAGGTTGAGAGGAATGCGATTAGTAAAAAAATACATTTCAAGCTGAGAAGTGAATAGATGATTCAACAGCCTTCCACATTCTTCCTGCTGCCTGCTCAGAGGAAGTGGCAAAGGTTTGTTTTTCTTCTCCTATTAAATTCAAGTGTGGGTTATATGGCTTTCTGGGTGGGCAGTTTATGCTTTGGTCCAGGTTCAGCGTTAGTTCATATCTTAGCACGACTGGAACACGTATGCGTGCTCCTAGATGAACAGCTATTCTAAATATCTGCCCAGATCAAAAGGGTTAGGGGAAAGCCAGACCACAGTGATGTGCAAATCACTTTTCCAGCAGGTGAAGGGGAGGGGTGGAATCTGGACCTGGCATGTATGAGTATAAACTGACATTCGGAGTTTTATCCACCATAAACAAGGATAATCCATGATGGTATGTGCAAGGCCTTATTTTACAATAAACATAAGACAAATCTACCGTGACCATCATTTCCCAAGACACCTATTGTAAATATTATTAATTAAATATTTGCTGCAACTGATCGTGGCTCGTGCTAGAGTTCAGGGTCCCTATAAGAAACAGCTTAATTCCAAATAAAATTACATGGAATTCAAATGTGTGTCCTTGTCATACTATTTGTAGGTACTCTTTTATTCTAAGACGTCTTCAAGTATAGTATAACAAATTTGGTGAGTATTCACCCTGCCAATTTCATGTGATAGAATAACAGACTAATAGGCAGAAATATCATTCAAATACATAGAGATACATCCATAATAGCCAGGAAATATTGATACCAAATACTTTTCAGTGGCTACCTCTTAGAGTATAGATGGGGGGGGGGGGAGAAGAAATAGAGGGCAAGTTTTCTTTTTTTACTTTCTTCTCTTCTGTATTTGAATTGAATGTGGGCATTTAACATACTTTCATAATTAAAAACTAAAGAAAAATGTGTGGCAAATTATAAATTAAAATAACTAAAGACTAAAATGTAACTACTCAGATAACACTCCCACCCCCCAAATAATGTCATTAGCTTTTTAAAAATGTTTCCCCCCATCTTTCTATTCTAGGAAATAGAAATCATCCACTTCCCTGAACCCAGTTTCTACTACAGACTTCTTTCTTCCTCGTTGATAGCATTGAGACAGACCAGTTTAAACTTCTTAGAGCTAAAAGCCCTCCCAGCCCCTCTGGAAGTCTCTGATGTGCCTTGTATTCTCTCTCTTCTACCGGGATAACATCTCATTGTGTTCAACTCCTAGTACTCACTTTTCATTACCCTGCTGGTTGGCCTGACTCGTTTAAGATTACATGAAAAGATGTGCCAAATGGCACGACCCGTTATTAAGAGTCCCAAGCGTTCCAAGTTCTGAGACTCGCACTGAGTGTTTGCCGTATCACTTACTGTTTTAGGAGCACGCTTGTCAGAAACAATTACTCCTGATTCAGCACAATTCAGGGCTTCCTAACAAATGAGTAGGAGGGTAAACAACTCATTTACATGGGGAGGTTTAGATTTGCAGAAATGCCTCAAGGGAGCCTTTCCAAGAGGCCAGAAAGGAATTCAGCCAGAAGGAAACAGCAGGAGGATCCTGTATTTCTCTGCAATTCAGCAGTCCTGGTTGCCAATACCAACATCATAACATTTCAGAGCTCAATTTTCCATATTTTGAAACTTCATCTAGAGATTCCATCCAGCCAGTCAATCTGCTATCAAACCCCACGTTGTTTGTTGCCGAACCTTCTACTTTGTGGCCTCTGAGCTAAGCTGCAGAAGTTTTACACCCTGAGAATAAGTCAGAAATGACGGGGACTTACCTCAGTGGTCCTCAGAATTGCCTGGAGAGTCTGTTAAAGGGCAAGTTACTGAATCAGTGAGTTTGGGAGAGGGCCTGAGAATCTGCATTTCTGGCAAGATTTCAGAGTTGCTGCTGCTGCGATTCTGATTCTGGGCCTCCTCCCACTTTGGAAGCCACACTATTAACCCTTCAGGCTCCCAGGGCCCCATAACTAGGTGCTTGAGGTCACTCATGGCGTTCTCCTGGCTCTCAAATATTCAGGACCCCAACCAAATACCAGTGACGGTCTCTGAACCTGATTATTCAAAGAGAATGGGATGGTGTGCGTGGCTGCTGTTTCTTTAACAGAACACTTCGGGGCTCCCTAGTGGGTTTGGCTTAGTGAATAGAGCATCGGCCTGTGAACTGAAGGGTCACAGGTTCGATTCCAGTCTTTGGCACATGCCTGAGTTATGGGCTTGATCCCCAGTGTGTGTGTGTGTGTGTGTGTGTGTGTGTGTGTGTGTGTGTGTGTAGGAGGCAGCTGATGAATGATTCTCTCATCATAGATGTTTCTATCTCTCTCTCCCTCTCTCTTCCTCTCTGAAATCAATTAAAAAAAAAAAGTAAAAAAGAACACTTTGGGACTCTGGTGAAAAATGACTCCTCAGTGTTGGGATACATCTTGTCTTTTACAGGAGTGCTGCCTATTTCAGGTAAAGCTTAGCTTTACTCAACACGGTGAAATGAAGGGGGAGTGGAGATTCTGGCATGCCGCATGAAGATGTCATGACTCTAACCTTCCAAAACTGTGGCCTCGAACCCTGTGCCACTCCTTACTGGACTTGCCCATGGTCCCCAGAGACAGAGCACATTGCCAAGAGGCAGATCCCTCTCAGTCACTTCACCAGGCTTCTGATCATGGGGGTCCCTTTCTGGCCTTCAAAGCAAAATCTCTCTGGTCTTACTTTATAGTTCAGCAAAAGTGCCATTGTCCGCACTGGTTTCTTCTGGTTTGGCAATTTTCTTAGTAAATTAATGAATAATCAGATTATTAATTCAAACTGAAAGCTATTAATACTACAGCATAAACTGGAGCTATGCCAGGGAAGCAGGGATCATATAAATATCCAACTTAGTCAGCAAATCCAGCGTGCCAGAAGCAGTGTTAATCGCCTGACATATACTTAAGTGTGCTCTGGTACTATGTTTTATTGAAATGGGCAGAACTTTCATTTTATCACCAATTGAGTCAAATTGATGTTTAACTGAATCATACCCATTGGCACAGTTTCCCAAAAAGCTGAGGTTTGCCTTTTGAGAAGCCAAAGGCAACTTCAATTTTCGCTTAAAACATCACTTAGAGTGGGAGGAGCTTGGATGAGCCTTCTCTCCATACACACTTAGGTTACAAGAGGAATACTAATTCAACTGAATTGGGAGTTTGGGGAACTATAAAAGTTGAGTACATTATTCAATTAATAATGACATTTAGTATTTATAAATGTGTTCATATTATTTTAGTATTTATAAATGTGTTCATAGTATAAATGTGTTCATAGTATTTAAATGTGTTCATAGTATTTTTTGATCATTCCTATATAAGTGCAATTACTATTCTCATTTTACAGTTGATAGCTGAAATGTAAAGAGATAAAGGGGCTTCCTTAGTCCCTAAAACAGCTGCTTTGTGAAATGTGTGTGTGTGTGTGTGTGTGTGTGTGTGTGTGTGAGAGAGAGAGAGAGAGAGAGAGAGAGAGAGAGAGAGAGAGAGAAAACCAAGACTGTAGTCAAGCTTCCTTAACTCTTACTTTATCGGTATCACAGGATGGAAGGATGGACTCTATTCAACACAACAATTGGATTCCTGCTCTTGTTCTTACTAAGCACAGACACTAAACAAAATATTTAAGCTTTCTGATCCTCAGTTTGGTTATCTGTAAAATGAGGCTATTATAATCTTACTGCACATAGTCATTGTAAAGATTAGAGCTAATTTATGTAGAGCACCAACCACTTAAGTACTCAACAACTATGGCTGTTATTATTAGTGCACATTGGGCATTGAGATTACACACTCTAGATTCTTTGGGGCTATGAAATATGTCTCCTTTACCCACTGTATCCCTGGAATCTAGCATGATGCCTGGCCCAGAAAAGGCATTTGATGACTATGGGTTGAATGAATGTATGAACCATAAAGAGTAGCTGCTTATCATTTAACTAAGCACAGGCTGGACATGGCAGTCCTTATCCAGATTTAAAGATACACACAGACCATTCTGGTGGCCTGGCCATATCGGCTTGGAAATAAATCCAGCAGATGGTGACAGAATTGTTTGCCATTTGTCATGCTCTCTCCCAAAGAAAGTAATAAATTGTAATTTTTACTTAGAAACCTGATGGGGATAGAGGTATAAAAGCTTAGAGGGCATGTTTCTGAGTTACTACAGAACACCGACATAGATCCCCAATTTGGGGGCCCAGGGTTAACATATGAGATAGATCCTGTGTCCAGGTTTCACAAGTCCTGTTCCCAAAGGGCAAGTCATGTCTTTAGCTTGTGCACAAGGTGTGTTCCCACACACAGAAGCACAGGAAGCATACTGAATAGTGCATGGGAAGCAAACTCGCACTGGGATACATTTGGGACTGTGCCTGGTGCCCAACCCCCCAAACTGGTAGCCAAAATTGATCAAGAGTGAGGTCAATGTATGGGCTCAAATGTCAGACACATCTGGACTTAATTAGAAAACCAGCTCTTCTACATTCTAACTCTTCAACCTGTCTAGGTTACCTAACCTTCCTGAGCCTTGAGGTACTCATCTATTAAATGGGAATAATAACAGAATCTAGGCGCCTAATAGGGTGGCAGGTGTTAAATGTAAAATGCCAGGTCCAGATGAAACACTCGATAGGTACTAGCTATTACTGTTACGATGTAGAAAGTTGGAAACTTTCCTGATCATGATACACCGGTCAACGAGGCCTGGGTGGAGCTCGGGACACAATATCTTCGGGTAGATGAACAAAGGGAAATAGGTAAGTGTCAAAATCAGAAATAAGGGCAAATCAAGACCATTTTTATCTATTTAACAATTTTACTTGAGGATAACGTTGAAGGTGAATATCAGTGTCAACTGCCATGACTTTGTGGATTGGTATTAGCTGAATTTCCACTGCTCTGCAAAATCAGGATGGGGTTGAAACATATTTCCTTGCATACCTTTGCAACAACAAGATAAGGAAAATGTCAGCAAATGTTCAGAGGTAATCCTCCTGCTGGGTTCTACAGACCAAGTTTGCCCTCACCATCCATATCACATGATGTTGCAACCTGGTGTTTTTTTTCTTTCCACATTCTCTATCGTGACCACAGACTTACTTAGCGTTATCAGTGCTGACCCTCTCACTTCCAGGCATTGAGTAATCCTAACATGGCATTCTTTCCCCTTACCCAACAGGCAGAAAAGTGGGCCCACAGCCTGGCCTACACACAGGCATTCCAGGTGAGTACATTAGTTCTCCTAAAGAATTTGCATTTAGGGGAACAAAAAGATACCTGGAGAGGCTAATCCTTGTCTCAAAGGGATTAATATTTAATGATGGAATTTCAGGCTTTGTAGTACATGCAATGAACACGTGCTGAGATAGTAGCAGAATATGAATTGGGAGGAAAAACAAACACCTAGGATGGTTTCTTCTCATCCCTCTGATAGCCCCACATCTCTATGCCTCTGTCATCTCCTAGTCTCGAGTCAACAATGGCAGGGGAAATTCATAAACGCTAGGGTCTTGGAATGGTTGTGTGGACAAACGTATTTAAGAGAGACGAACTTATGCAATTGTTCAATCCAATGTATTAAAATGAAAAGATTAGAGCAGAGCACAGGCAGGATTATTTCATATGCTTGGGATGAATGTCTGTGCAGATTCTAATAGCTAAAAGAACTCATACTTAACTCCAACATAGGCAATTCAGATTAAGATCCCCAAATGGTCATTTTCTTAACCATCAGTAGTGGGCAGAGTGTCTGTAGGCTAGCAAGTCCTCACTTGATCGGCAGGATTTTTAAGGGAATTGATATGCCAGGCAATATATTTGATGAGGGAAGATACATTTCTTATTTCCTGTGGGACCTGTGATACTGGACATAATGCCTGACCTTTAGTAAAGACTCAGTAAAGATTTGTTTAATAAATGTCTGAGTAAATGCATTCCACGAACTTTGGTTGTCACGATGCTTATAATGATAGAGTAGTGGGCGTTACAATGTGTTGCTCATGTTAACTATTGTAGAGAGCACAAGAGTTGCTTGGCGTGGGACCTCAGGGGCTGCCCCTCTGAATCCATCACTGTGTTTGGCTGAGTTTATGCTTCCCAAGGGCTGCTCCTAGCCAATCATGGAGCAAAGGATCTGGGGGAGACTCAGACAGGCCAATTCCTGTGAGGCACAGGACTTTGTAGCAGACCCAAGGAGGTTCCTAAGGCTTGGCCAAATCTTTTATGGCATTACACTGCCATCTGCAACTTTTCTATCCAATCCTCCTTTCCACCCTCTTTCTTTCCACCAGCAGCAGATCTCCACCCCCATTTTAAGGGTCTCCTTGCTTTTTCCTGCTTCTTACTCTAGTCCAGTGGTCGGCAAACTCAGTAGTCAACAGAGCCAAATATCAACAGTACAACGATTGAAATTTCTTTTGAGAGCCAAATTTTTTAAACTTAAACTTCTTCTAACGCCACTTCTTCAACATAGACTCACTCAGGCCATGGTATTTTGTGGAAGAGCCACACTCAAGGGGCCAAAGAGCCGCACGTGGCTCATGAGCAGGAGTTTGCCGACCACTGCTTTAGTCAACCTGTTGTACTAGTATATTTAATTCTGTCTGGGCGACTACTGCTAAGCAATCCCGAAATAACACAGACACATAGTGGCTAAGTCACAGAGAGACGTGGAAAGTTCTACTCAATAGGTAATTTAAATATAACCTTTATAAATTACATGCTGAAATTTTTAAAAGTAAAATTAATATGTAAATACATTTTGATCAGATCAAAGTTATCATTTGTCTCACTGAAGTATACTTAGCGAGAAACTTGCTTCTTAAAAAGATCCTCTCCTTTCACTGCTATCAAAAGAAGGTCATTCAATAGATAGGAAGTGAGAAAACTATTGATCTGAACATACATGGGGAAACAAATGCATTCATACACTAAGTGGCCAAATTATTTTGATCTCTGAATGCATAATAATCTGGCCAGTGTATATCCTCTCTAATAAAAGACTAATATGCAAATTGTCCCCTTGACCAGGAGTTCGACCAGCAGGCAGGCCGGCCAGTCACCCGTGTCCCCTCCCCCTGGCCAGGCTGGCCGGACCCCACCCATGCACAAATTCATGCACCGAGCCTCTAATATATATAATACATATATACTGAGTGGGCAGATTATTATGCATTCAGAGATCATAATAATCTGGCCACTCAGTATAGATCTCCACAATTTCAGATTTAAATGAAAGTCCCTCTATGGTGCATTAAAAATGTGGGCACATAATTATTTACATGGCAAGTTTATTGCCTAATATGGCTACCTAGAATTTAATATCATTTAAATCCCTGGGCATATGAACTAAAGATTAATTTTATAGTTTAGTTCATCCCCTCTTTGAGTGATTCTAACATAGTGGCACCTTACGTGCCTAAGATATTATAAAAAATGAAAAAAAAAGTATTTTGGAATTTGAATGTCTACCTAAATCTGACACTTATAGATCTTATCTTACACAAATCAATATTTGTTGAATTTGTATAGGCCTTCTATTTCTTCTAGAATGCTTATTTCTAGACAATGTTTGTGTGCTGCTAAGAATAAGTTAGGAATTCAAATGTCTACTTGTGGAGGGATCTATGAAAAAAAAATTGATGACTAAGGTGTAGGAACAGATTCAAATTTATTTTAATATTTAGGTCAAGATGTTTTTAGCAGACATAATTGGTTAATAAAACCCAACAACGGAAGTGCTGAAGATGCTATTTGTTCTCGAACTTAAGAATGATACTTTCCAGCAGGCAGAGACGCCAGTTACCCCAAGGGACTGACTTGCAGGTCCAAGTCATTCCATCCTGGGACCTCACAGCGGCCAGCAGGCTGTGTCAGGAATGGGAACAGCATTTACTGGAATGGGACGGCAGGCCTTCTCCGGATGACTCGGGGGTGATTCACAGGAACAATTTACACAATATTCACAGGGTCTCCAACTCAGCTGTGTTTTGAAAACTAGAGGTTTTTCTGCACACAGTGAAAGAGGGCAGAGAGGGGACATGGGTAATGCCAGCTCCTTGTTCCTGGTGATCTCAGTGCAGACCCAGTGATGGCTTATTTTATTTTATTATTATTAACATCATGCAAAGGGCTAAAGAAAACACAATCCATCAGCTGTGAAAAACGATGAAGGGCTGGCTGTTTGCAAGGGTATTAACCACATGATCCACTTTGATGGTTAAAAACAATGTGGGTTCTTTTTTAAGTCTGTGTGTGTGCACGTGTGTGTGTGTGTGTGTGTGTATGTGTGTGCACGTGTGTGTGTGGGGGCGGCGCTCAGCTCGGCAGGTTTGCTCTTGGCCTAGGTCTGCACTGCTCCAGTTGTACTTCTGGGCAGCCCTGCACAATCTGCCTTTATGTTCTGCTGCAGAGCTCTGCTGATAAAGCTGTTTAAAGGGCTTGGGTGCTGACAAACGGGGTGCCGTCAGGGTCTGGAGTTACAGGAAGGCCTTCAAATGACAGCGCCGCATACTCGGAGCACCGTGCAAGGGAATGACACAAGTCACTGCCTCCCGCCCCTGCCTCCCTGTCTCCGTAGTCCCACCCCACTGCAAACTCCGATCCAAGGCTAATTCTCTCTCTCTGTTTATGTGTTAGAAAAGGCTTAATGCTGTTGCTCTACATGGTAAGCAATATCCCCTCGATTAGATTTCGCTTTAAATGTTACACATTTAAGGTCTTATTTATAAGATGGCGTATTACCTCCTCTGCATCCTGACCTCAGCACAATCCCATCTCTTCCCCCCGCCCACCTCCCCACACACAGGCTACACATGCCTGGGGTGCACACTGGGTCTTCATTATACTCACATCAGTAAAGAGTCTCCCATTTCAGGGTACATCAGAGTCCTGGGATGAGGTGGCGCTGTGACAAATACAGACTCCTGGGTCCCTCCTTCGAAGACCTGAATCAGGACCTCAAGGAGTGGCTATCTGCGTCTTACACCTCATCATCCTAGAACTATCGGCCTGTGAGTTCCTTAGACGGTCCCTGAAGGCTTCCCTCACTCTTTACCGCCTCACTCAGCCACTCCACTCCCTGCCTCATGGTCAACTCAGCTCCCCAGGGCTTCGTGGGGTTTCTCCTGCTACTGAGAGCAGGTTTTGCCGAGGCCTCTGCTGTAGACCGGCCCAGGCTCCTGGCTGGTGTCCGTGTCCAGGCCTGGGCCCAGAGCACCCATTCACTCCCCCTGGCCTCACAGCCAGCACTGGTGGCTCTCTCCCTGTGGAATCTGCTGCTGCCCCGACAGCCAAGCCCCAACAGGGAAGGGCAGCTGCCTGCCCCACTTCAAACGTCAGCTCTGTGATTGGGATGGGACTGCTGCCCTGTTTCCCTATTTATGTATTTTACAAATGATACCTATTGATTGACCTTACAGATCCTCCTAATTCTTTACAGTTTTTCATCTTACTTGTAGTCTTTTTAACTGTTTTTTTCTTAGAGATCTCAAGAATATAAAGAACTTCCTGGTCACGTCTACAGCCATACAGATTCCATTGCATGGGTACATCACCCTGTAGTTAGTGTCTAATGATGGGGGTTTAAATTGTTCCTTATTGTTCACTAATGTAAATAATACTGCAGTGAAAATGCTTATGTTTGTCTGTTTTCATAGTTACATACTAAGAGTTGTATTAGATACATTTCTAAAATCTTTCATTCTCTAAAATCCTGCGCTTCTGGACAGCTATGGATTTTCTGTCCCTGTACTATATTAGATTATCAAATCATCTTTCAGCAGCTGGTTTAGCTCATCTGATTTCCCAATCTGTTTCTTGACTGCCTATTTGGGAGGTGTCCTGTCCCCTGGGACAACTTAGCAGAAATCATGTCTGGGAGTGTGGCTGGTCAGTTACAGGAGGTCAAGGAGAGGGACACACGGATCACAGATGAGAGCGTGGGTCCCAGGAAGGAGCCCAAATGGCAAAAGGGGTGCTGGGGAACACAGGCAAAAGTGTGGGGAGTCTATGCTAGTGGAGGCATATACAGATATATCTAAAGCCAAACAGCAGAGCTACAGACTGAAGAATCTCAGAGGGGAGGGGAGAGAGGGCAGGAAGAGATTAATCAAATTATTTCTATGCTTATCGCCGAGACCAGTTTGGCTTAATGGATAGAGCATCGGCTTGGGGACTGAAGGGTCCCGGGTTCGATTCCGGTCAAGAGCATGTACATTGGTTGCAGGCAAAACCCCAGTAGAGGGTGTGCAAGAGGCAGCTGATCGATGACTCTCTCTCATCGATGTTTCTAACTCTCTATATCTCTCCTTTCCTCTCTGTACAAAATCAATAAAATATAATATTTTAAAAAATTATTTCTATGCTTATAAATGCATAACCCATGGCCACAGAAATAGTTCAGTAGGCAGGGGGTGAGGGGAAGTAGGATGGAGAGGGCCAAAGGGGGAGAAAAGCGGGGGGGGGGGGGTATCTGTAACACTTGAAACATTCCATGGTGTAATGGTTAGCACTCTGGACTCTGTAATACTAAACAATAAAGATAAATTTTTAAAAAGAACCCAAGGAACTTCCAGTATTAAAAACAAGTGTTGGGGGTGGAGTTTGCAAGAGGGATGTGTGAAGGTCTAGGCTAGTGGCAGGTGTACTTAGATCTCACCTCCCAAAGCTAAACCTGTTTAAGAACCAAAGGAATGTTAGGTATCATAAACAGAATCCGAGGGTGCGTGCAAGAGGGTATTAGGAAAAGAAATGCAAGCTCAGAGTAGGCTGGCAATGACCTCTGCTTCAGCCTTCCTCCATGGTACCAACTGTGGCTGCAGCCTTTCCCTACAGGCAGAGGGATGCCAGCCTATGTTCTCAGCCCACAAAGGCCAGGTCTGGTCTAGCCAAAGGTTCAGTGCAGTAGGAGGTTTGGTCTGCCAGTGGGTAGTGCGTGAAATCAGGCTTGCTTGGCTTCCGGTACGTGGTTGTCACGGGGTGAGGACTGAGATGGCTCAGACAAGCTGCAGTCATCCCCTCCTATTTCTGCCACATCTGCCTAGACCTCACCCCTGCCCTTCTGCCTCGGTGTCCCGAGTTTCACTCCAGGTGCCTGGAGCTTTGCCAGATGACTTGATTGGCGGTTGTATTAGTTTCCTGGGGCTGTCCTAACAATGTACCATAAAACCAACAGCATAATTTAATAGAAATACATTGTCTTAAGTTCTGGGCTGGAAGTCTGAGCTCAAGGTATCAGTATGATTGGCTTCTTCTAAGGGCTGAGAGGGAAGAACCTGCTCTCTGCTCCCCGCGGTGTGCCGGCAATCCTTGGCTCCCTTAGCTTCTGCTACGTTACTCCAACCTCTGCTTTATCTTAACTCAGCACCCTCCCTGTGTGTATGTCTATGCCCAAACTTCCCCTCTTCATTAGGACATCAGTCCTATTGGATTAGGGGGCCACCCTACCCCAGTAGTGCTCATCATAGCTAATGACATCTGCAAGGACCCTCTTCTCAAATGAGGCCACATTCTCAGATACTTGGGATACAACTTCAATATATGAATGGGGTGAAGGTAGGGGCACAATTCAACCCATAACAGGGTTCTTGCCAATTTTTACCAACCTATTTTTTTTAAATATATATATGCATCTTCCTACCCATATCTCTAGCTACTGATAATGGTTCAGCTTTATACCAGATTGACCACTTGGAATCATGTTACTGCTTATTGCTTGCTGGTCACCTGACTTCACAAAGCACCTGGACCAGGAACCCAACTTCCACAGTCTGTCTATCAGCTCCAGCACCCTGGAGCAGCCATGCCAGCCCAGGGAAAGATTGGCGTGTGTGGAAATTTGGAATTGGTGCTTTGACCTATTTCATCTCCTCTTTGTGTAGGCCCATCCTGCGGATGGGTTAGCATTCTCTGCTTTTCAATGCCTTCTTTACTTATTCATACTCCTCCTACAGACAGCTCCGAGTGGGCATTATCTTGGAAAGCCTCATAGCTAAGCTCTTTGAGCAGCAATAGTGCTCTCTCAAGCTATAAGTGCTTCTATTGATAATTAAACTAATAAATCACACAGGTTAAAGCAATACTTTTTTTTTGCTTGAGAATTCATAAAGTACTAGCAAGAACATTACCAAGGAGTCACATGTGAGGTGTAAGTACTTAAATAATGAACATTCTACATGATAGCCACTATAAGTAACATGACTTCAATCATGGGTTAAGTGACTAGAAAATTATCAGATATTTCATTATCTACTTTACCTGTATATTTAATTAAATATATAAATATTTGTCTGAATATTTCTGGGCACTCATGAATCACTCATTTGGCAAACTTTCTGTTTGGAGCATTAGCTCTGAACCAACTGCTGCACAAGGTCTTGGGGTACAGAAATGACTGAGAGGTGGTTTTTGAGGTGAAGGTCAACAGCATTCCCTCTCCCCTTTGACAGGATTACTGAAAGGACTGAGAATTTGACTACAAGGCAGACGGTACTGAAATTGTTAGGTCCATAAGAAAAGTGTACAAGATCTATTTCTTATGTCTGGGATTAAAATGAGCGATAGGGGTGGGGAGTTTGGCCTGTAACTTCTGTTCAAACACCAAGACCGTTGCATTCCCTGGAGAGGATTTGTTATTAGAGGCTAATTAGTTCTCTTGGAATGAACTTGGACAATCTTCTCCTTCTGACATAACTGAATCCTCTCCAGAGGCCTCATAAGACTCTAGCACATCAGGGCCAATTTCTGAAGTTGGTTGATATGTAACAGAACTTCTCCAAGAAAAATAAGAGAAGTCCAGAGAAGGAGGAGGGGTGGGGACTGGTGGCAGGTGGTGAGGGTGAGAAGCTATGGGTGGGGGGAGAGGGAGTTAAAATAAGGGAGATTGAGGAGCTGCTAGATTTTCATAAAAACACAGAACTAACAGATTCTGCCAACACAGCTGTCCCGAGCTCTCTCCTGATCATGGTAAAATGGTAACGAAGAGAAATTATAGACGGACATTATCCAAGAAACAAGTTTTCTCAGAAACATAAGTTCCTGCAAATGAATTGGCTTGAGGCAAGTTAAGAAACAAGAAAAATTCCTATAGGGGCACAAGATGATTTTCAGTCAGGTCAGGTGGAACAGTTGGCTCTGCCTTAGCTGCCTGGAGGACGCTCCTCAACATTTGTTCCATTAACCTGAAGGCTTGGGTGGTCCATGCTACATGGTTCCCCTGTGGCCCTCTAGAGTCTGTCCTGCACCAACATGCTGTCAGCACAGCCATGTGAATTAGGCGAGAGACAGACCGGCAACCCTGTGGCCACCCCAGTTCCATAGATTAGACACAGGCTTTGGAAGTCACTCCTATGAAATCGCACTGCTCTGGGAACCCCTAGGTATGCTGTTCTCTGAATCCAAACTCTGCAGCTGCGTGCCTCTGTTGTTTTATTTCAAGTTGAGCTGGTTCCCCCTGCAGCTTTCCTTACCAGTTCTAGTCTCTGGAACCAATACACATCTCTCACTGATTCTTTTTAAAAGAGTAACATATACATATATTCATTGATTTCAAAGAGGAAGGGCGAGGGAGAGAGAGATGAAAACAACAATAATGAGAGAGAATCATTGATCAGCTGCCTCCTGCACGGCCCCTACAGGGAATCGAGCTGGCAACCCAGACATGTGTCCTGAGCAGGAGTTAAACTGTGACATCCTGGTTTATAGGTTAACATTCAACCACTGAGCCATGCCAGTAGGGCAATCTATATATATTTTTAAATGAGAGTGGTTTCAATTTGAGAAGGTGGTTGGACACTGGGGACTAGAGAACTCTCTCCCAAGTGTGTCCAATCTCAAGTGGCATTAAGAGCAGAGGTTTCTGAGAAAACTCTAAGATGGTGGCAGAGTAAGTGGCAGCTACACCAACTTTCTCCCAAGACCAAACTGGAATTACAACTAAAATATAGAAAAATCGCCAGGACCGGTTTTAGCACAATGGATAGAGCATCAGCTTGGGGACTGAAGGGACCCGGGTTCGATTCCGGTCAAGGGCATGTACCTTGGTTGTGGGCATATCCCCAGTAGGGGGTGTGCAAGAGGCAACTGATGGATGACTCTCTCTCATCGATGTTTCTAACTATCTCTCTCCCTTCCTCTCTGTACAAAATCAATAAAATATATTTAAAAAAAAAAAGAAAAAGAAAAGAAAAGAAAAATCATCCTGAATAGCCAACCGAAGATGAGCTGGAGAGAACCCTTTAACCAAGGATGTAAAGATGAGGCCACTGGCATATCTAACAGCATGGTAAAATAACTGCTGTCCATCAGGATGACCCTGAGTTATTATTAAATGACTTAATTGCAATTAGGATATTCAGAAGTTATACGATTACACTAAGGCCCGCTGCATGAAATTTGTGCAAGGGCCTTGGCCCCAGTTTCCACCTGCCACTGCAGATGGGGGCTTCTGCCACCTCTGCCTTGGCTCCCACCTACTGCGGCTTTGTCTAGAAGGAAGGATGTCTGGAACGACATCCGGTCTAATTAGCATATTATGCTTTTATTATTATAGATAATAAAGGCATAAAAATGATGTGCCTTTATCCCCCCTTTCCTCCCTTCTTCTCTCCCTCCCTCCTCCTTTATTCCTCCCTCTCTATCAATCATGTATACAGGCATACAAATTAATTGTGATTTTATGTAACATGCAATACAATGTTACAATAACACAATAAATCATATACTCACATATAACAATAATTACATCTGAGACATAATATCTTAGAAGCAAAATCGAGAGTTTATTCCACATGCAACACTTGGAAATGACATGGCCACAGCACACTGGGGACAGGCCATAGGCATATGCTATAAGGGCTATCATCACCATCTTATGATCACATATTTAATTAAACCCAATCTGGGCTGTTTTGTCACAGTTTAGGTCATTTCTGTCTTAATTTCCAGAAGCAGAGAGCACAGCCCTTTGAATGTGTTGCAGAAATATAATTTGTAATTGTACATAATTGCTTTCCAAAAGTTTCCCTCTGGCACCTCAGAGGGTGCCATGTAGATAATAATTGTGTGTGAACTAGATGGATGGACAAAGACTGGGTACATTATTTGTAGTCTGATTTTCTCTATAAAGTTTGCCACCCCATAAAAACTGCAGGGGCCTTTCCTCTGACAGTTAGCTCCCAGCTAGTGGGGTGGGAGAGCATGATGAACATGGCAATCGATTGCACAACATCGTGCACTGAAAATCATGACTTTGAGAAACACAGTGTTGTTTTCAGGCATAAATCCGACCACAGTGAGTTAGACTGCAGAAGGAGAGGGACCCTGGTGGAGTGTCTGTCCAGGAGACAAAGGGAAAGTGGGCTCCTTCATTACACCGTTTGGTCACTGGAGCTTTGTGGCTGGACTGCATGTTAATCTGCCTTTGTTTCTGGGGATGAAAAGGGAATATTCGGAGTTGCCAGGAGAAAAAAAAATCCACAATTATTTCCATGCGAATTCTGGCCATGGGGACATTTTGATGAAATAAATTCATAGACCCCTGTTCTTGCCTGGCTTTTATTAAATATTCTAGCCCCTCCTGTGAAAAATGGGGAGTGACTTCATGCTTTCATTATTCAAGCCGATCTGGTTTCACCAGCCGCTCTGTGGCTACAGTCAATTCAAAGGATGAAATATGTTTCCTCAATTTATGTGCAGTGAGGAGGGAGGCCTGCTGGGTATTAGACCCACTGTGGCGCCGTCTACGGGGTCCTTGATGGCAAAAACAGGTGATGACAGAAACCCAGAGATTATTTCGTGATCCTGAGAATACTGAATTTTTATTCTGTCCATTTTGCCCAGAGTTTTATTCAATTGTGAATACTTGTTTAAGAGGCCTCAGATTTCATTTCCCCTATATTCATACAACATCTATAATTATATTTTAAGGAGTTATGTATATTAAAATTAATGCAGTACCATTCTAATCTGTCTGCCTCACTTCCACTCAGTGTCACCCAGAGCCTGTGTCTGAGGACAGTCTGTCCCTTCTCACTCCCTCATGGCTGATCAGGCTGGGTTCCTTGGGATTAGAGTATGTTGATTATGATTTTGTTCAGACTGAAAGAAAGCTAAAAGTAAGGAAGCCAACTATATGGTGATGAAGATGGTGACAATGGGTGGTAGGCACTCAATGCAATAAGCAGATCATGTGTCATAGAAACCTATACTCAAAACCTCTATAACCTTATTAAGTAATGTCACCCCAATAAATTTAATAAAAAAATAAATGGAAAGACATGAAAAAAAAGGGGGGAAATAGAGCAAGGTTATTGGCTCTTCCAGAATCAGAAAATTCTGAAATTTTCCTATGGAAAACAACATTAACCCAATATTCTTAGATAATATATGAAATTAGTCTTCCTAAGCAGTTTCCCCATCTGTGAAGTGGGAGAGAACCCAGCACACCATATATGACAATGTGTCCTTAATAAATGAAAGTTATCTTTTTTTGTGTGTCAAACCTACTCTTCTGTCGTCTTCTTCTTCTTCTTCTTCTTCTTCTTCTCCTTCTCCTTCTCCTTCTTCTCCTTCTTCTCCTTCTTCTCCTGTATTCTTCTTAAATAAGAATCATTTGAAGATTCTTTGGTGAAAGAAAAGCAAAAATAAAAAATATATATATATTCCTTCAAAGATGCTGAGAGGCAGATGGTTGACTCACAGGTAGGTGGATCTGAGGAAAAGCCAGTGGGAGAAGAAGATTCTCATGTAGGTTTTATTACTTCTCCTGGGTCTATTTGAATGGCCTCCAAATCAGTTCTGCACGACCAGTTTGCTGCCTCCTGCTCCCATCTTTCCTCTAGGTTCATGCTGGGTGAACACAGCTTCACCAGACTATGACAATTCCTCACTCACAAATCTTCAGTGACTTCCTGTTCCTTAATGAATTACATCCCAAGTGACATGATCAGTTTGCAATTCCTTTGAAACTTCATCTCTCCTAGATCTTCTTCGCACACTCCAGCTAGGCTGGCCATATTTTATTCCCATAGCACTCCTTACTAATTCTTGCCCCCAAACTTTTTGTGTATAGGTTTTTCTTTTCTATAAATTTCACAAGAAGTTCAAGTCCAAGTATTACTTTTTCCCCCCTAATATTCTTCCTTGATCCTACCAGTAAGAATAAATCTCTTGGACTTCTGAATTCCTAGATTCTATTTATGTACATCTGTAATGATAGTTAAACATTTTATTTTATGTTGTGGTTAGTTTTCTGATTTTATCTTATAGACTGACTTCATAGCTACTTAAGGTACTGTTGGCATATTAACTATATTACATGCAAGACCTAACAAAGAGTTGGGTCAATAAATGTTTGCTGAATAAATAAATGAATGGTAGTGGTTGTATTAAAATTTCTCAGTGTGGTTGAGAGGCAAGATAAAGGCCTACATATATATATATATATATATATATATATATATATATATATATATATATATATCAATGAAATCACAGATGGTGCTAGGGGTCTGAGCAATTGGTTAAAAATTTCAAAGGAGAAATAAGTAAAAGAATTGATAGGGAAATTTAGCTTGGCCACTGAAGATTTGAGTGGTCTCTTCATAGAGTATCAACAGTTGAGAATAATGCAAAGACCTTCTCAGTAGCCACAAAGTAAATTAAATTCAAAGAAGGGAATAATTTTGCTCCTCATACCCTGAATTGCTATATTTTCTCTGTATAAATATTATTGGGTAAGTTATTACAAATGTTTTCCCTTGGGCCCTAGCCAGTTTTGCTCCATGGATAGAGTCCCAATTCAATTCTGTTCAAGGGTACAGGTGCCTCTCTGACCAGACAACCAATCAATGTGTTTCTCTCATATCAATAGTTCTCTCTGCCTTTCCCTCTCTCTTCCACTCTTCCTAAAAATCAATGAAAAAATATCTTTGGGTTAGGATTTAAAAGTAAATAAAATAAAATCTTATTGGGACAAAGAAACCTTCTAGAACTCATTTATTATCTTGTAGGACTTATTTACTATCTTTGCTGAAGATGAACAACCTCTTTGGGCCATGATTTGGGTTACATTTCTATAACTTCATGAGGAGGAATCTGCAGCAATAACTTAAGGATTAAGAGTTTCTACAAAGCAATAACTCGATGATGTTTGAGTGAATTATAAACACATGGATTAAATTTCCCCTTCTGGAAATCATTCACATTAAAATAATGAGGGTTTTTCACATGTTCAGATTTTACTGAAGCTTTAGAAAAACAGATTCATAAACTAAGTGAATGAACTCATTAGGCGGTGGAAGAGAATATTCTTATTTGCAATTATAATTTGCTGAATTAAAGTTATAATGGAGTGAGGACCTGGTCAGGTGGCTCAGTTGGTTGAAACAGGGTCCTGTACACCAAGTTGGATTCGTGGTCAGGATACATTCCTAGGTGGCAAGTTTGATCCCTGACCCTGGCATGCATGTGAGACAATTGATCAATGGTTCTCTCTTTCTCTTCCTTTCTTTTAAAGCAATTTTTAAAAATTTAAAATAAAGAGTAGCTACAGGTGATGACTTTAAAAAAAAGATTATAATGGAGTGAAGAAGATTGATGAAAGGTAACAGGATCCTTTCTGTTATGACCTAGGCCACATGTCAAATTTCAGGAACCCAGATATGAACACTGATAAATCTTGGGGACCTGAGGGTAGAAAGTCCATCTTTCTTCAATAGTGGTCCATGTCCATACTGTGTGCATCAGTGGCACTATCTGCAAGTTCCTGTGACCACAGGGCAGGTTGAAGGCCTGCACAGGAAATGCTCCAAGCCCATAAAAGGGGAAAATACTCACTGTTCTCTCTGCAGAGGGGAACCTACGCACTAATCCTCTAGTTAGGGTGACCAACTCATTTTGGTCTGCCTGAGGCTTGCCTAGTTTTAGCACTGAAAATCCCACCTTCCGAGCAGACCTTAGTCCATAGTGAACCAGGACAGCTGGTGAACCAACCTCCAGTGAAGGGTGTCCTTTAAAGCAGAGCTTTTGAGACTTCGATGTGCACACCTACATCTGCAGGTCTTGTTAAAATTCAGCTTTGTGTTTAGTAAGTCCTGGGTGGGGCCTAAGACTCTGCATTTCTAATAAGGTCTCAGACAATGCTAATGCTGCTGCTGGCCTGGGGAATCACACTTTGAAGATCAGGTGTAGAGTATCCTTTGTGAACTCAGAGGTAGATGAAGACACTTCAGCATTTATAAATATTGTGTCCTTGATGAAGTGACTTAAGCTCACTAGGCCCCGATGCCTTCATCTCTAATAGAGATTCAAAGCAGTATTTTCCTCAGAGGGCTGTTGAGAGGATTAATTAAGGTAAACATGGGTACAGAATAAAAATAAGCACCAAATAAGTATTAACTGCTTTTATTACTATGGGCATTCATATTGTGTATCATTGTAGTAATCAAAGAGGTGGTTAAGACTGAAAAGACAAAGAAGTTGAAGAAGGTTTCAGGTTAATTCGTGGTTGAAGGATTCATAAGCATGGACAGAGGCAGAGGCATATCACCGGGCTGGATGGGAAATAGGTTTGACCCATTATGTGAATCATAAAGTTATGTTCACCATAAAATACTAGCCTTGGACATTTTGCTATAAAATCTGCCTCCCAATTCTGAGTTCACTGGAACAGCAGGCATGTTGGAAAACTTGAGCAGTTATGGCCAAGGCTTAACCTCAATTCCAGTTGGATTTCATGATCTGTGCTGCCACTTAACTCTGTGAACTTGAATAACATTTTTGAGCTTCAGCATCCTTATCACCAATAGGGATAATAATGTCTATCTCATGGCCCCTGTGAGAATCAAATGTGAAGGGCCCATGTTAAAAGCTCAATAAATAATGGCTAGTGTTCCAATTATCCCCTTTGTATACAGGACTACTTCTGCTTAATATTCATTAAGAAAGGAGAACCACTGGATGAAATGCATCTTGGATGCACTGATTTTCAAAATGTCATAATGTCTTCAGATCTTGATCATCAGATCTTGCTGGTACCTGACCACAAGGAGGATAGCCACCAAAGCTTAATTTCCTGCCTTGTTGTGAGCCCTTGAAGCATAACCCATCTTTTGTCTTACTCACTGGGGCAGGGGCAGAGTGTGGTTATTCTGTCTATAAAGATGGCCATTGTTGGGTCAATGGGCTGCATCCAAAGCTTGACATTCCCCAGGTATCAGCTGCTTTGACTTTATTATAGAAACTGAAAAGTTGAATTTAAGAAGTGAAAATTTATCAAGCCAATGTTAGGTAGTAGCAATTCCTAGTGGGGTATAGAAGATGCAGGGAATTTTGGAGATTGAGAGCTGCCAGGCAGTGATGGTCATGTCAACAGTTGGGACAAGTACCTACTCATATTTTAAGCCTTGCTTTAGGAACAAGACACTTTTTTTTTTAAATGAAACTTAGCTACATTTCTGATGTACAAGAAAGGAGAGCAAAACTATATAATCCAAGGTCTAAGAAATACTATTTTAATTTCCAAGCCCTTTTTTGTCTCATAAAAATAAAACAATAGCTAACAAACCCTTCCTTGGAATTGCTTGCCCAAGCCCACAGATGTTCTTTTGCCTCTCATACCTAGATGCCCTCACTGGACATACAACCAGGTTATACACTCAAGTCTCAGTTCAGTTCGAGGAGCTTTGGTTTGGAATTGGTCCAAATTCTGGCAGCTCCACTGAGTAACCACCTAATTTTGAGGAAGTTAACATTTAACCTCTCTGATCCTCATTTTTCTTCTTTATGAAATAGCTATAATCTATTCTTCAAAGGATGTTGGAAACTTAAATGATATAATGTTCAAAGTGACTTCCACAGAGCTTAGCTCATAGAAAACATTTAATAAACATTCATTTTTTTCTTCTCTTCCCGTGTGCTTTGCACTTTATTGTGTGTTTGCCTGTTCCTAACATGCTGTCTCCCATCTGCTCCAACTCTGAGATTCAGGTAAAGTTTAATGTCTGCTTGTTCATGATCTGACCTGGGGCATCTCTCGTTTCCCTGTCATTCAGCTCACTACTGAGCATTGGGTACCACGTGCTCAGAAGTGACCTGACATCACCAGTATTTCTGTCCTATTATTAATTTGCATTAATGAGTATAAAAGCCAAACATCCAACTCCTGTATGCCATTCTCTGGTGGCCAGGGCATGTTGACATGGCCATGTGGCATTGGCAAGTCAGAGATTGTTTGTCCACCACTCACCAGCTGGGGCTGAGCACCTATCAGTGGCAACAGAGCAAGATACAAAATTAATACCCAGAAATCAATGTTATTTTTATACACCAATAATAAACTCTCAAAAAAAGAAACTAAAAAATAATCCCATTTAACACTGAAACAAAATAAAATTCAGATACTTAGGAATAAATGTAACCTAGGAGGTAAAAGATCTGTACTCAGAAAACTATAGGACGTTGAAAAAGGAGAGGAAGATATAAACAAGTGGAAGAATATACCATGCTCATGGATTGGTAGAATCAACATCATTAAAATGTCCATGTTACCCAAAGCAATCTATAGATTCAATGCAATCCCTATTAAAATACCAACAGCATATTTTACAGATCTAGAATAAACACACCAAAAATTTATATGAAACCAATAAAGACCTGAATAGCCACAGCAATCTTGAGAAAGAACAAAATTGGAGGAATCATAATACCAGATATCAAGTTCTATTTCAAAGCCACTATCCTCAAAACAGTACTGGTATAAGAACAGACATATAGATATATGGAACAGAACAGAAAACTCCAAAATTGACCCAAGACATTATACTAATTAATATTTGACAATGGAGGCAAGAGCATACAATGGAGTATAGATAGTCTCTTCAATAAATGGTGTGGGAAAATTGGACAGGTACATGTAAAAAAAAATGAAACTAGACTACCAACTTATGCCATATACAAGAATAAACTCAAAATTGGTAAAAGACTTACATATAAGTTGTTAAACCATAAAAATCTTAGAAGAAACCATAGGCAGTAAAATCTCAGACATCTCTCATAGCAATATGTTTACTGATACACCTCTGACCTAGGGTAAAGGAAACTAAGGAGAAAATAAGTAAATGTGTCTACATCAAAATATAAATCTTCTGCACAGCAAAAGAAGCCATCAGCAAAATATGGGAGAACAAATTTGCCAATGATATATCTGAAAAGGGGTTAATTTCCAAAATATATAAGGAACTCATACAACTTAACAAAAGGAAGACAAACTATACATTAAAAAATGGGCAAAGAACCTAAATAAACACTTCTCCAAAGTGGACAATAGAAGGCCAAAGACATATAAAAAAAAATGCTCAGTCACTAATCATCCAGGAAATGCAAATCAAAAGGACAAGGAGGTATCATTTCACACCTGTCAGAATAGTGATATCAACAAATCAACAATGACAAATGTTGATGAGGATGTGAAGACAAGGGAACCCTAGTATATTGCTGGTAGGAATGCAGACTGATGCAGCCACTGTGGAAAACTGTATGGTGTTTCCTCAAAAAATTAAAAATGGAACTTTCATTTGACCCAGTGATCCCACTTCTAGGAATATATTCTAAGAAATCAGAAAAACCAATCAGAAAGGATATATGCACTTCTATGTTCATAGCAGCCCCTCACCATAGCTAAGATTTGGAAACAGCCCAAATGCCCATGCAGAGGAGTAGGTAAAAAATGGTGGTGCATCTACACAGTGGAATACTACATGGCTGTGCAAAGGAAGGAACTCTTACTATTTGCAACAGCACGGATGGACCTTTAGAGAGCATTATGCTAAGCGAAATAAGCCAGTCGGTCAGAGAAAGATAACTATCACATGATTACACTCATATGTGGAATCTAATGAACCTAATAAACTAATGAACAAAATAGATTCAGAGTCATAAAAGCATGTTGCAGACTGATATATTTCAGAGGGAAGGCAGGATAGGGGAAATGGGAGGGGAAAGATTAACAAGGGAACTTATATGCATACTATATGCATAATCCATGCACAGAGACAATAGTGTGGTGAAGGCCTGGGAAGGGGTCAATGGGAAAAAAAAAACCCTACTAAAAATAAAGAGTACATCTGTAATACTTTTGACAATAAACTAAAAACTAAAAATAGAGTAGTCTAGAAATCCATTCAGAGTTTAAGAACTAAGGCTTCCACTAATAATTATTCCAAATTCCTCCAAATTTTTGCAAAGTGGGGGACACAAGCTTCTTGCTACTTAGTCTTTCATTTTCCATATTCTAGAGCTACTGAAATATGAAATGTATAGATTATGAAGCTCATTCTGGTGGAAGCTTGGATCAACAAGGATTATGTGGTCCTAGACGAATATTCAATAAGCTGTACTCATATAATAAGAATTGAATGGGAGCTTTAATTTATTTTTCCTGTAAAGTCTCCAGAAGAAACCAATTTCCTTCATACATAGCAAACATATGTGTTCCTGTGTGTTTGTGTATAGAAAGAGAACAGACCAAGGAATTAAGTAATTTGAATTTTAGTTAGAACCGTATCTTTTTTAATGTGTGTGTGTGTGTGTGTGTGTGTGTGTGTGTGTGTGTGTGTGTGTTTGTGTGTGTGTGAAAGTGGCTTACTTTTTTTTGGGTTTAATATGCATCTCTATAATGATGGTTTGAGAGAATAGACCTCAATGGCAATTCCAAAATCCTGAGTTTTTATAATTCTAGAAAAATCCTTATTTATTAATCTGAGATGATGCTTTTGCTACCTGCTGTTCCTTGTTCATAGTAAGCTATAGAAATGGTTCCTAAGGATATATAAATTATTGTTCATTGTATTAAAAAGCAACATTCCTGCCTGGCTGGTATGGCCCAATTATTGAGCATTGACTTATGAACCAGGAGGTCACTGTTCAATTCCTGGTCAGAGCACAAGCTCAGGTTGCAGGCTTGATCCCTAGTGGGAGGGGGAGGGAATACAGGAAGCAGCCTATCAATGATTTTCTCTCATCATTGATGTTCCTATCTCTCTCCCTCTCCCTTCCTCTCTGAAATCAATAAAAATATGTTTAAAAATAATAGTAAAATGAAAAGGAGCATTCCTATGGTAGAGCACAATGAAATGTTAGATTCAAGCAATGGTTTCAAACTATATGCAATATGTATAGCGTGGGCACCAACCTCATGGAATAACCATCCTGGAAGCAAACCTTAAAGAGCTAAACCAAACAAGGGAAAACAAAATTTAAAACTTCTTTCCCTGCCCCCATCCTCAAATAAGAACCACTTTAAAATACAAATATCTATGTCTCCAGTACAAAAAGAAACAATCAAATGGGGAAGCATGCATTTGATCCCTGCCTACTCCCTATTCCATCTCATCTAACCTTACCCTCTTCCATGCCATCCATCCACTAAGGCCATCTTTCTACCTCTGTCTGGAATGCTCCCCCTTATCCTTGGACAACAGACTCCAATCCATCATTCACTCTTAGGACAGCACTGTACCACCTCCTGAAAGAGCCGCTCTTGGCCATCTCAGCTAATGTCCACACCTCCTAGTTACTCCCAACACATCACCCTGGTTTGCTTTCCTCTAAGCCTTTAGGGATATCAGAAATTTTGTTTTATGTACATTCAATACTTGTTTATTTTCTGTCCATTCCCCTGGGCTCTCCATAGAACAGAAGATTTAGACCATGTTTGGCCAATAGTAGGCTATCAATGAATATTTCAATAATAATAATAATAATAATAATAATAAGCCTAAAAATTTGTGGGCACATACTACTTGTTAACATCACATAGATTATCTCTCTACATCTCAAATCAGCTCTGTGAGGCAGAGCTGCCTTCTAACAAAAGAGGAAAAATTATTAGGGAAGATAGGCTCAGGATCTGTGTTCTTAAGGGTGTAACTGGAATTTCAGCGATGCCATCTGACTGTGTTTCCTTGCCATACTGCTTCCTTATGCATCTGATATTTAATAAATCAAGTAAAACATGTCCATTGTCTTATTATAAGAGACTAATGGGTAGTATTATTCCACAGTGAGCAATATTCTCAATATTTTATCCTCATGTTCTTTATACACCTTCCCTAATGAACCATGTCTGTAAAGAAATATGTGACTCTAGTATGGTATTTCTTACCATAAATAATAATAAACATTTTGTTACTTTGAACACTCAGATTATAGATAATGTTTTTCCAAACAGACATGCTATAGACTAAAAATTCATATGTTGAGACTTAATCTCCAATGTGATGTCATTTGGAGGGGGAGCCTTCAGGATGTGATTGGGTCATGAGGTGGGGCCCTCATGAGTGGGAGTAGTGCCCTTAGGAAACAGATCCCAGAGAGCTCCCTTCTCCCCTGTGTGCTTACAGCCAGAAGACATCATCACTGAACCAGAACTAGAAACTGAGTCTGCTGGCACCTGATCTTCGACTTTCCCACTTGCAAAACTGTGAGAAATATATTTGTTGTTTATAAGCCACCCATGTTATACGTGGACTCAAGACAGGACAGATATTGGAATAATGAGAAAGGTTAGATGTAGAAATATTAATGATATTTTAACAGAAGTATACATTACATGGAAGTAATTCAAAAGCCTGTAAATTAAAAGAAAAATAATTAGAAATAGTATAATTGGTGGTTGTACACAAAAATATAATCTTAATTTTTGGCTTTTGAAGTGTCCAAAAATTTCCTAAAAGTTTCATCCTGGGTCCTGAGAAAAATTTGAAGTAATTCCCCTCTTAAAAAAATCATTTTATTATTAACATCATTTCCCCATTGAGCTAAGTGTCTGTCATGAATAACAGATATTGGTAAATATTCTATTTGAAGCTTCTTTGTACATATTTCCATTGATAAATAAACTCTGAATTTACATTAAAAAGTTAAATTTAAAAAATTCTTGTCTTTCTCTTGTTGAAAGTAATTCTAGAGCCCAACCCAGAACTACTGACTCAGAATCCCAGGGTGGGGATGATGGCAGGAAGGGAGGTCTTAAAAGAATATTAAACAAATTTAGAAAGACTGAGCCAAAGAGTGCTTATATTCATATGAGTAATGAAGGATGCAGAGAGATAATAATATTAGGCAAGCAGGAAAACTTTATGAAATTGTTTACCTAGAGAATGTGACATTCAAACCTATTTTGTGCCCACTACTCTTTTATTGTATGTTTGTCACTTCCATTGCTTCTCATATATGTATTCAAGACCAGAATTCAATAACTACTTTAGGTGAAAAATGTAAAAATTTAAACATTCAAATCCCTCATAATCAAGCTTTTTCATTCAGTTATTGAGTCTAAGGGCTTTTCCCTTTCTTTTACTCATAATGCAAACCACACACACACACACCCACACACACACCCCACACACACACACCCCACAGTTCCATGGCAGCAAAGAAATCCTCACATTCCAAATATGTCTTAGCGAAGCATGATGGTTAAGAATTTTCAATATTTTCACGTTACTTAGAGCACCAGTAGGTAGGCTACCTGGCCCCATTCCCAGAATTTAACAGTAGGGGCCTTGTGAAATGCTAAACGATGTGTATAACAGTATTCAGGCTCTCCAAGAGCCAATCCGTCAAAACATTTGCTGCTTTGAAAATGTGTTCTTCAAAAAAATGGGCATATGGAACTTATTACTCTGCTTGGTGGAGCTCAGGCAGCGGCGTCCAACATAAGCAAAGAAACCTTTTGAGGACACAATCCTCCCTTAAGGTAACAGGGTCTCTGAAACTGTCCTTCCCTGACCTAAGAGGTATAGGACTCTCGCAGGAAGTAGTGGAGTTCCAAATATTTTCTTGGGATCCAAGAGTTAGAACAGCACAAAAATAGGTAGAAGCTTTGAAAAGCGATATTTAAATAGAGTCTGTAAAATATTTTACCTGTTTAGTAATGGTCCCTCGGTTGGTACCTATTTGTCACCCATTTCCTGCCCAGTTTTTTGACCCATAATTGGTGTTTAATAAATAAATACGTAAATCTGACGTTTTACTGCTATATATTCATTCAAGCAGCGGTTAGAAATCATAGCCGCATTCTTGTGGAAATGTGATGGATAAAGAAAAAAGTAAGTTCTTTAATCTCCGTGGAGGGAAAAAAAATGAAACATTTTAACAAAGAAAAAGAGTAAGAAGTCATGATTAGTTTCCAGTACTCTTATTTTTCCCCACTCTGCCCATACTTATGTACACCTTTTCTAATGTACATGTCCTCATTTCATTAAAATATCAAAGGTAGCTAATTGATAGAATTTATGAAGGGTTAACTTATTTTTCTTTGCTTAACATGTGCTGTTCTAGGCATTAAAACAACACCCACATTTCATTGTCATTAGTATCAAGGACAGAAAATGCGATTATCAGTTGTTGCAGATAATGACAATGAGGATAGAATTTAGTTTTTGAAGCCGAAAAGCCTCGAACTCCTTGCTGTGTTTTATTATGCATAACTGAAATTCTTCACAGCTACAAGTGTGAAGTCCTCTTGATTGCATCAAGATGGCTTTGGAATGGGGAGATACATGGACCATTCAGTGCTAGGGGACTCGCAGCTCCATTTCGATCTGCTTTGATGGAATGAGAGTAAATCTAGAAAGTGTGCTTTTTTTTCTTTTGTGAAAGCCCTGCAGGCATTTCATTGGGAACTTCTTGAAGTCCACAAGGTGAGTTCATTTGCCCGGTATAGAATCTGCCTGGCTTGGACTTTCCTGGCGGCCGGGATAGAGATATTCCTAGCACGTTTGATCACCCAAGGAGTCTTGCGGGGACTTCTCTTTGATGGTTTGCATCCTCTCAGCCCAATGCTCCATCCTGCCCAGTACCTTATTTTCCACTCTTCTTTCATTTGTTTTGTGTATTTTATGGCTGCACCCCTTGGGGTTTATTTTCCTAGAAGAATGACAAGAATGATCCACATAAGTCCATAAGAGAGGTTGTAAAATAAACATTATACCATGTGTGGGGTAAAAAAAAAAAATTATTGCAAATGGCTGTTCTCACTTTCTGGCATTTACACACACGGCCATCTGTTTGAGGGCTGTTTCGCTTGGCTCGCCCCCAACATTTATGTAACTGGCCAATGGAAAGGAAATGACATCACCAAGTTTCCTGAGCGCTATCACTGGAGCCATGAAAAAGCAGCAGATACAAATTGCTTAGTAAAGGGAAAGATGTTTTTCCAATGTCTCCTTTCTTTTCCACTTTTGCTTTCTTTCTTTTCCCCCGCTGGCATTTCTTACAAATATTTCCCCCCCCCCCCCCAACCTCTGCTTATTCTGTGCAAATACTTGTGACTATTTTCATTATCTGCCTTGAGGCTTCTCTTTGAATTATGAGGGAGTTAGAGGGGAAAAATAGATTCTCGGTGAGCTCTACACAATATGATCCAAATGTGTTGAAGAGTAAGGGGTTTTGTGGATCAACCTAGCATCTAGTCATATACCCGACTGATTTCTTCCCTCAAGTGACAGCAGGATTTGAACCCGTAGCCCTGGGACTTGAAAAGATCTGCTATTAAATGGACACTCTGAGAGCTCCTTACTGCTTTCCTGCTCAGCCACAGAGCACGACGGGAAGAGACGGAACATTTGGAAAATAGATCATGTTTGCTGGCAACACCAAAACATCAAAGCCAGGAATGGTGGAGGTTTTTATAGCATAGTTTATAGATCCTCTTATCCCAATGTTTCAGTAATTTACACCACTGGACCAAGGAGTCTTTTCATCTGATTCCAAAATTAAGCCCTCTCTAGGGGAACCCTCGCAGCTGTTTTTAAGGCTTACAAGTGTATGGAAAAAGTATTAGTGTTAGAGCAAAGGATATTTACCTGCTGTTCGAACTTTCTCTGGAGTTCAGAGCAAACAGAGGGTGTGTCTCAGCAAAAATCTTTTCAAGCTCTTAAAAATATTTTTGGAATATTCCAGTGCCTTCATACAATGCCAATCTACTCACGGTCTCCTTCTCTATGGGACTATTGAGTTGCATCAGCCATAGTCAGCATTCTTCCAAGTTGAGATGGGAGTGGGAGCGCTACTTGGAAAATGTCTCCTCTTGGAACTACCTGGATTTCTTGGAAACTCCCCCCTGTCCTCCGCATCCCCTTCTCATCCTCTCCACAGGTAGTAGATTCTGTTGGTGTCTCCCCAGATTTCCTTAGCATGCTGGTGTAAACGCCCCTTGGGTATTTTGAATTCTTTCTGAAGAATTGTATAAGAGACATTTTGGGAGAGAGAGGAGAAAGGTTCATTGCCTTTTCCCAGGCAGTTTCATGAAAGTTGCGAAAAAAAAGCAATGGAGGAACCATCCTCAGATTGCTTTCTAGCTTCCAAAATATCTCTTATGCTATTGGGTCTACAACAAGTGACATGCTAGGTAAGGATGTCATGTTGTAATAGTTAATTGACCTATCTAGTAAGTCTGCTATTATAAAAATAAAAAATTCTTTATTTGTCCCTGCCATTGTGGCTCAGTGGTTGAATGTTGATCTATGAGCCAGGAGGCCATGGTTCAATTCCCTGTCAGAGCACATGCCTGGGTTGTGGATTCCATCCCCAAAGTAGGGCGTCCAGGAGGCAGCCGATCAATGATTCTCTCTCATCATTGATGTTTCTCTCTCTCTCCCTCTCCCTTCCTCTCTGATATCTATAAAAATATATTGTAAAAAATTCTTTATTCGTTTGATTTACAACAGTGAGCAAATTGTACATGCATGTGTTTGCAGTAGGTATACATCTGAATTTGTGGACATGTGATTTCAATAATAAAGTATCATTTTTTTAATTTTAAGGAATTTTAGATTTTTGTCCACAGCATATAGTAGAGAATCAAGAAGAAAAGGAGACATATAGAAACAAATGGTGGAGGGGATCCCCAGAGTGACTGAAAAGAAGAGGAAAAGCAGAAGGAAAGGGGTCATACCTGGCAAGTTTTGGCAGCAGTAAACACTTTGACAAGAAGCTGATTCAAATTCCTTATGATCAAATAGGGCACTTTCCTTCTGTTGATTCTTTGACACTCACACTCCTAATAATGGTGAACTTCTCCAGTGAGGTACTTCTACCAACTCCATTTTTATTTCCTTTTATTTTTTTATTTTATTTATTTATTTATTTATTTTTGGTATGGTGCTGCAATCTTAACACCTCAATGCTCATAAATGCCAAGAAGTTACATTTTACCACACAACTTCTTAAAAAATATATATATTTTATTGATTTTTTTTTACAGAGAGGAAGGGAGATAGAGAGTTAGAAACATTGATGACAGAGAAAGATCCATCAGCTGTCTCCTGCACAGCCCCTACTGGGGATGTGCCCGCAACCAAGGTACATGCCCAAACCTGGGACCCTTCAGTCCACAGGCTGATGCTCTATCCATTGAGCCAAACCAGTTTTGACTTACCACACAACTTTAATGGGATATTTCTTATAAATAGAATACAATTTGCCTGGCCAGTGTTGCTCAGTGGTTGAGCATCGATCTATGAATTCCTGGTCAGGGCACATGCCCATGTTATGGGCTCAATCTATACTGGGAGCATCCAGGATGCACTCAATCTATGATTCTCTCTCATCATGGATGTTTCTATCTCTTTGCCTCTCCCTTCCTCTCTGAAATAAATAAAAATACTTTAAAAAGTACAATTTGAGGAGTTGCAGGCTTGTCCTGCATATAGAAAATAATTTGACTAAATTTTATCTTTTAAAAACTATTCAATTCAGTCAAGTGATTTTGGCTTTTGACTAAACTGTGTCACTAAAAGGTATTTCTCTGGAATCACAAAGAGCTTAATTTACCTGTGCTGCTTGTTCCTGCCCTTTCCTGACTCTCTGGGAATATGTTAGCTTTCAGGATGGTCACTGCTGGGTCACACTGAGTGTTATCTTTCATATTCTCTAACATAATTTGGAAATTTGGTATGCATTAAATTTGAACTGGGGGCTACTCATGTTTAACAAGTGTGCACCACATTTTATCAATTCCCCAAGATTTGTTTTCTACAGGTGGATTTAAAAAAATATATTTTATTGATTTTTTACAGAGAGGAAGGGAGAGGGATAGAGAGTTAGAAACATTGATGAGAGAGAAATATCAAACAGTTGCCTCCTGCACATACTCTACTGGTACATGCCCTTGACCAGAATCAAACCTGAGACCTTTCAGTCTGCAGGCTGACACTCCATCCACTGAGCCAAACCGGTTAGGGCTACAGGTGGAATTTTTATGTGAGGGGACGCCTTTAGGTGGTGATCCTTGAGGTCATTTCTTACTTGTGCTTGACTTCTTTACTGGGCAACTGAATTATTTACAAATATGGTGTCTGATGTAGGCACCATGTTCCCTAAAGCACTCAATTTCCTCCCTCCCCCTCCCCGTCAAGGTATAGGAATTAATATGATGGCTCTAAATGACTGGTGAAATAAGAATTAAGCCAATGGCTATTCTAGACATTATTGTGGAAAGATTTTACCCAGTTGCCCAGCAAAAACAGTTTAGCTGGGAATCCAATAAACACATAACAGGCACTATCCATGATTATATATTATATTATATTATATTATATTATATTATATTATATTATATTATATTATATTATATTGCATACATACTGTATATATACTATAGTATGAATATATTGATGAGTGGTACCTGTATATATAGTTTTGACACACCCTGCTTTAGCTATGTGTCAGTTCCTTTTCCTCTGACCATATAAAATGAAGTAAGATGTCCTAAATATGTTAATTATAGTAGCCAAACTTCTCTCAGTCATGCAGTGACCTCCCTCCACCCTGCCTCCTCTGCTCTTATTTTTGTGCATTTGTGCATACCCACTTTTCTTTAATGAACAGATATTTCCTTTCCAACAAATAAGCTGACTCCAGACTGAAAAGATGAAAAGCTAGTGGGCACTGGAAACCTTTGGAGCAGAGGTCGCCAATCGGTGGTCTGTGGATCACTGGTAGTCATTGAGGTCCGAAAGGTTGGTGACCGCTAGTCCAGTTTCTCAAAGTTGACTTCTTTTGGTGTATGTTGTATACATGCAATGATTTTACTGTAGCTTAAGGCTCAGTTTTGTCAGCAAAACTATCTCCTATCTCTAAGAGAACAAGAATGACCACTTAAGAAAAATGTATGAAATTACACTGCTGAGAATTTCTATGCTTTTCCCCCTTTTTGGTAGTAGAAGGACCTTTGTCTTGCAAAGGCAAAACCAGCGAGAACTTTACACTTTGGCTTAAACATTAAACCAAAATACATCCACTTAGAATTTGTCCCCTGAATGCATCAACAGGTGAATTAGGGTTCGGCCTTTGGAGGAGCTGTTTGGAGTTCTGAGTATGGAAATGGGTAGAAGGCAGTTTTGTCTTTTCAGGACAAAGAGTTGACCTAGAGGAAGTAAGAGGCTTTATCTCTGCGTCTAAAGACTAAGGAGGATGAAAAAAGCAATTACAGCATCTGATCCTGGGTTGCTTTTGTTTGGTTCACAATTTGAGTCATTTGTTCACAGTTGGTCACGAGACCTCCCAGCTCTATTCCTTGCTAGAAGCATGTTCTTTCAAAAAACAGGAAGTGACACTTGAAGCAGCTGCAGATTTACAGTGACTACAGGCTGATCCTGCTTTTTGTGGCTCTTTCCTGTTTCAGTCCTGAGCAAGTGGCTGGGAGAGATGAGGGAGGGCTGAGGAGCGACACGGGATAGTGACTGGTTAGACGCAGACTGGCTTCTCCTCAGTGGAAGAGCGATGGAAATACTTTAACAGTTGCCACCAGTTGAGCAGAAAGTATTTGACATCTCACCTACATCAACACGCAGGAGTTAAAGGTTAAGTCACACACACTCAAGGGCTGGGGAAAAGGATATGTTTATGTCATCAACTTTCTTTGTTCTGGGTCAGCCCTGTGTCAACAAGGAGACACATTCCCTGGCCGGAGCCACCGGGACAATAGAGATGGATCCACAGTTTGTGCATGAGTGACGAATCCCCTTTGTAACTTCCTTGTAGTTCATGGGCTTTGTCACAATTCTTTCCGTGCTCCCAAAGCCTATGTATCTGGAACAGTGTGGAGATGGCCTTTCCTTTTTCTTCATCCGGATTCTTCCGCCCAAGCATGCAGCTTAGCTTAAAGGAAGAAAACCTTTAAGGGGAGGGGAAGGCTTTTTTATTTTTTATTTTTAAACATTTCCTGTGTTGATTCCAAACTCAGGGAACACCCACCCTAAAATCCTTCAGGTCATGGTGGGGTCAGGGACAGGTACTTACATAACCGATGCTCAGGCACTGGAAGGCCTTTTCTGGAAAGCATGTAGTGCCTTTCACATGGGCATAAGGGAAGGTTGGGCAGGGGATTTCTCCATGAAGTCAAAAGATTTAAATTAAAATTTGTGAAGAAAAAAAAAAAAAAAACACACCAGGAAAGCAATGCTAAACTATTGCCATAGAGACAGACAGGTGAGCCATAGCTGGAAAAAGGTACTAGTATAAAAAATGTTTCTTATATTTTGGCAGGTCAAGGTCCCTTTTAGAAATATGGTGCTAGCTCTAGAGTAGGGGTGTCGAACTCAATCAGAGAAGGGGCCAAAATCTAAAATCCAGCCTAAATCGAGGGCCGAATGGTTTACTGAACAGTCATAAACTGTCATTGTGATGGAAACACAGCGGAGTGCAGTGATAACAGCGCGGTGCGGGCCACATTGCAAGGCCTGGCGGGACGGATTTGGCCCGCGGGCCTTGTGTTTGACACATGTGCTCTAGACCATCTGCTTGCAGTAAAATTTGTGGCCATGTTCAGGAGAATCAGAGATTCCATAAAAGTCCTGGAGATCCATGGACCCCAATCAAAATGCCTCTGATCTAGAAGGTCCTTGTAGTATCGGGGTACCAGCAAAGGTAGCCCCCACAAATCCACATCATAGTTTGAGAGTTAAACTAAAAAGCAATACACAATAGGTAAAAATAGGTATAGTCAGAGCACCTTGAAAACTAAGGGTCTTATAAAAATAAGGCCCTGGAGTCCTCCCTTCCCTCCTCCCCCTCCCCCCACCATGATGTGCATGAGCAAGGCTGTTCTCTAACTCCACAGCCTCTGGGTTTCCTGTAGATTTTGTACACGCAGTAGTTGCGAGATTCTTTTCACATGTTATTGCTGTCATTTAAGTTACAAAGTTGCTTGCTGTTATTTCTGGCCAGAACACATTGCCCATCTATGGACTTGTTATCTTACTGGTCCCTGTGTGAGGAATACGTCTGACTTAGAGACGTAGACATGAAACCATTGTCACCAGATGCCGTGAAATACCGACAACATTTAAAGGGCTTCCTTTACCTTAGTTTGGGCTCACCAACAACCTGATCCATTTTCACGTGGCATTACGTTATTGTGGGTGTCTCAAAGTAAACATGAGATTATTTCTTCAGAGCTACAGTGGTTTGTAGGCCTCATTATTCGATGCTTTAGAAGAGAAAAACGTGTTTTCGTTACTATTTTTGATAACTGAATTCCATTACAACTGGTTTTCTTTGGAATATTTTTTAATGCATTTAAAAACATTATTTCGAGAAGTAGTCCACAGGCTTTGTCAGACTGCCAGATGGGTCTATGGCCCAAAAAGTTGGAGAAAAAAAAACCCGGGGCAATGGGGTGACAGAAATAAGTTTTCACTGGTGTTTGACAAGCATTTGAGGAGGGTAGATTTGCGGGAAATATTGTAAATGTACCCACTGTCCTTGCCTGAATGGCAAATGGTGCGACAGTGGCCGATGTCCTGAGTTCAACAGAAGAGTCTGTGACCCTGTCTGACTAGAAGGCTGGATGCTCCCATTGCTAGAACACGGCTACATCTGCCTGAGTCAACCATGGCTGGGAGGTGCTTGTCTGAGTGCCGGAGGCAGAAGCTGAGCCTTTCTCAAATTAATAAGCTCCTGGGACTGTATTTTGTGTGCCTGGTTGTTACTAAATGTTGAAAGAGTGTCAGAATTTAGACTAAAACTTGCTTTCATCCCAGCATATCCACATGGGGCAGTGTGGCTGCCTATGAGGGAACTGAGAGAGAGAGAGAGAGAGAGAGAGAGAGATCCTACCAAAAGAATCTGAGGACTTTTGTTCCATTTTTTCAAAATATAAGAAAAAATTTATTTAGAAAGCTGCTAGCACAAGGGTAGCAAAAGTGAGACAGTTGGGCTGTGTAGTCTCGGAACAAGTTACAGAAGCAAAGGAAGGGCCCTTGGAGCTCAGGAGAGGGGAAGGCAAAGGGAAAGCCCCTGGGGAGGGGTAGGAGGCAGGGGGGCGGGGCTGAGGGAGAAGGTCAGACCTTGAGAGTTTTGAGCAGGACTGGCTTATGTAGGTTAGTCCCCCTTTTTGTTGCTTCAAACTGATCTGAGAATTAAACATTGCAGTGTTTTTCATGGATAACTAGTTTGTTTTTACTTTTCCAAACTGCAAATCTCTTGCTAACCATTGCTCTTTGTGTTGGCCAATTGAGAGTTAAAGAGTTAAATCTGTTGACTGCCTGTAGCAAGTGTATGAAATTTCACGGCATAACTTTTGTGCTTCAATTTCATTCCTGGGAGGCAGCATAGTGAGTGATTAAGAGCATGAGCTGGCAGCTTGGGTTCAGATTGGCTAGTTCACCAGCCCAGTAATCTTGGGCATGTTACCCTTTCAGTTTCTTATCAGTTTTCCTAGAGGTGTCTGAGATTGAATGAGATAACACATAGAATAGCCTCAGGGTCCTAGGAAGAAGGAATGCATGTTAGATATTATTTCTGGCAGCATCTTATTTTCATAGATTATTTTTGTTTTGTTACCTCTTTTGTTCTTTGAAATCTTGCTACTGTAGAGAACACATGTCTTGTAAACCTTCTAATTTCTTTTGACACCCTGATAGCGGTATGGAAGATTCATCTGGAGAGAATGGGATTGGAAGTATAGAAGTCAGTTAGAAGGATCTAAGAATAATCCATTTGATAGAAGATCACCAAAACAGTAGCAGTACGGATGCAGAGAAAAAGAGGTATTTATGAGATTGAGTTGACAGGACCTGGTGACCCACTGTCTGTGAAAGGTAAGTAATAAAAAACATCCCAGGTTGCTAGTTTAGATGACTTGGCAAATGATGGTATCATCAATCAAGCTCAGTGTCATGGAAGTGGTTAGGGGGAGTGATACACTATGAATTAAATTTTGATCATGCTGAGTTTGAGGTTTCTTTTGTGGGATAATTAAGTGAAGTCCAAGAAACAATTAAAAATAAACATCTAGGGCTCAAGAAAGATTATAAAGCAAATACTGTGATTTAGCAGAGTATATATTTTTAGCAATGATTGTAGGTAAAATTGCCCAGCAATAAGTGAAAGCCAAGGGACTTGGGAAATGGGCTTAAAGACAAAGGCAGTGATTCATCTTTGTACTTTTAGCCAGGACACTAGCCTAGTCCCTGGCACAGAGAAAATGCTCAAAAAATATTTATTTCACGACTTACCAAATAAATGAGTGAATAAGTAAATAGAAGAAAGCCTAGGAAGAGACTGAAAAAGAGAAGTTAAAAAGATGACCGAGAACTAGCTCCTAAGACTGATGAATTCTGAGAGGAGTCTTGGAGGAGCTCCGTGTTTTGGGGGTGATGGGGAGACTGATCCTGAATATGAGTTCCTGAGTCCTTTTTGGACAGGTAAAGTTTGTTGAGAGGAGTCTACACATCCAAATGATAGCAGTTAGGATTGAATCACGGTCAAAGAGTCAATGACATGTTCTATATGGATAGGTTGTGTGTGTTAAAAAAAAAAGGGGGGGGAGGTACTGTATGGGAAGCATCATGGGTGATCTGATCATAAATTCCTAACTGGGCAGGTCATGCTGTACTCATGGTCCAGACCTATAACTGTTTTTGTGAAAGGTTTTAAGCCAGTCCTGTCCATTGTCCTTGTCTATTGAGCTTAACAGGCCTTTCAGATGCCTGAAGTAAACCCTCTCAAAGTGGGTGTTAACAGTAAAGAAAGCACATAATCTTTTAACTGTCCTGACATCCAGTCCCCACCTTTCTTCCCTCATTCTTTCTTATATCCCCTCCTTAATTTCAAATGCATAGAAGAAGCCTCAAAATGACTATTTTCCAGAGCATTGAGACCTTGCTCTCCCCTGGCGTGTGGTGTCTAATAAATTCATAAAATTCTCTACAGGTCTAGATGTTTATTACGTCAACAGTAGATTATATTCCTTGGTATTCAAGTGAGCTTTTGACTCTGCTCTGTCTCCCTTCCCCTTTCATATCAGGGTTTCTCATCCCATTTGCTCTCTTGCTCACTACCATCAAAGTACATTTTCTAAAATGCTTGTTTCATAATGCTTCTCTTGTGTTCAAAATCCCTCACTTGATCAACATGTTATAACAGTAAAAATATCCCACCTCCTTCAGCTGGTGTAGGACCCATCCAATCCTATAGATTGCATTTCTCTCCATTTATTTTCCTCCTCCTCTATGATGCCTAACTCCTTCCTGAGTTTGCCCTTCTGTTAAGGTTAAGACTGAGATACTATCCTAGGAGTGTCTGGATAAGATTTAGGATCCTGGATGCTTACAGATTCTGGATTGCTTATCACTTGCTTCTTTATATCATTATGTACTTCCTGCATTTGCATGTCAAATATTTGTAGCTGGGTTATTCTCTTCCACTACAAGGGAGTCTTCTTTTTGATTCTTTCCTGCCCCATTTCCCAGGAACCCAATCGACATAGTGTCTGAGGTCAGTGTGACCTTTGAGGTCATCTCTATCTCAACTCAAGGCATATTCCAGTTAGAAAGCCACACAGGCCAATTTGAAAGCCTAGTTCTGGAGGTAGAAATAAAGAAAGACAGCTTTCTCCAAATGCTCTGGAAAGTATACTGTGCAATAAAATGTAAGGCATTTTTATTTCTCCGTCTCAATTGTTAAAACCAACTACTTCCCCATTCCTTAATTAAATCATATCCTTTAGTTTCTTCCAGAATCTGTTTTCTTCTTTCGTCTTTTCATCAACCCTAGGCACATGTCTTTAGTCAACTGGACTCCTTTCTCTTCCAAGTCATCAGAACAAAATAATTTATCACCTAACCCCCTCTCTCCTTTCAATGATAACACTCAGTGTTCCTTGTATTTGTTCCTTAAATCTCATCTTATTCATTCATATTTCATACTGAGCAAGAGTGACTTCCTCTTTTCTTTTCCTTCCCCTTAAGTAGTTCACTGCTACAGACATTGCCATTTTCTATCTACAGCATCTTGCAAGTGACTGACCACAGGGAGATAGCTTCTTTTTATTTCTCATTTTCCTGGCCAGTCAGTCATAATTTTGTGTAGTGGCTCTGTAGTGCCTTTCTATATCCTTTATTATGCTATTTAACCTTCACAGCAACATTACATATTGCCTGAGGAAAAGAGAAATGGAATAATCTGCCAGGGGGCACACAATGAGGAGATCTGAATTCCAGAAGTTGTAATCCAGAGCCCATATGTTTAATGTTATCCATCTGCTCCTTTAACTATTAACCAGCTCTGGAGCACTTTGAATGATGGCATAAGAGTGTTAGAAACAAACAGGATCACACTAAAGAAGAAGAAGGAAAAAAAAAATAATATATATATATATATATATACACACACACACACACACACACACACACACACCATCTTGTAATGAGATTTCTCTAAGAGATCTCTTGTACTTTGTAGATGAGTCGGCTGGCTTGTCCTAGGTGAGTTACACCCTCCAGCCAACTCCCTGAGCTTTATCATTATTCAATCACAGCTGGATTACATTTACCGCCTGTCCTTAAGGGAAGGAACACATTTTAAACATATTTGAGTAGAGGAATTTTTAGGCAAGTTTGATTGGCATTTGATAAAAAAGAAAGAATGAAGGGAATTAAGTGTTTCCGTAGTCTCATCCCGGCCATAGGGGTAGTCTTATTACTTGCTTGCGACCAACGTTTACCAATATAGAAGTCTTAGATAGGAGCCCCACAAGGGGCTAGCATATCACTGATTTCATTTTCTTTTTCCAAAGAATGTGTGAGGTTTTTATTCCCATTTTGCAGATGAGAAACCTGAGCTTCAAGAAGGCCTACTAACATTCCTAAGGCCACTAAAGGTAGGGTTACAATATAAACCCAGGTTTTTGGTCCTCAAAATCCACACCTATCATTTAGGTACCAAACGATAGCTCCATTCTTTCCAATTTTAAGAATAAATTAACCCATCCGCACTCTTATATTCAAAGTTGCATACTGTGGCCTTGGGAAAAGCCACCTTCTATGGATCTCAGTGAGGGAACAAACATGACAGAAAAGTGAGGATGGGGAGGTTTCTGGGATGGTGTCTGCATGGATGGCATACACTCACTGAACATTGGACTTACTTGAAAAACTGGTTCTGGAGCAGTTTGAGTGATAGGATAAAAGTGTCAAGAACAAATGTGATCACACTATGGGAAAAACAGAAATAAGATACCATCTTGTAATAATATTTCACTAAAGAGATCATTTGTTCTTTCTAGAATTTAATGAGTCCAGTTTGGGACATGGTAGGTGTGAGGTGACATTGGAACATATGCACAGGTCTGGGAGCTGAGGAGGAAGAGCCAGTGGAGGCGGCGGCAGGGCACCAGTGGAGGCAGGCGACAATCAGAGGGACCAGTGTCTTTGAAGACAATGCAGAAGAGACTCTTTCAAGTAGAAGGAGCTGTCTATCTGGTACAACAGTAAAGAGGATTTAAGGGGATGAAAGCTGAAAGTGGTCACATAAGAAGAAGATACAGAGTAAGTCATTGGGGCTGCATTAAAAAGAAAAATAGACGTGTTTTATTAATGAGTTTCAAGACAAATCACAGACAAAACGAATTTTTCACTATAGCACTACTTAACCATTACGAAAAATTACACGTTGAAGAGAAAACATGATAGTAGGTAATTAGGCATATGTTACATAATTATTTGAAATGAGCCAAACCACTGGCAAGACTGGGGACCAATAAGAATGATGAGTGGTTGAAGAGTCAGGAGTACAGCCATAGGAGATGGAGTCAGAGAAAGCACTAAGAAGGCAGAGAATAAGACAGATTTTGGCTTAACTAAAGGGAAGACATTATAACATTTTGAGATCTCAAAAATGGTGAAAACTATTATTTAAAATAGTGAGTGCCAGGTAACTGAAAATATCCAAGGCATTTTTTCTTCCAAACCTTTTAAGTTCTGAGCACTATGCCAGCTGTGTAACATGTATTATCACACTGAGTCTTTATAATAGTCCCACAAAGAAGGCATTTTAATCATCCAATTTTACCATTTTATTGTACTTAAAGTTGGTTAAGCCACTTGCCTCAGGACATGGCTTGTAAGTGACTGTGCTGGTGTCGGCACTTGAGTTTGTCTGGTGCCCACGTCTACATATTGAATTTGGTTGCCTCACTGAGTAGGAGTGATTCTCATATTGGGTGGGATTTAGAGCAGATAAGTCTCTGGGTTACAAAGGAATCTATAATTCTAAGAAAATGCAAGTTTTATAGTAGCTTCTTATGGCTTAGTTATAGTTTAGCAGGTCTGTTTTCCAAAAGAGAGCCAAGAGGTGAAGCCTCGAGGAAGAGAGAAGGGAGGTGCCCAAGTTGATTTGTTCATTTCATTCATTCTCATTTCCAAGTTATCCTTCATTCAGAGTGAGAATAGAGCCAAGATAATTGAACACTATATAAGGATGGGATAAACATATTATATAGCCAGACACTTCTCAAATTGAAGACGCCTTAGCTCTTTGAGCACTGGACACAACTAAGTCATGAATATTACCTCTATGTCATGAATATTACCTCAATTCTTAACATGTGCCTGAAGTTCAGTAAGTGCTTAAATAATTTTATATGCCCTCTCTTTCATCCTCTGAGTTAACACAAGTAGTCTGAGATTTACTTGAATTTGCTATTTCTGAATTCCGTGATTTCTTAAGCAGAAACGACATATAAAACACTCATTTTAATTCTATATTGTAATGTGTCAGCTATGAATATAAGAAAAAAAAAACCTGCTTATTTATAGGGTAAACCATTTGATCCAATTCTTCACAGAAGAATGCCATACTATTAAAAATCTTTTATTCTTTATTTTTTTCAAGTAAACATGCATTTATGTGCCAAAAAAAGGGAGGGGGGGACTAGAATGTTAAATAATTAAATATCCAATATGCACTTTCTCATATTTCAAACTGTTTGCTCTTTCAGCAAGTAATCTGACTTGACATTTAGAAGCTTGGAGCAGAGAGAGAAAATTTACTACCTGATTTTTTTGCATTTCTCCTGGATATTTTGACAGTCCACTCAGTATTACTGAAGAGAGCTTTATTCAAGTGAACATCAACTTCACTTTCCATTGAACTATGACCTTAAAAACCAGTCTCTTGACTTCCTTTGGGGAGCCATGTGACTGACTGCCTTGTCAGCAAGCTACTTTTCCTGAATCAAAGTTATTTCCTTTCCTCCAGAGAAAAAGTGCTGTTATCACTTCCAACCCCTTCGGCAATGGCCTTTTTCACGTATAGTATAGCCCTCCCCACTCTATTTTTTTAAGTGACAGCCTCTTCCTTTTTGCCGATTTGCTAAAAAACTGTTTATCCTAAAGAAAAATGTAAGGATATGAGTACATTTTCTGTTCCATGGAAAAAAAAAATCAGCATTTGCAGAGATTTCTCATCCGAGAGCACAGAGTAAAGTTCTCTAAAACATTTATTTTAAGACATTTATTTCAAACCTCCAAACATAAGAAAAATACTGTTTGGTTAAAGGCAGTATCACGCACATTCTTTCTCATTTCTTTGTCTTATGAATTTTTCCCCCAGGTTTTTTTTTCTTTCTTTTTTCCCCCTCTCTAACATTTTACACTGGAATTATTTCTGTCTTGTTCAACTGATGTTCCTCTTGCCTTGGCTTCCCAGCTCCTGTTCCATCGTGATTTCTTCTACTGATGACTGTTTATCCCCCATCACCAGCTCATCTCCCACCTCCTTCAGTCCTTTAACTGTTCTGTTCTTAGCATCCTCTTTGCCCCCTGTCTATCACAAGCCAGAAATGATGAGAGACTGTCCAAATTCCAATTGGACATTCTCACTCCCACTCGCCTAGCTTCAAGCCTCCAGGGCTCACTGGTCAGCTCCACACACAGCCTCCTTCTTGATGTTCCACAGTCACCTCAGAATGAACAAATCACTCCCTACCTTCTCCTCAGCTAATCTCAGCGAGAGAATTTTCATACACCCAGACACCCCGACTTCAGAACCACTGAGTCATTATCTTACTTTGACTATTCAAGATTTCTTATATCTTTCTCTTCCTCCCCTGTTAGGTCATGCCCTCACTAACCCTCCCTAGATTATTACAACTGTTTCCCAACTCTTGACTTTTTTTTTCTATCTTATATTGATGTCAAAAACTTATGATTAAAATAGCAATCTGTATATCATTCTTTTGCTTTCAGACCTGGATAATTCCCCGGGTCATACACAGAAAATTCCACACTCCCTCTGCTGAACAGATATGACAGTCATTAGTAGTTCAGACTCAACAAATTCTGCTAGATTCTGCGTCTTCCACACAACCCCACCCCAAAGGCATGCGCACTAACTTTGCCATAATCATAGCTTTTTGTCTTGCTCATTCCCTTACTATCTCTACTTGAAAGGTTTGTCCTTATTTTCTCTTCCCCACCTAATGAGTGATGCCATTCATTTTTCTAGAGCACAATAGTGCAGGACTTAAGGGCAGAGGATATAAAGACTATCACTTCTCTCTCTCTCTCTCTCTCTCTCTCTCTCTCTCTCTCTTTATTAGAAGAGTCTCTCATCATTTCTGGCTTGTGATAGACAAGTGGGTTCTTGTGATAGACAAGTGGGTGTCAGATTTTCAGACAGGTTATATAAAATAATCTGATAAATCAAATTAATGGGTGATAATGAAAAATCTTAAGAATGGCTCCACTGATTCTAAATACCTATTCTGAATGTTTATATGTTTACTCCATATTTTCTTTCTTCCAAAGGACATTGTTAACTTTCAAGCTATTCATGAAACTCCTGGGTCTACCAGCCTCCATCTTCCACACTATAGGACTGGGAGCAAAACAGAGAGGCAGCAAATCCAAGGATTTTTACCACACAGTGTGTGTGACACAAGAGGCATTTCCCTCCTTTCCTTGGGGAATGGAAACAATGGGAGTGGCTGGCCTTTCTAAAACCTCGCTGGGAGAATCATCCACAAGACTGTCATATAATTTAGTTCCCTCATCGGGTATTTGCTGAGGAAAAGGGTTTGTGAATTTACCTATAACTCATAGGTTCAGGGGAGATCAGTCCTAGAAAGGGCCAAAGTGGGGCAGTGTGAACTCACCCAGCTTAATCACCAAGATGGGAGATGCCTGTGGGAGGACAGTACTTAGAAGGGAGTTGATCTTGTTTAATCCCATTCCAAGTCAGTTTCCCATACACTCCAGATGTAAGAATGGAGTGCATGGCCAGAAACAGGAGATGAAGGGCTTGGGGAGGTTGACGGAAATTTCCCAAATTATCATGATGCAAAGAACTCAGAATCGTAGGCCCCAGAGAGAGCCAGAATCAAGAGGCCTGTCCCAGAGAGGGCACCAACAGTCAGGTTACGCTCACCAAGAGAGAGGGGTAATGGCACTGCCTATTAGCATGACATTCTTCCCCTTCATGACACTCTGCCCACCTGTCACTCAGAACCCTGGGAGATAGACCTCCAACCAAGAGGACAGTGAAGCTAAGGATAAACTATTTGATGACGGACCAGACTGAGGCTCAATGTCTGAAAACAACTAGAAAACTATGGAGCTTCTCAGATGCCCTGAGGAAATATAGTCGCTGTAGAGAATTCACACTTGATGTAGTACAATTGGGAGGAATGGTTTAGAAATAGAAAAGCTTCTATTTCTTATTGAGTGAACACTGCTTAATTAATTGGGTACATTTGTAACCCATTTAAATTCATAGAGATTCTGCCAGGGAAGAACACATTTCACCTACAAATCATTGCCAAAGCCAAAGGCAACCTCTCATTACTGATTTATTCCTGAATCTAAGAGGTGACATCATTGCTATAATATGTTCCTAGTGAAGCTGCTGGAGATTAGATTGTGATCAGAAGCCTCATGGAGGACACACAAGAGGCAGTCTTGTTTTGACCCAAAAATACAGTTCTGACTAAGGATCTAAGGATGAGACAAAGACATATAGCAGCTCCTACTCAGACCACAGTTTAGAAGGAGCACCTAATCATTTGCTGGGAGATCTGGAACTTTCTGGAACCATTGAGAATGCTTCTCATCAGTACATTAGGAGGTATATGTCTGTACCCAGCCATGTTTAGAAATAGCTGATACGTTTGTTTTGTGCTTCTCTCAAGGGCAGGAATGTAAAGTTTTTCATGATGTTATAGGATATGAACAATAATATCTTTCAAAATTATTCTGAGAAAACACTAGGCCAATCTGGTAATACTTATGTCTAATTCTGTCAATTCTTTCACCTTCATTTATATATTCATATTTTATTGCTTATTTGTTGACCTGTTCCTGCCAGCCCTCTATTTGTTTCAGTCTATCTTCTGGACCATTTCTTGGTTTCTCAGATTATTTTATATAACCTGTCTGAAAATCTGAGGCACTCCATTATAATGGGATTTCTTGGGCCATAAACAATTAGTGTGAATAGTGACTGCATTGCCTATATGCCAGGTCAGAGAGATCTCTGATTTTTAACTTCTTTCTTCAAAAATGCCTCTTCTTCTCCCCCATGTTACAGCCAATTCTTCATTACCACCCTCTTCTCCTGGACTCAGTTTCCCTGAACTTCAGTTTTTCCTGACTCTTCTGGAAGCCAATATTTTACTTCTTCTGGGGTCACCTTTGACAATAACATATAAGCAATAGTCACAGAAATGTATATGAGTGACACCAATAATTGTCAAATTTTAGCTCCAAAAAGTTCTACACATAGAATTTTACTGATGCTAGAAAAACCAACTAATCAGAGGGAGTGAGCATGAAAATTACCTACAATGTTAATAGTCACTTAATCTTTGGCTAAATAGTAGGACTTCAAAGCAAACCAACATAAAGAGAGCAGAGAACATTTCTAATGATAAGCGGTGAGTTTGCCTCCCTACCTTCTTCCAATTTTTAAATGGATTAAGTAAGCTGCAAACCAGAGTTCCTAAACACATAAGCCATCTGGTCAGGATCTATATATCTTACATAGTAAGGGTAGGCTATGTTGGTGAGGATGTTCCAATGTCTCTTTAAATATCCAATTCCATCAGAGACTTTGGGATTGCAATATCCAGTGTGAGATATCATTACATAGTGATGGGAGTGATCATGGCTTACTGTCATGCTTTGCAGCCTCTTGGCCACTTGTACAAATATCTAAGCTTTCCCCCCTTTTGATTTAAAATATGAAGCCTTTGCAACTGTAAATATTCCATCCTTTAGGAACTCCCTGGTGCTTAAAATGACAAGCAGAGAATGTTGACTGAATTTCAGCAATCACCTTGGTAGAGAAGAAACCACTCATGTCTTTATCCTAACAGCTCCCCCTGCTGCTTCAAAGTCAAGGCCTCACAATTGGTCGCTGTTTTCCTTTCAACTTTGGAGCGACTCTGGACACATGGCTGGAAAACATTATCCTCCACTGAACCGTCGCCAGGAAAGTCTCAGGAGAGAATTCTTTCCTGACATAAAATTAAACCTGGCTTCAGCATATCTTAGGGGGGCGGGCGGGGGGAAGGAGGAAAACTTACTGTTGATGTTTCTTGGCCTGGCTTTCTTTCTGTTCCTAAAGCAACATTATTTTAAAAATCTGTAATAAAACCTGTCCTCTGCCAAGTCAGCCCCGAGTCTTCCCAGCCTCCCTCGGCTCAGGTTTCTCCGTCTTGCCCTGTTCTGTCTTCTTGCTCCACTCACACTTCGCAAAATTTACTCACAGGCAGACAGATGCCTGGTACTTCACCTGCAGCAGAAGTAGAGGCAAGCTGCCTCTCTCCCCCTGGGGAAGGAAACCTGGTGCTGAAGGTCCCCCAGAGTCCCGGGCACTGGGCCCCTGATGTGGTGCAGAACTTCCAAGCCACAGGGACCAAGCCTCCAGGTGACTTGTTTTTGTCAGGCTTGGATGACTTCAGAGATGGCCCTGGAGCACTGGCCCCAGGCCTGTATTTGCAGGCCCCACTGGCCGCAGTAGTATTGATATTTCAGCAGAAAATCGGAGTGCTGTGGAGGCCTTTGCCTCTCTGTGCCTGTGGTAGATGGTGCGATCAAGATTATTATGTGACCTGAGGCCACTGGTAAGTGTCAGGTTATTTATTCACCCAAGGGGCAGAAGTTCTTAGAGTTAAAAAAAAAAAAAAGAATTGCCTTCATGAGTTCTGTGGTGGGTGAAAGGTATCTTGCATCTCAAGTTGGGCCTGACGTACTTGCCAAACCAGTACTGGTTGGGGGTGGAGGCTTTCTCCTTTATGTTCCCATCAAAAAACAATGAGTCTGAAACTGTTTACTCATGGGTGGAGAGGACAACAGCATGTGAACTGACTCCCCTGAGAAGTTTTATGGGGTGCCGACGTTCATAATGGGTCCTTGGGTATTCAGGCATTGGTCTCCAGTTCCACATGTACTGCTCTGATTAAAATGTATTTAGAGGATTATAGAACTTTAGGTTTGGTATCAGATAGTTCATCTCTACCCTCTACAGACCAGGAAACAGCATGTGACACCCACCACATGCCCTGATAGGGACTGGCCAAGCTGGGACCCTAACACTGAGTCTTTGCCTATGAGGTCCAGTGTCAGGTCTGCTCCAAATGGCTTTCTTTGCTTCGGAATGTTTCCTTCACCTAGCTTACACAAGAGATTGCTTTTTGGCGGCTAAGGTATTTTCTATCTAAGACATTCACTTCAAATATAAACATTTCAGAACAGGAGAGTAAAGTAATATGTTACAGCGAGTTGCATTTTCAGAGGGAACAGCCAGGCAGTTACCTGGCCAGGCCCTGAGGGTTAGTGGTTGGGAGTGTGGTTCTTGGAGGAAGTTGGGTTGAAGCAGAGGGTCAGGCCAGAGCCAGTGGGAGAAGCCTGGGAGGGACTGTCCCATGGTCGCAGGTGAGGAGACCTGGGCATCTTAGGGACAAAATGAGAGCATTATGGGAGGGGTTTGATGGCTGCAGATGCAGATTGTGGGGTCCCCCTGTGAGGAGACAAGTACAGGAACAAGAGTGGGCTCTGAACATGAATTCAACTACTTGTGCACAATTTTCTAAGGCCAACCTGAGAACTGTCCCACCTTCCCCAATATACACAGGTCTATAAAGTGGTTCGAGTGCTTTTTATCCGAACAGGTGAACTTCTGTTCCATCTGCTTGCCCAGGTCTCAGAATGAAGACTAGAGAGTTGGGTCCTGGAACAGAGGGTGGTTAATTCTAGCTGTCACTCTGTCACCTCTTTAGCCTGCCTGTCAACATATTTTGCCTGGACCAGTGTCCTCTATCATCATGTGACTTTAACTGCTGACATTTACTAAGCGTGTGAATGAGTGAATGCACCTTGACTTTGTCCCTGAGAAGGTGAATATCTGAGATGACAATGATCGATGCCACTGTTTTCACTGGACCCAGAAGAGCACAGTCCTTTTCCAGTTTTCACAACACCCAATCTCTTCCCCGATCTGTGGGTCAAGAAATAGAACTCTATGTTTTTCCCCCGGAAGATTGTTTTTTTTTTTTTTTTTTTTTTTTTTTACTGTTCTGATAAAATATTCAGAGATATTTTATGAATAAAACAGCTCATTAGAAGTGCTTCCTAAAACCCCAAGGAAACAAGGCTCTCAAGGCTTTTTCCTGTAATTCATGAGCACCAGTCCAGGACTACTTCCTGCTGCATCTAAGAGATGATGTGCTGTTACATTTTGCCTGTCCTTTTGGTCTTATGAATCCATCTCTTTTCCTCCCAGGAGATTAATCGTTCTCTCTCTTGTTCTGTGACAATGTTTCCCGTTAGTGAGAAGCTGTGAATGGTCTTGCTGAGAGAAGCAAATAAGAACAGACATAGATAGATAGCTGGTATTTTGAAAGGAGACAAATGACTCCCCCTCATTCCTACATCCCTACATAAGCCAAGAACCTTTCTCTCCCCTTTCTCTGCAGGCCCACTTTAATAAAAACAGGTGGCCTTATGCAGAATGCTGGCACGTGGGGAGATCAAAAGACCTTCTAGGTTGAATGCTACATGCAAGAATCTCCCTCAAGGAAAAACTGGACACAAAATAAGCAACCATATAACTAACCTTCCAAACCCTCCATGGTTTCTTCCACTGATCGCTGTTGCCCTGACCACAGTGTGCATGATTTTACTTTTTAGCTCAAGGTCAGGTCCTGCTCTGGACATGGGCAGAGGGCTGGAATCAGCTATACTATAAGCACTTTTATCTGGTGCAAGAAACAAACCTAGCTAAAGAGCCTATAATTAAAACACATACCCTTCTCCTCCCCACACACACTTTCACTTTAAGATTAAATCACTGGAAACTTTTCTTTGTTGTTGTTGTTTTTGGTCTTAGGAAGAAAACTATCAGGAACGATGTTGATAGTTGTTTCTTTCTTTTCTTTTCTTTTTTTAAATATATTTTATTGATTTTTACAGAGAGGAAGAGAGGGGGATAGAGAGCTAGAAACGTTGATGAGAGAGAAACATCGACCAGCTGCCTCTTGCACACCCCCTACCGGGGATGTGCCCACAACCAAGGTACATGCCCTTGACTGGAATCGAACCCGGGACCTTTCAGTCCGCAGACCGACGCTCTACCACTGAGCCAAACCGGTTTCAGCTGTTTTTATTTTATAAAGAGATCCCCTTGCCCTAACTGGTTTGGCTCTGTGGATAGAGCACCAGCCTGTGGACTCAAGGGTCCCAGGTTTGATTTCGGTCAAGAGCATGTATCTTGGTTGTGAGCACATACCCAGTTGGGAGTGTGCAGGAGGCAGCTGATCGATGTTTCTCTCTCATTGATGTTTCTAACTCTCTATCCCACTCCCTACCTCTCTGTAAAAAAATCAACAAAATATATTAAATAAATAAATGAATAGACCCCGAGTCTCTTAAGTTACACAGCAGTCTTTTTTCAGAAATTAGGCCCTCCATTATAATCTATTCATTAGCATTTCAATTTGCATTAAAAATTAAGACACTTCCCTTTGCCAGATCTGCCCCCCCCTTCCGCCCCCCTCCGGCAAGTCTGTCCTTGGAGGAAACATCCTGCTGGGCTCCTTGCTTCCTTGCCAACCTTTCCTGACACTCAGAGCTGTTCTTTCTGAGCTGGGCTACAGGCGGGAGAGAAGACAGGTAGGGGGAAAGATTGCCATGCCTGTACCCTGGCTTCTGGCTTTTAGAGCCGCACAGGGGGTTCTCCAGGGCTCCCCACCCGCTTGGCCTCTTGCAGTTTCAGACATGACTGTACCTCACTTGGCGCACCGTCTCACCGCCCCTCAGCCTCTGAATGCCTGGAGCTCCATTTTGCACACACACTCTGGGTCCAGAAACCCTCGTCCTCCAGCAGAAGCCTTTCAGGCATGTCTGTGGGATCCCCTAAAACAGCCCGGCTGGCCTTCCTGCCTCCGCCTAGCCTTCAGCATGGCATTCCAAGAGGAATGAAGTGACTGTCTAGCTTCCTTTGCTCCCACAGGGCAAGAGGAGCTTCCTCTGCTCAGGCACTAAGGCAGGTTCTCTGAGTGGTCCCATTCGGAACCTTCTCACTAGACTCAAAGTGAGGAGCCAGGTCCCACACCTGGCGCTCCACCTGGAATGGAGGGGAGAACTCTCAGTAGAGCTCTATCTAAAGCTTCCTCCTAAATCTCCCTCCTCATTTCCTGTTCCCGGAATCTTATCCTTGAAATTGGTCGGAAGCCCAAAGTCATGTAAGTGGTTCTAAGAAGTTTCCTTTGAAATTCACGTTGATCGCAGGCATCTACATCCACTTGTTGAATTATGATGTTCATGGGGCATTTCAGTTGGATCTTCCATTTAATATTATATATCACCTTCTTTCAATGTTCTCTGAACCTTCTAGAATCTTCTGTGCAAATGTTCTCACCTGCACACCCTACCAGCTACCTAAAATGTGTCACTTCCCTGGAGCTCTGCCTTTCTTCCTCCTCCTCTTCGCTTTCTGACTCCTAACATGGCCCAGCCCTCCACACGTTCCCCACCGTCCTGTCATATGTGAGACTTGGGCTTTCCATCCTTAGACCTGCGCTCTGTTCTGTGAGCTGCAGTGACTCCTGCGGACACATTGCTATTGTGTTCCCATTCTGCACACTGTACCGGCCATTTCATACACTGAGGGGAAGGTGCAGGGGTGGAGGAGGAGGTGGGGATGGGACTTTTCCATATATTGCCTGGGGCATTTCCATACACTGCCTGCTGCATTTCCATACACTGCCTGCTGCATTTCCATTCACTGCCTGCTGCATTTCCATACACTGCAGGGGGCATTTCCATACACTGCCTGCTGCATTTCCATACACTGCCTGGGGCATTTCTATATACTGCCTGGGGCATTTCCATACACTGCAGGGGGCATTTCCATACACCGCATGGGGCATTTTCAAGCACTGCCAGTTGAAAGTGGCACCTTGACTCAGCAGTGCTCTGTTTGTTGTTGTTCCTCTTCTTGTTTTTATTTTTTAGCAAAACCCCTTTTACAAACTGAACAGTTCAATGTTTCAAACAAATGAAAAATAGATAAATGGGAGTAAAGCTAGAGTGGGGTCCCAGAGACCACTCGTCTGGCTTTCTCTGTAGCCCCACAGGCACAGACGGAGTATTCTGAGGCTCTGAGAAATGCACTCGAGGAATTCCTAATTTAAAACAAAAAGTGACTTTTAAAAAAATAAATATATATTTTTTATTTTTTATGGACTTCAGAGAGGAAGGGAGACGGAAAGAGAGATAGAAACATCAATGATGAGAGAGAATCATTGATTGGCTGTCTCCTGCATGACCCCCACTTGGGATTGAGCCCACAACCTAGGCATGTGCTCTGACTGGGAATTGAACTATGACCTCCTGGTTCATAGGTTGATGCTCAACCACTGAGCTATGCTGATTGGGATGCCATGTCCTCTATATGAGAACTTATTATTAGTGGTCACAATCCCAATTCCCTGTTTACTTCTTTTTGTTGTTGTTGTAAATCCTTACTCGAGGATATTTTCCCACTGATTCTTAGAGAGAGTGGAAGGGAGGGGGAGAGACAGAGAGAGAGAAACATCCACATGAGAGAAACACATCGATTGCTTCCTATAGGCCCCATGACCAGGGCTGGGATGAATCCAAAACCATAATCCAACTCGGGACCTTTTAGTCCATGGGCTGACGCTCTATCCACATGTAAATATGGCTAGGGCTCCCTGCTACTTTTGACACAGCTTCCAAATGCCCCCTCTTGGTGAGGTCTCAATGTGCCTTGGAATTTGGTTTATTTCTTGGAAACCTGAGCTTCTGAAATTGAATCCCTGTGAAGAGGCTCATAAAGGCAAAGGCCTCTTTTCTTTATAAACAAGAAACCAAAACCAAACAGCTCTGAAAACTTTATTCCCTGGATTATGATGTTTATGACATTTTAATGCCATTCCTTACATCCCTCAACCACGTGAGCCACTGAGACTCTCACAAACTAATTATATTCTGGCCTTTGAATCTTGACTTCCAGCCACTAAGTTATTGTGTTGAGTTTTAAAAGAGGAGCCAAAAAGTCACTCTTTTCTTTCCATGTTGATTTTTACCTATAAATGTACCAACTCTGTGATAATGGCATCCTCTGGCCAATAGAGAGAGGTGGAGCTTCTAGTTAACTGTCTGGGTGGGTGTTGAAACAGCTCATACATATTCAGATGTGCTGGTCAGGCACATGGAGGAACTGGCAGGATGATGCTTATTGTTTTGGGTGAGTAGAGAGAAAAAGACGCAGGTAACAGTAGAAAGAGAAAATATAGTCGGCCCTTAAAAAATTCAGGGGTTAGGGGTGCTAACTCCCCACACAGTTGAAAACCTGCACATAACTTTTGACCCTCTCCAAACTTAGCTACTCATAGCCAACTGGAAAGCTTTACTGCAAATTTAAATGGCCAATTAACACATTTTTGTATGTTATATGTATTATACACTGTATTCTTATAATAGAATAAGCTAGAGAAAAGAAAACATTAAAATCATAAGGAAGGAAGAGGAAATACATTTACAGTATTTATACAAAAAAATCCTCACTCTCACTCTCAGTTAGCTGACCTCATCTCTTATATTCCTACTCCTTAATTGCTCTAAGCCACACTGGGCTTCCTTGCAGTTCCATTAACATGGTAAGTATTGTCTCATGGCAGGCAGGTTGTCTACATGTGCTGTCACTTCCTCCTGATACTGTCATCTCTCTCGTCAAGTATCCTAAATAGCCCTCATTTCCATCAGGTTCTGCTCAAAATTTTTGCTCGGTGAGGCCTTCCTTGCCTTGCCTCTGAAATAACACTCTCATCTCACTGTCCATTCTACTTTCCCACTTAATTTCTCTCTATGGTATTATTACTACCTTATGTTCATTTATATTTTTATTCTTTTCTTTGTGCTTCATCTCCTCCCTCTAGAATATCAGCTCCAGGAAATCAGGCACTTTGTCACTGTCACGGCTATATCCCCACTGCAGACAATGAGGCAATTGGCTCATCACTGTGAGATATTAAGATAGTTAACCTTTAATGATCTACACAAACAAAAGTCCTGCAAGGATCTTTCTAATGTACAATACACGTGACCTGGGACCTGGACTAGACTCTTCGATACTGATCTTTGGTTCTATTGCTAGTAAAAATGCTAGAGTTGATTTTAGTATTAAAGAAAACATATGTTCGTATGTAAAAATCTTTTTCACATGTAAGTTTTAGGAGATAAATATTAAGACCACAAAGATTTCAGTGAAATAAAATCACATTGTGGCCCAGAATGTGGAGGAGTCTTAGCAGATGCTTGTTTTGTTCCTGGACTTGGTGGTGGAGGATGCATTTAAAAAGCAACAACCCGTTACTCCATTTAGAATCTTCCAGTTCCATTCAGCAGAAGTCATGTGGTGTTATGCAAGACCAAGAATGCTGCCATGAGGATGTATGTATGATTTCTGCAGGTTTTGCAAATTTTCTCCTTCATGAATTATTCCTAAGACATCCTCAAAAGACAGGGCATCTTTCAATGGCATAGTGCAGTGTTTCTCAAACCATGAGCCACAGCATTGCAAGCATCTGTGACATATCAATTAAAGTTCCTCAAAGGACCTATTTCATGGTCAAAGAAACTTAGAGAAGACTGAGTTAAATAAGATTAAGTAGATTCCCAATTACAAGTCTTCTTGTCTTTTATATAATAACCTTTGTTGTGAGCCTTCTGCAGGAAAGTCAGACATGGAGGATTTTCCAAACTTACTTCATCAAAGAACCCATCTTTATATCCCCTCAAGTGTGACAGAACACACTTTGGAATTTAAAAGATTTGATTTAATTTTCACAGACTTCTCTATGTTGGCAGGAGGAATAAGACAAATGAAGCTCTCTGCATGGTAACAGGTCTCCTGTTAAAAAGGTCGAGTCAACAAAATGAGAGTTTTTGTCTAGAATTATCATTTTCATTGCATGGCAGCATATTGCCTTCTGTGTTAGTTTCCTGGGGCTGCTGTAACCAGTTACCACAAACTGAGGTGCTTAAACAATGGGCACTTCTTTCCATTCCTGTTCTGGAGGCTCTGAGGGAGAATCATTTCCTGGCTCTTTCCTAGCCTCTGGTGGTTGCCAGCAATTCCTGGAGGCCCTTGGCTTGTAGTCGTATCACCCCCAGCTTCTGCCTCAGTCCTTCACAGGAGTTTCTTCACCCTGCGTGTGTCTCTGTATCTCCCTGTAAAGATAATAGCCATTAGATTTTCTAATGTATTCTCCTGCAGAAAGGTGTGCTATGGGCAAGCTTGAAGCCCTTATTTTTCTAGTCTGGAGCTTAGTCTTTGTTTTATGACCCAATATGGCAACCTCTTCAACACCTTTGGTCTGAATAATTGCCTTTAAACATCTGCTAGGGTTTTTTCTCCCCTCCCCTCCCCTCCCCTCCCCTCTTCCCTCCTCTCTTCTCTTCTCTCTTCTCTTCTCTTCTCTTCTCTTCTCTTCTCTTCTCTTCTCTTCTCTTCTCTTCTCTTCTCTCTACTCTCTTCTCTTCTCTCCTCTTTTTTTTATCTCCTCTTTTCTTTTTCATTTCTCTTCTTTTTTCTCTCCCTTATTTAAATGAACCAGAACTCCATGTAGCATTTTAAGTACAATGCACCACTCTGACACAAAAAAGTTGTAAAAATAATTTGCTAATGCTTCTCAGAATAACCATGGCTTTTAGGTCATGCCAGCCTTTTGGGATATTGCTGTCTCCTTTTGAGATTGCACAGTTGGTAAAGTCTAGAGTTGTTGGCAGCTGTCCTTGTTACTTTTCAGGAAAAGACTTCTGTGCATCAAGCCAACATAAAGAAAGGAAGAGGAAGGAGGGAAGAAAGGAGAGGGGAAGCAGTCAGAGGGGAAGGGGGAGGAGAGATCTAATAGATCAAATCCAACTGGGGCCCTGGATCCAGCCATTTCTGAGCTTTGCTATTACAAAAGCCGAAAAACAAAACAAAAACAAAAAGTCTCTCTTCATTTAAGATAGATCGATAGACTTCTATTATTTGTCTGCACTGCCCAGACGAATACAGTATAAAACTCCTTATGTTCATTTCTAGTATTCAGGAGGTGAGGAAGGTGGAAGTATGAGCTGCTTTGGGTCAGGCTGTATCAGGTACATGCTATGTTACACCATTTAAGCTTTACAACTCTATCCATGAGATATTGCTAACCTGTAAATACAAAATTCAAGACATTTGGATAGTATATTTCTTTAACTTGTAAGAATAAATGTTAAAGTAAAATGAATATACAAGTGTGTATATATCTGTGTATGTATAGAAAAATCTATATCTATACATACATACATATATCGTATATAATGTACATGTATGTTTATTCATGTAAAACAAATGAAACTGACTTGTCCATAGTGAAGAGACTTCCTCACCTGTTGCTTACACGCCAGTTAAGCCACCCAGTTACACAGTCACATCCTCTACACAGTAGCTGCAAACATCTCATTCATTTTCTTTATCTCCTGAAGGCATAGCCTTGATGAGATACCTAAACCCAAAGTTAATCAATCGCCTTGCTCTCTATGCTCCTTACACATATGCTTCTGTAACATGTAAAGGTTTTTTGGATGTTGGAGATAGTTAGGATACCACTTCCATCTGGCACCTATATGTGTGCGGGATAAATATGAGGCAGTTTTTTCTTTTGGAACTACTCAACTGTAGTGAATACAGCCATAGGTTTTGAGGTCAAACTAATTGAGTTTAAATTCTAATTTTACATTTTATTTCCTGTGATACCTTATCTTCCCTGGGCTCCATTTTCTCATCTATAAAATGAGGATAGGAATATCAGCACTCCATAAGCTGGCTGTAGAGATTAATTGAGATAATCTATGTCAAGTGACTATTGCAGGTATGTTCTCAACACATAATGTATTACTTTGTCTGACTTGGGGAAGAAGGATGCTTGCTGTAGGAATTGGCCAAAGTTATGCCTAGAGTGTCATTAGGCCATTTTCAAGATACTAGAGAGCCTTGGCTCTGGTTTCCTCTCACACAGCTGACTAGGGAAAAGAATACCAGCCGGGCCAATCACCAAAGAAGACATCTATGTCCTACTGTTTGCATAATTCTCTGAAGATTCCAGTCAGATTGTCAGTGTATAGCACTGTTGACTTAGGGGCATAAGCAACCCCAGATTTCATGACATACTTTGTCTCTTAAGCATTAAAACTTTTGCCTCTTTGTTGAGTAGGTCTAGTTGCTTTTGACCTTGTTCTAAGGATCTGCTTTGGCATGAATGAATGAAACACAGTTCTGGGTGGCAGGCTCCTGTGCTCCCCTATAATTTAACGATTCCAGGTATCAGCCACCAGACCCTGCTGCACTTCTCAAGAAAAGTCTCTTCCTAGCCCAGCCAGACAAAAATGCTCCCTTGAACCAGCCGTATTGTTGTGGCTTCCTAACTAGTGTTGTCACCAGAGAATGTGATTTCATGTTCTGGGTCAGTGCAGAGTGCTGACCACTGTAGAAAGATCTGTGGCCAACCCGTATGCTGGTGAAGCCTGGCTAATCAGGGGATACCAGGCAGGAACCACTCTTGATTATAGGTCAATGTGTGTCTCTTAACTGGCTTCTTTTACAAAATCAAGCGCCATTTATTTGATTAGATAACCAAAGGAGACTTTAATTAATCTGAGTCATTGTTTTTCCTCTAAAACGAAAGATGCACCTAAGTTCTCTGGGTTTCTTTTCCGTGTTGGGAGGAAGGCATTTTGATTAAGAAGATTCCCTTTGGATTTCTTCTTCTAGCTTCCTTCAAAGGCAGGGTTAAAGGTGAACCAATGGCATGCTGGATTGAGCAAGGCACCAGATTGCACCTTAACAAGGCAACAGTGAACTTTGACCTTTAACATTTGACTAGTGGTCACAGAAAGCAGTTTCATCTAACCTATTACCATCTATAAAAAGAGTTTTAGGCTCTTACTTTTAGAGACCATAGCTAGCTCATTTTAGTGGAACAGGATGAACAGCCGAGGTCAATAAAGCATGGCAAATATATTTTCCAGCCAACATGGAGGAGGCGAGATGGGGGATGACTTTTTTTTTTTTTTTTTTTTTTTTTTTTTTTTTTTTTTTTTTTTTTTAATATAGCATTTAACAAATAGACTCTGAGTGTCCATCAAAACACCAGACGATAAACCCTTGGCAGAACTATTTCTTCTTAGTACAATTTTTCCCCCTCTTGACATGTTTTTTTTTTCACTTTCTGAAATAAATCTTTCACTTTGCTAGTGCTATAAAGTATGAAGAATGAGAAGTTACTCATTCTCTCCCTCATCCATACAAACAATGTCATAAGGCTTAAGTTATATTTTTTGACCCACCTTTTTCAAATGAGATAGACCTTTTCCAAACTTGAAAAGCAATAACAATTCAGATCTGGAAGGCTCCGAGCCACCCCATGGAATCTTCACTAGCTTTACTCAGGCAGGAGAAATAAACCATGTGCCCCATCTAGAGGTATGACTTGGAATTGCCTGTAAAGGTGATCTGAAATGAATGCTGGGAGCAGAAGGTTTTGACTGAACTTCCAATTTTAAACCAAACGCTATGATAAAGAGAGTGGAGATAAGAGACAATTAAAGTTCTATTCTTAGGAATTTATGATGTATGGTAAAGAAAGTAAGTTACATAACAATCATAACAGAAGTCTAATAAATAGTTTCCCCAAGATTCTGAGAAGATGGTAGGCTCAGTACAGAAGTGTGACCCACTTCTCCTCCCAAGATCCCCGCTGGGCCTTTGGGGAATTGGTTTGTATAAAACTTGGGCAAGAGGAAGGGGGGAAATAGCTAACTGTAGAGTCAGGTGGGGGTTAGTCCCACCTGCAAAGCAAATTTCCAGTGCTCATGGAGACAGTGTGGAGATAGTGATTTCCTTGCAAGACCCTAGGACAAGGGAACTGAAAAAACCCTAGATCTGAGAAGAGACTAATACCTTTGGAGGACCTTGGGGCAAAATCCAGTAATACTGCAGATGCTTGAGGAGGTCAGCCAGCTGCCCTGCCCTGTCACCTCTGTGACCTCAGAAGGGCTGTCACAGTCCACAGTTGTCTAGAAGAGGCCCGGCTGATAAGCCTAACTATTCCCGTCAGGTCTGGGAGAAGCCCAGGAATCTGGTGGCTTTTCTTCCTACCCAAGCATTTCCAGGATCACAGTTGGTTGATCTGTTGTCATCAGTTTCCTGGGGTAGTAAAGTATGTTTTCTTCTTCTATTTGCCAACTTATAATTTCCAAGGACATTGATATGCCAATTTAAAGGAATCTCTCTAATAATATATGTACTTTTTAAAAAGAGGAATATAGAAGTATATTGTAGCCAAACATATTAAAAGACTAAAAAAAGTGTATTGATGTGAGACCATGCTGGAAGCTCATTAAGGCATATTCTTTTTTTTAAAGAAATGCCTTTGTCATCATCTAAATATATATATATTTCAGAGAGGAAGGGAGAAGGAGAGATAGAAAAAAAAAACCCAGGCATGTACCCTAACCATAAATTGAACAGTGACCTCCTGGTTCATAGGCTGATGCTCAACCACTTGAGCCAGGCCTTTGTATGGGATGCATGTTTCTGAACTACACTTGAGATGAATGGTTCAGATCTATTGCATCTTGTCCTGGCCAATCTTGTTTGCTGCAATCTCTGCTTTAGATTCCTGACATTCTCTTCACCTCTGCATCCTGGGCCTGCTGCTAAGAGGATATTTGCATCTGCAGTTGCCTCCTGTATTCTTGGACTAAATCTTAGCATCTTGCAAAATTCTCCTACTCAGTGTCAAGTTTTTTAAGACCTTTATTTATGTGGTCCCATTCCATAGCTCATCTTTTGATTTTTTTTTTAAACTTTCTTGAATTTGAATTTTTTTTTTTTTTTTTTTTTTTTTTTTTTTTTGGTACATAGGACCTCATTCATAAGGTGCTTCCTTTTCAAGTCTCAGCTCCTTTTCCTTCTTAGTCAACTTGTTTTCCTTTTCTTATGCTATTACTTTGTCCAATTCTTCCCCTGAACCTTCTCTTCCTCACATTGCTGTGTCACATATTTATGAAATATCTTCTATTTTCTTCCCATAGCTTCTCTCTCTCTCTCTCTCTCTCTCTCTCTCTCTCTCTCTCTCTCTCTCTCTCTCTCTCTCTTTTTAAATAAGCCTCTTCCTTTAACTATTGAAGGGCCCTCTGCATGAGCTTAATGTTCAAGTCCTGCACTGTTTTGTATCCCAGCTAAGTATGTTCTACCTTCTCTGCCTTATAATTAAAAATCTCAACACACTAGAAATAGAATAGAATATCATCAAATTGGTAAGAGGTTATCTACAAAAACCCTGTAGTTAACATACTCAACAGTGAATGGCTCAATACTTTTAACCTAAGATTGAGAAAAAGGCAAGTTGCTGACTAATAGAATATGGTAAGAAAATGAAATGAGAGACATATGGATTAGAATAAAGAAACTTGTTTGCAAACATGACCATGTATATAGAAAATTCTAAAGAATCTATAAAAAGATACCAAAACTAAGTGTTTTTTCCAGTAATTTTGCAGCTTACAAAAATTAGTTTTAGTTCTATATATTAGCAATAAACAATTGAAATAGAAATAAAAATACCATTTACCAATTCACTATAGTATCAAAAGATGACAGATACTAGGGAACAAATTCAACAACAACAAACAAAATGTACCAGACATGGGCAATAAAAGATACAAAATACTGCTAAAAAATATTAAAGAAAATTGAAATAAATGTGTAGAATATCATTTAATAATCAGAAGACTGAATATTGTTATGTCTTCAATTCTCTCCAAATTCATTTATTTCTCCATAAAAATTTCATATATATAGAATATAAAAGAAAAAAATGATACACTGGACTTTACAAAAAAAAACAAAACAAAAAACAACAACAACAACAAAAAAAAAACTTTGTTCTTCCAAAGAAACTATTAAAAAAATGAAAATGTAAGATTGGAAGGAAACTTGCAAAACCTACCTGGTAAAGGACTTGTATTCTACAATTTGATAGTGAGAAGATAAATTACAAAATAGGCAAAAGATAGATGGATAGCAAAGAAGATAGATGAATACCAAATATGCAAATTAAAACGTTTAACATCATTAATTGCTAGGGTAGCTAATCAACAAAATTGAATATGTTAAGTATTTGCAAGGATATAGGATAATTAAATCTCATCCTTGTTAGTTGGAAATAAAATGATACAACCACTTGGTAGCTCTTTTGTGTTTCAACTTCTACCTGCCATTCAGCCTAGCAACTTTCTAGGTATTTGCCCAAGGAAAGTGAAAACAAATGCCTGCACAAAGTCATGCATGTGAATTTACATGGAAGCTTAATCCATTCACAGCAGTCAAAACCTAGAAGCAACCCAAGCATCCATGACATACTAATATCCAATAAAAAAGAATGAACTACTGTTAGACAAAACAACATAAATGGATCTTAACATCCTTACACTAAGTAACAGAACCCACATACAGAAAACAACATGTGGTATGATTCTATTCATACACAATTTTAGAAAAGGAAAGCTATAGTGAAATACAGTAGGTCAGTAGTTGCTAAGGCTTGGGGTTACTAGGGGTGGGAGTGGGAACAAGGGATATATGGCAGGTCACAGAACATTCTAGGTAATGGAAATTTTCTTTATCTTAATTATAGGCATGATTATTCAACTGTACACAGTTGTTGAAAATCACAAAATTTTACTGTTAAAATTGATGAATTTTACCCCTATTTTAAAAAATCGAATTTAAAAATACCTAAAAAGTATGTCACTAAATAGTATTTGTTGTAAGCTTACTATATGTGGTTACCCATTGCTACCTGCTGGGATTCTTATCTAGCAATAATTGTGTCTGTAACAATCTGCTTAATATTAGCTAATAACTGTTGTAAGCTTATTAAATGGCAGGTACTATTTTGAGTGATTTTTATAGTTTTTACTAATTTGATCTTTCTAACAAGATTGTGAAGGAAATATTTTATCTGTGTCTGAAAGAGGAGGGAGCTGATCACAAAAATATTAACAGCTAATAAGTGGCAATTTCACATTTGAAAATTGGCAGTTTGACTTTAAAGACCAAATTCTAAGTGTTTATTAAGGGGCAAACATAGGACATATTCCATGTCAATTAATGCATATGACTAGGCTTCCAGATAAATGGATATGCAAATAGTAAGTTGTCTAAATTCAAGAAGGTTGAGACTTGACCTGAGAAGGCTTCATTGAGAAAGGTAATTCTGATTCTGAGTCTCAAAGGTTAAGAAATTTTTGAATTGTTGTGTAGCATCAGAAAATGACTTTCTGAATGTGACCTGACATTAGACAAGATACTATATTTCTCCCTTCTCCCTATCTATTCATTCTTGGGCTCATTGGGATGTTCTCAGTAACAAAAGGTGTACACTCGGTCTCTTATAAACAAAGGTTATGCCAATTTGTTAATAGTAATGAGTGATTTTTACATCAAAAAAGTAATTACATGAAACGTTAACATATGCTATTAGATTTTATATTAAAATATATATTTAGAGAGAATTTTGAAATTGAAACACAACCTTCCACACATTTGAAAGAAAAAAAATCGCTTCAGATGCAGCGCACAAACCTATCAGCAGATGGCAATGCAATCGTTGCTGAAAGTTGTTTCACCATGAAACTTAAAAAACAACCACCCAAACTTACCCTTTATAATTTTTGTTTTGTTTTGTTTTGTCTACTATTTTTGTGTGTGTGTCCTTTCCTTTGGTGAATTCTGTTAGGTTGCTAAAACAATACATTCTACACAAGATTCTTCAAGAAGGTTCTTAAATACTAAACTAGACATTGATCTTTATTCTGTAGAAAATGGATAAAGTAAATGGATTTGGCTCAGGAGTGACACAATCAGAATGCTAGTAAAATGACACTGACATGGGAAGGATGAGTGAAAGGCCATGGAAAGACAGGATATATCTGTTAAAATGCTCTAGAACAGAGGTAACAGGAGCTGATCTTAAACATAGCAGTCAAAACTATGACATAAATGAGGAATTAATTGCACACATAGAAGTGAAATTACCGAATAATTGATTGCATGTTAAAAGTTTTTGTGGGGGTGGGTGGGAAGAGATCAACCAAAGAATTTGTTTGCATTTATGCATAACCCATGGACACAGACAATAATGTGGTGAAGGCCTGGGTGGGGGGGGGGTGGTGGAAGCAGGCTAGAAGGAGTAAGAAGGGGACATATGCGATATTTTTAACAATAAAGAATAAAAATCTATACTAATAAAAGGATAATATGGCCTTAACAGGATTAGCTCAGTAGATAGAGCACTGGCCTGCAGACTAAAGGTCTCGGATTTGATTCTAGTCAAGGGCATATACCGTGGTTGCAGGCACACCCTCAGTAGGGGGTGTGCAGGAGGCAGCTGATAGATGTTTCTCTCTCATCGATGTTTCTAACTATCTATCCCTCTCCCTTCCTCTCTGTAAAAAAAAAAAAATCAATAAAATATATTTTAAAAAAAGGGTAATATGCTAATTAGACTGGACCTCTTCCAGATGGCCTTCTGGACGTCCTTCCGGACAAAGCCATGATGGCGGGGCTGAGGCAGAGGCAGTTAGGGGCAATCATGCCAGCAGGCAGGTGAACAGTTAGGAGCCAGCAGTCCCAGATTGCAAGAGGGATTGGGACTAAACCAGTCAGACATCCCCCGAGAGATCCTGGATTGGAGAGGGTGCAGGCCAAGCTGAGCGACCCTCTCCCATGCACTAATTTTGTGCACTGGACCTCTAGTAAATAAATAAAAGAAGGAAGAGCAAAGATGACTCCATTCTTTTAATCCTGGTTTGGGGGAAGCTTTCGAGGTACATTAGGAGAAGGAATAAGTTGACCACAGTGGAACAAGGGAGAATCCTTATACAACAGAGACTTCGGCATGTTTGTGTCTGCCTGAAGGAGACACTTCAAATTATGCTAAAGTTGTTTTTCTTTTTTTCTTCAGTGACATCTAGATAATTTAATGAAATTGCATAACTTCATTTTGCTAGAACTTTATGGATGTAAGGACAATTGAAAATACAATTTGAACATGAATGATGCAACATTTCATTATTTATTCTTTATTCAGTGTTTGTTCAGTTCCTCTCCACCCCTGATGTCCGAAGCTTTGGGACTATGAAAGTTAGTCATGCTAACCAGGTCTGTTTCCCATTTCCAACATCATCTATTAGTGCGGCTAGGGACTTGGTAGAGTCAACTGCGCATGCAGAAGAGAAGGCAGCTCTGAAGCCCATTGCTCTGTTATGCGAGCATGTTTTCTTGTTGAGGCTTTTCATTCCTCCTGCTTTTTTTCCCTTAAGGAAAGAAAAGCCAGGCGCAATGATTTCTCTTTCTGGCACAACTGTGAGGTGTAGAATTTGCTTTTGCCACTAGAACTTTGGTGTCATGTTTGTGCAAAGGAATCTGCAGAGCCGGCCAGTTGAATCTGACTAAGGAAAAAATAACATAACCTTAAGTTGCAAACAACCGAGCCTGCCATCAAATATGATCAACATACTGGTTTCATTAAAAAGTAATAGCAAGTCCTGATTTTCAAACACAGAGGCAATGGAAAGTGGAATGGAGACCCAAAGAAGAGAATCTTGGGGCGGGCCCCCCAGTAAGTCTGCTCCGTTCTTTACAGCATAGAGCAACAGCGTGTTTGTAAATTTTGAAACATCTGTATCTGTTTTTAATTCTTTGTAAGCCTATACCTTGTCTATCAATAGTGCCATCGAGAGAAAAATGAAGTTACGCCCTTCCACTAGGCATCCCACATGTTCCCAGGGTCCAAGGGCGGCATGTTGGGGTCTGGTGGATGCACATCAGAACCCACAGCCAGAGAAAGTAAAGAAATTGACTTTAAAAAAAAAATCTGTAACAATCAGGAATGCAATTTTAACTGAGTTTTGTATACTAGTAAACTGGAATTTATTTTTTATTTATTTAAAAAATATATTGTCTCTATTGGCAAAAAGATACACACACACACACACACACACACACACACACACACACACTAATAAAAGGGTAATATGCTAATTAGACCATAAGTTTTTCCTGACAAAGCCAAGCCCGCCTGTGGTCCTGGGCGCCAGCTTAGCAAAATCTTGCAGGACAAGAATTCTATCTGGGTTTCCCCAAATTCTCTCAGCCCCTACTCAGCAGAACAAATGAGGCCCCTTAAATAAAAATCAGAGGTCTCCAGCAACAGTGGGCCTCTCTCATCACAGTCAATTGGACTGGATGGCATTTGAGTATTTATCTAGGCACCATGACAGAGAAACACAAGCTCAAGTCATGAACTCTGCCCTTAAATAATTCACAATCTTATTAGAGCGAGTGGATGATAAAAGTGCAGTAAGGACATCAAAATGGAAGGCAACAATACAGAGAGGAACAGAGGCAATTGCTAGGGTGATTTTCCAACAATTAGTACAAAGAGTATGTGCTATGAATTAAATTAAAAAATATGTGTGGAAGTAGCTGCTTTATGAGTATGGTATCACTTCCTATTTTAAAGGAAGCTGAATTCCATGTGAACTGTGTACTATGCTATGACATTTGAGGCACAGGACAAGGGAGCCCCTAAGTGTACTATACTTTGATATTTGAGACTTTATTGTTCAATGTGATTTATTTCTGTATGCCTCAGTTTTACTAGTTAAATTACTAGTTAAATTACTAGAATAATACATCTTGCTATAAAATATTACTAGAAGATCAAATGATCAGGTGACATTTATTGTTATTTTCTACATATGAACACAATCTCTGGTATGCTAAAGTGATAGGTATTATAGAAATATTCAGATAGTGAGACCTTGATTACTAGTTCGGTTTACTATCACAACCCAAATTTATTGCTTAAAAAAAACAGGGAGTCAACTAGGAACTGAACCAAATATACGCCCTTGAAGGGAAAATGTAAATTGGATAAGCTTTGCTATTATAAGAGCAACAAGAAAGAATTCAGAAGCAAGAATGAGAAACAGATTGCATCCACTCTAAGTTGCTGATAAAGAAAAAGAATGGTATACTATAAAAATACTTACTACAGATTGTAAAGACTTTTGTTCAAAGAGGATTTCCTAGAGTAGGTGGTATTTCAGTTAATTTTTTTTTAATGTAAAGAGGTTAGCTAGATAAGAAAAAAGGTGTAAGGGTCCTGGATTGGAGAGGGTGCAGGCTGGGCTGAGGGACCCCCCTCCCGTGCACGAATTTTGAAAATATAATATCTGTCACTTTTTATAGCTTTATTGAGGTATGATTCATATCCAATTATCTATACTTTTTATTGTTTAAAGTTTTACATATAGTATTATATATGTCTCCTTTTTTCCCATTGACCTCCCCATGGAAACCCCCACCCCCTTAGTGTTTGTGTTCACTGGTTATGCTTATATGCATATACTTCCCACTAAACTTTGACAGTCTATTCAATGCTTCTCTGTCACTTTATCAGTTTATATTGTTTATTATATTCCACAAATGAGTGAGATCAAGTGATATTTATCTTTCTCTGATTGGCTTATTTCTCTTAGAATAATACTCTCCATCTATGCTGTTATGAATGGTAAGAGCCCTTTTTATAGCAGTATAGTATTCTATTGTGTAGATGTACCACAGTTTTTTAATCCACTCATCTGCTGATGGTCAAGTGTGAGCATAGGGGCCCGGTGAACTAGGCATAATGGGCCTGAGTCTAAGCCAAATCTGTCTTCCCAACAAGCTGGAAAACAGATCTCTTCCTTCAGTTTTTCTCACTGAGAAGGGGTTAGAAGTTCCCCGGGAGCTGGTATCCTCACTCCTGTTTTTTTCCAGGGCTTACCTGCTCCTCCAGAGCCTTAGATAAATGAACCAGTATTTATTTTACTGGATGAATAAACTCAGCAATCCCCATCTACCCCAAGCATATGCAAATTATAAAATCCTACTTTGTATCTTTACTGGAAACTTCTCTACCTGAATAGGAATGAATTCATTGAAAGAATCTGAGAATTTGTTGACTGCCTAATTTGTGTTACTACAATCATTACACTAAAGAAAAAAAAAAAAAAGCCTAAATCTAAAATGGGTTTTATTTTATTCAGTGTGTATTTTAAGCTGGAAGTTTTGTTTTCTCTATTGATTTTATAAAACACACACTCACTTATGAGTTTAAATGTATAAATCCAACAGAGACAGAAAAAATAGATTAATTTAAGGAGAAGGAGATGAGGTTAAGGGGTAGGAGTTCAAACAACCAAAAATGTTAGTTTTAGTCCTGGGACATTGAGTTATATTTTTGCTTCTTGTCTAAATTTTCCTGTACAGTAGATACTTCTAACAAAGGATTTGCATTCCTTCAAAATTAAGTCAGCCTTCACCAATGCCATTTAATCTCTAAAAGTCTCTCAGCTATATACTTAGAGATTCATGTCTGTAAGGGGACATTCGAAGACACAAAGCTGATTTAACGAATGTCAGCAGCAACACTTGAGCTGAGTTTCTGTTAGCACTTTCCATCAACAAGTACAATTCCACCAATGATTCTTTTTTTTTTTTTTAAATATATTTTATTGATTTTTTACAGAGAGGAAGAGAGAGAGATAGAGAGTTAGAAACGTCGATGAGAGAGAAACATCGACCAGCTGCCTCTTGCACACCCCCTACTGGGGATATGCCCACAACCAATGTACATGCCCTTGACCGGAATTGAACCTGGGACCTTTCAGTCCGCAGACCGACGCTCTACCACTGAGCCAAACCGGCTTCGGCTCCACCAATGATTCTTGATGAAAAGCATCACGTTACCATAGGAAGCCCAGGACTCCCACTCTCTGAGGTGAGGACAAGGTCTCAGGCTTATTGTACCACATTCCCATTTTAGCTGCATCTTGCAATGTGTTGATCAGGCCTCTCATAACATGTTTGTGACGGAACCGGAGCATTCCAGCTGTCCTCATAACCATAGCCCCGGAGTGATTTATGATTGTAGTGAAGTGCTCTGGGTTTTGGTCAACACAGTCCAAATAGCTCTTGAAGAAGAGTGGCTACTAGAGAAAAAAGTCAACTACAGATGATCTAGTGGGTCTGATTATTCATTCTGGAATACTAGAAAGATCAAGATGTCTGAATTTAGATGTAGTTAAGTTTTATTTCTATCTTTATCCTTTTTAACTCTGTGTGTTGAGTATATATTTTTTAATGTTCTGAATCTTAGTGTTTTTCTCTGAAAAATGAGAATATGAATACTAACCTCCAAAGACTATAGTGAAGATGAAGTGAGAAACTATGGAAATATCAGGCCATTTGACCAGTAATATGCATTGAAGGAGTCCTTTCTCTCTGCATTTCTTTCCTCCTCTGCCCAATACTCCCTCCCTCCACCATTTCTATAGACCAAGTATCTTATAGCCCCTGTCAGTTGGCTTACACAACAGCTATCCCTGATCTCCTGCCAGGATACCTTCTATTGTTCGTCTTAGAAAAGCTGTAGTTTTCCTTCTCCGGCCACCCTTGACTCTAATGCTGGAGGGCACACTTCTGGCCAATAAGACACGAAGTAATATTTCTTGAGAGTTTTCAGGACAGGTTTTGGTTTAAAAAGAAAGAAGCATCTGGAAGCACCGTCTCTGCTTCCTATCTTGAATGTCTGGGTCTGGGGCATTCATTTTGTGACCATGTGGCAATAATAATGTTAGAAAATTCAGAAGAATCACAGAGCCTCACAGAGATGCAAGTCCTGACTTAAGTGAGCCCCTAGCAAGAGCTGGCAGCTGCCCACCTCAGTCTTCTAGGTAAATAAGAAAAAATAAAAAAATCTCTATTTGGTCAAGCCACTTGACTTACATAGAGTTAAGTAAATGAAACAAGGGTTGGAGGAGGGGGAGAGAGCAAGGGAGAGAGAAACAAACTACCTCCACAGTATGCTTCTTGGGAAACAAATCCTCTGATTTTCGAAGCACTAACTGTCAATGTGATATGCTACACATGGTGCCCCCAAAATATTCTGGTCTCAGTCTCTGGAATCTGTGATTGTGACCTGGTATAGTAAAAAAAAAAAAGGACTTTGCAGATGTGTTTAAATTAGTAATCTTAAAATTAGGAGATGGCCACAGTGGGCCCTAAATACAATCATGTTTATCATTATAAGAGGGAGATTTACACAAACACAGAGAAGGGCTAGATATAATGTGACCACAGAAGAGGCAGAAATTGGACCTACAAGCCAAGGAATACTGGCGGCACCCAGAAGTTGGAAGAGACAAGTAAAGTCAGAATTCCCCACAAGTGCCTCTGCGAGACTGTGGCCTTCTACCAGCTTGATTTTGATCTAGTGATACTAATTTTGGACTTCTGGTCTCTAGAACCATGAAAGAATAAGCTTCTGTTGTTTTAACTACCAAGTTTATGGTAATTTGTTATAAGCAGCCACAAGAAATTAATAGCAACCAATAGATTTTACATTTTTATTTTAAGGTACAAGTAATATCTATAATTATTATATAGGTATTTATTGAATGTCTTCTGTGGACCAGGCAACGCCACTAAACACTCTACATGGATTATCTCATTTAATTCACACAACAATCTGATCTCCACTTCCCAGCAAGGAGAGCTACTCCAACAAAAGCAAGATACCTGCCCAGATGAAATTTGACTTGAGCCACTTGATTCTTTCTAGCCTTGTTACTGAAGAAATGATGGTAGACTTAATGTATATGCTCCCATTTACGTCTCTAAGATAGTTATTAAGTAAAACAACTATGTAATATTGACACCTGTAATTGGAGATGCTCAGGTCCTTTAACCTTTTTAATATTTCCTTCACAGAGTAAAGATGGATGCCTACTAATAATGTCAGATGCTGAGCTGAACACCAAGGCTATAAAAATAACTGACACCCATAGCTTGGCCTCCAGAGGCTCACAGACTTTCTACTCCTCCATTTCTCATTATTGCTTCATGCAATAATACTGTAGGGCATCATACCTAAAATTCCATATCAAAACCAAATTTCTAAAGAATTCCATTAAACCAAATGTAAATTATTATAAACTACTTGTAACTTTGAGTGAATCTACAGTGTCATCCTTCTCCATACATCTAACTAAGGGAAAATAAACAGATAAATTAAAATCACTATTTTTAGTAATCTCTTTGGCAGGGTTATTAATTTCCTCATACCTCTGCTGACCATTTCCCTGAGTATTCTTTCTAGCTGGCATTCTAATTCTTTTTATGTGATAGTGTCATAGCCTCTGATGACAAAGCATGTGTTTTGTTAGCACAAAATCCATTTATTTTTAAAGCTAAACATTTCCTTGCATTTATTATTATTTTTGATTCTTAATTAACACTCCTGTCTAATGGTAATTACCAAAGGGAAGCCCTCTATTGCCTTCCAGTGTTCCACAGGATGGCGATGTGACAGGCTAAGTCACTGAGAACTTAATTTTTGCATTTTATTTTTCTTCAATTCCTCCCCGCTTCCATGTAGTCCAATGAGGTAGATCTTCCTTACTTTAGGGATCTTGCCAAGAAAAGGTAGAAATATTTCTAGGTGAATAATTCTTATTACCTTTTGCAAAAGGCTCAACTGTTTGGTCATAAGCTCATATTAGATCCCCAGTATTAAAACTTCCTAAGAGTAAAAAGGGGACTGATGCCGAGAGGTGTTTAATCAAGTAATATGTCAGTAAGCATCAGGTAACACAGAGGATGTACATGGCTAGCATACATGTCAATGCATCTGCAGTGAAAGAGTATTTATACCATGAATTCAGACAGATGGATATTAACACAATGGTTTTATTTTACAAAGATGAAGATCTCTTTATCTTAAATGATAAAGCTGCTAATAAGACTTCATAAAAATAGAATTGAAATTAAGGCTTTAAACAAATGTTTATTTAAAGTCCTGTAGCATAATTCCCCTAAGATTTTCACTTTTATGAATTTAAGTAAATTATCTTTTCTTCATGTTTTTAAGTTATGGAATGGATTTTTAAAATAACAAGATAAAATGAATTATCTTCTCTAAACTACTTATTTGTTAAAGTGGGCAAATATTTAGTCATTGACCTATTTTAAAAATATCTTCCAAATGTTGCTTTAGGAAACAAGTGTGGATTTAATTTTGGAGAAATGCACACACAAAAATGAAAAAAATGGAAAAAGAAAAGAAAAGGAAGGAAGGAAGGAAGGAAGGAAAGAAAGAAAGAAAGAAAGAAAGAAAGAAAGAAAGAAAGAAAGAAAGAAAGAAAGAAAGAGATTCTGCCCTCTGCACTCCTTTTGTACTTTCAAAAACTGCTGAAACCTAAAAACCAATCGCTGAAAAGTGTTTTGGATCTACACTTACAATCTATGGAGCTATGCTATATTATCCTGAAATACCCTCTGTGAGATTTCCATATTTGTGGGTTGTTATGGAATCATCTCATTCTGTTTCCTGAAGTCTCCAAAAACAAAGATGCTTGTAAAATGGATTAAACTAAAACCAGCTTGAACTCTTGCTGATTAGACTGGAAAGAGTCCAGATCTCTGAACCATATTGACATTCTTTTATTAAACTCCCCAAAATATTAAAAACAAAAACAAAAACACTAAAGCAAAGCCAAAGAGATTAGAAGTCATGCAGTGAGGCAGAATTCCACCTTGTGAGATTTCAGTAGTATCTCCCAAGTGGGGAGACTGAATATGTGATTACAGAGTGTTGGGTCTGGACAGGTGTTACAAGATAGAGAGATGATGGAGGTGGGCAAAATTTGTGACAGAATAGTTTAGGATGGAGGACCAAGTAAGGTGAGTGACTTAAGGGAAATGTTCATGGATCAGTTATTATTTGGCAAGACAGCTCTTTGCTTTAGCAATCAAACAATTGTCTCAGATAAATTACTTTGCATGAATATCTTATAGAAAATAATATTTATTGGTCTACAGTTTTGTCTTTCTTGGGTAAAGCTTTGTCGAACAACTAAGTCATGTTGTCCTTTCTTGGGTAAAGTTTTGTCGAACAACTAAGTCATTTTTACTTTCATGTATATAATTATCTATGTTCACAAATACAGAGAATTGTGAGACCAAAAGGGTGCCTTTTAATTTTTATTTTGTTTACTTTTTTAATCCTCACCTATTTTTCCATTGATCTTTAGAGAGGTGGAAGAGAGAGGGAAAGACAGAGAGAAATATGGATATAAGACAAACACACTGATTGGCTGCTTCTTGCATATGCTCAATCAAACCAGGCTTGGGAGGAGCCTGCAACCAAGGTCTGTGCCCTTGACCTGAATCAAACCCAGGAGCCTTCAGTCCTAAGGACAATGCTCTATCCACTGAGCCAAATTGGCTAGGGCCAAAGGGGTGCCTTTTAGAGGTTAAGCCTATGAGCTTTGGAGAAATGAACACATCTGCCACTTCCACCAATGAGGTGTTGTGGGAAGGTGGTAGTTAGTGGAAGATAAGAAAGATACCAATAAATCTGTGGCAATAAATTCTTGCCTATATTTGAGGAAGAAGAATTTTTACCTGAGAACCATCTTTAGGGTATGATGTGCCGAGGCCAATGAATTTGGCTCCACTTTTAACAAAGTTCTGTGATGAAGGGGGGTTGGGAAGGAGGCAACATTTTCCAGAAAGACTTCATGTTCTTAAAAGAGGTGTTGAACACAAGTCTTTGTATGGGGAAGTTTTTTGACAATATATCTACATGGCAAAGGTAAAATTTATATTTGTTTGCTCTCAGTAAATAAATCATTTTGCCTGATTAAAAACAAAACATTAGTTTCCTGTTTCTCCATATCTAGAAACTTTGTTTCAGATCTTTTATATTTACTTATAATCCTAATATCAGATTTGGTATATTTTGGATAGTAAAATTGATTCTGTTTGTACTTGTCCAAATTCATAATTATATTTGTGACCACCTAGGTACAAATGATATTTGGAATGGGTCTATAATTCTATTGGTTTGGCTTTTGTTGCTCATTACTTGTCTTTTCTCCCGGGAACTGGTGGCCTTGATATCCAGAAAGAAAGGCTGAAAGAAGTCATCTCTATTTTTACTGCTAAGGTGAACGATGTGGTTCAGGGTTATTGAATTACTAAAAGCGATAGCATGAATAACACAAGACAATCAATAGATGGTTGGACAAGTGTGACCTTGGACAAGTTATTTAAGTTCATTTAATTTCAGGTTATTTCTCTATCAATGGAATAACCATAATGCTTATCTCATAAGGATGTATGAAAATTAGATGGAAAAATTCACATAAACTATTGAGCAGAATGCCTGGCACACAGTGAATAACAGTTGATGGCTGTTGTGTTTATTAAAGATTTACTGAAACATGTTACATGCTTATAATATATAATAATACACATAAAGAAACAAAATTTATCAAGGTGGTGGACACACAATACAATGTACAGATGATGTATTGTGGAATTGTGCACCTGAAACCTGTATCATTTTGTTAACCTAATGTCACCAAAATAAACTCAATAAAATAATTTAAATATTTATGCTTTATATTTTTAATGTCAATAGATTGGTATCACGAGGAAAAGCATGCCAATAACAGGGAAATGATTGGGCTATAGTATCCATTTATAGTTACTGACAGTTGAATACCTACAACCTTTGCATTGGTAGTTTTTATGCTGCTGTTATTGTGGTTATTATTTTCATCTTATGCTATTGTTTTTTTAATTGACTACTGGTGGATTTCTAAGTACATTGGCAAATGTATTCTCCTTAATGGAGCCTTAATTTTCAGGATTTGAATAAAACCTCAAGTATTATGTCAGGATTTCTTTGAAGAATATATGGTCATAGTGATAATGCCTCAATACCTTTTGCTCAAATATAACTCACTGAATCTATTCTAGTACCGCCCAGTGATTGAAATGATAGGATGTGGAAAATCACACAGAACAAACATGCATAACTTCAGCATTAGAAATAAAATGCCCAGTGGGCAGAACTGATTCTCTGTCTTTTTTTTATTAAGATTCCCCCTAGAGAAAATCACTTTCCCTCCATGGCTTTGTTAAAATATCCTTACATAAAAATAGAAAATTAGACTGAAATTGGAGTTCTTTAGAATGAAAACACATGAATGTCAAAGTCAATAATAACTTTTATAATAATTACATTCTAAAGATAGAATGACTATTGTTTTTAAATACCACAACTCAGAGGTTCAGTTTGCTTTGATGTTAGAATTCTTTCAAACAAACAAATCAAAAATCCTGCAAAATTAGGTTATTGTCAAAATTTTTAATGCTAGGTCACTTTCATTGTGTGTCTTAGTTCCCATCAGTTTCCATGGACTGGTGTCAAGGGATCTACTTCAGTGTTTGGGGCCAGGTTTTTTTATTTTTATTTTTATTATTATTTGGTGGAAGACTCTCAAAGTAAGAAGAAAGTTGTTTTGCCTTTCTCGTTAAGTATACAGCCAGGAAGAACAACAATATTTTCAAGTTAAAAAGTCAACCTAATTGAAAACTTCAGGCCAAATGCTGGGAACCGTGTGGGTGACCATTCTAAAACAAAAATTGAAAACAGATTCCAGTTGGCTTTTAAAAGTAACCTGGCTAGTAATCAAGATAGATAACAATCAAGCAGACACATAAAGGCAATTAAAGAAAAGTTCAGAAATGAGTAGAAAGAAGGAACAGGTTAAATAAATAAGGTCTAACCAATTCATTCCTTTGGCCAAAACATTAAGATTTCTGTTTGTGTGGTTAATATAGAGTAACTTGATTTTTCCAAAGATAACACCAAAGGAATGTTTGGAGAGAATTCTGTCGTCTCTGGACTGTTCCCAGTTCTAAATAAGGATTAACACCAACCATGCATATATTTCCTCTGACCCGAAGTGATCTCTTACAGCCGCTGCATCTTTCCTCCTATTCTTTGAGGATAAAAACAATAATAATAACCAATTCATACCTTACAACCACAACATTGTGTAAAACTCATGAAATTGGCATTAATTTAAGCTATTAGTCAACCATTAGTAGAACATCTATTTTGAACTATTTCCCAGTTTGTGAATGAATTTAGGTCGCACCTTTCCTGGGATCATTTATTCATTGAAGAATACACACACACACACCACACACATTTGTGTGTTTTATACACGCTATAAGTATACACACATACATATGTGGTCTACTATAAACATATCCTATATAATAAAGATCTAATATGTAAATGGTCATTACACCATGAAGCGTAAAGACCAGATCACAGATCAGAGGAGGGTGGGGCAGCGAGCTACAGAAGTGGGCAGGGCAGCAAGCTATGAGGGGGTGTGGGAGAGAGAAGGGACCAGGAAATACAGGAGGCGGGGCAGTAGGCTGAGAGCTACTGGAGGGCAGCAGCGAGCTACTGGTGAGCTACTGGTGCATGGATTCATGTGTAGGGCTACTAGTACATATATAAACATACATATATATTATATATGTACATGTATAAACATATATGTACATAATATAATTTATATATTATGTACATATAAAATATATAAATATTTATATATTAAAGAATATTCATTAATATATATATAATTATTTTATTTTAATTTAATGTATGTATAAATATATACATATTTGTATATACACTAAAGAACACACACACACACATATATATTCTTTAATGAACAAAAAAGAAACCAGCCATGGTGTGATCTAAATTCATTCATAAACTAGGAAAATAACTCAAAACATATGTTCTACTAATGGTGAATCAGTAGTTTAAATTTTATATATAGTAAGTTATATAATATATAACATATAATATTATATATAACATATAACATACAATATATAACATATAACATATTACATATAATATACTATATAATATTTATAGTAAGTTAAATATATAACTTTTGTTTGTCCATTGAAAAACTGTATATATATTTGCCCATTGAAAAACCATATATATAAAACTTCAAATTATGTATATGAAATTTTATGTATATACTAGAGGCCCAGTGCATGGGATTTATGTGGTTGCGGGGCGGGGGGTGGCCGCGGGCCGCTGTGGGAGCAAGGCTTGTCCAGGTCAGCCAAGCTGCTCTGGACCCGCCCTCGGAGTGGCTGTTTCCTGGTCAGGCATCTTCCTTGGAGACAGAGCACTCACCTGGACCTGGGCTGGCTGGGCCCAGGGACAATAACACAGAGTCAGCAGCCTTCCTGTGGCAGCCATGAGCCCGCCTCCCAGCCTCCAAGGGTCAGTTCTGTGCCTGGACTGTGGGCACCCGGAGGAGGCAGCAGGGAGTGAGGAGGAGGAGCCTAAGATGAGGAGGCAACTATCGCAGCCTGAGTTCCTGCCTGTCAGACCGGGCTTTGCAGTGGGAGCAGCCGCTCATCCCAGTCAGCAGAGCAGAGCTCCCACTGTGGTAGCACGGGGGGCAGCTCCTGCGTTGAGTGTCTGCCCCCTGGTGGTCAGTTCACATCATAGTGACTGGTCGACTAGTCGTTCTTGTCATTCTGCTGTTCGGTCGCAGGGCTTTTATTTTATAGGACGATATGGAATTAAAAATCCTGAGATGAAATATTCAACTCTGGCTCTATTACTTTCTACAGAACTTTTCTAACTCAGCAATAAAATTTATAAAAGGAGAATAATATAATCCAATTCTTATGATTCTTATGAGGATTAAATGAGGATGTATGTAAAGCTCTTAGCATACCGGCTGGCACACACTCAGTATTCTGTGTATGCCAGCCACTGTGCTGAATGCTTTATATACACCAATATCTATTATAATATTTAATATCCACATGTATGTGTAACTATATTTATATCTATCTATCATCTTCTATCTATATTTCTATCTATATTTCTATCTATCTATCTATCTATCTATCTATCTATCTATCATCATCATCTACCTACCTTTTGAAGGAGGGAGGGAATAAGACAGATAGGAAGGAAAAGAGAGAAAGGAGAGAGAACCGTTTTGGGAGTCAGGTAACCTATGGATCCCACTCAGGCAGATACTGTCGTACCCTTGGCATTCCTTCTAGGAACACCGTGTTCCAAACAACCGAGCTAATGAATTGTGAACCCGGGACCAGCCATCTCTGAAACATGATATGCAGCCTAGGACAGAGGCAGGTCTGTGGACTCCGGTGTGCAGGGCTGTGCTGGGGAGCGGCCTCCCGCCACTGCACCGCAGACAGCTGGCAGCGAAGCACTGCTCTTCAGTGACAAGTAGACCGCAGGTAGATGACAATCACCCACAGGCCACTCTTGTCTGATTTCTCCAGCAAAACTTACAAGTCCCAGGAGATCCATCGCCCATTCATGGAAATCAGGGATTGCATCATACTTGCTACACCTTGGAGTATGTTGTGTATAGAAAGATCTTAATAAAAATCCTTAGTGAATTAAACTAACTTGAATTAAAAATAAATGCTTAGTTTTGAAGAGACTTGTTAGGGTTAGTAATCATAGTAAGATCAGTAACTTGCGTCACTGTCAGTGTGACTGTAGCTAAAACTTTGATTCCAGATGTTAGATGTTAGCAGCACTCTTGCAACGATTGAGCATAATATGTGCCACTGGAGTCATATTTTTCAGTTTAAATATGAGTCCAATTAAATAAGTGGATTTGGGTACAAGGAAACATAACCTTTCACTGAGCTTGCAGCATAAACCAGGTGCCATGCTAAGAACTTTCACATGATGTGTCTTAACCCTGTGGAGTAAGCACTACTGGTAGGCCCATTTATCAGACAAGGGCGTTGAGGCTCAGAGGACAGTACAGTTCAGCGGCAAAGATCAGGACTTCAGAACACCTGGAAGCATGAGCTGGCTTAATTCTATAGCGTTGGGCAACTAGTTCTTAGAAATGAAAGAAATACAAACAATTTAATGCAGAACTTTAGTAAACCGCAGTTACTTATTTTGACCCCTACGTGACACTTTTGTATTTACAAGGTAAATCAGAAAGGAACTGATAAGTTGAAAGAAGTGATATATTTTTCTAAAAGGTATACACACACATATGTGTTCATGAAAGTGTAAATTTAAAGTAAAAATTGCCCTCTTCAGATATTTTCTCTCAACTTCCGCAAATATTTCAAAGTATAACTTCTCAACTTTTTAAGTGTTTCCAATTGAACACGTGGATCAGGAAAGCTGGATGCTTGTTAGAAACAGGGATTTCTACTTGGGCTTTCCTCAAATGGAAAGTCCAAGAATTTGTAATTTTTAACAAGTGCCACATGATTTTTGTGCAAACTAAAGTTTGAAAACCATTGCTTAGCTGTGTAATTCTGAACTGTGCCGGCCCATTGAAATCTCTCAGGGAAATGTAATAAAATATGAATGCCCTGTCCCCACTCAAGAAAAATCTCAAAATTTCCCAGGGGAGGGGCCAGGTATAGCCTAGGTGACTGCCTTGCACAGTTGGACCAGGTTACACAGTTGAGAAGCAGACGTGGTGGAGTTTAATGACGACCCACTCCCTTCCGTTTGGAACTACTATGGGCATGTTTCCGTGTGGTCACATTGTCCATACACACATGTATCTTTTATGTTATATATATATGTACGTATGTGTGTGTGTGTGTGTGTGTGTGTAGTGTTAATGTTAATTTATTATAAGAATGATTCAACTTTATTGCAAAAAAAGGAGAAAAAAAATACAAAAGGAATCAGAAAGATGGAAACAAAGATTATTATCCACAATCTAGAAAATGATTAACAATTTGATGTTCTTCCTTTTGGTAATTTTTTTGGTATTTTATTTTATTTTATTTAGTAGATATCATTAAATTATTCGGAACATATCCTAAAAAGAACTTTATAAACTGCTATTTCATATAATGCCTTCATGAACATTTTCTCTGATCCCCAAAAATTCTCTGAAAACAATTTGCACTCCCTACATGCTCTTCCATTGATTGGATACACCATATACTACTTAGTAATTCTGCTTTCACTGAATATTATAGAGATGATAGCTCATTATTTCAAACTAGAGGCCCAGTTCATGAAATTCTGGCAAGGGTAGGGTCCCCAGCAGCTGCCAGCTGCCAGCTGGGGCCTTCCTTTGTTTTGTTCTGCCCCCTGATGGTCAGTGCACATCACAACAAGCAATTGAACGCCCAGTCTCCCAAACTCCCAAGAGGACACTTTGCATATTAGGCAAATATATCTATATCTATCTATCTATCTATCTATCTATCTATCTATCTATCTATATGATATATATATATATGTGTGTGTGTGTGTGTGTATGTGTTTATATATATTTATATATGTTTATATATGTAAGGTAGAAAATGAGGTAGAAAATGAAAATAAAAGGAATGAAGTTAAAAGGAAAATAATGAACTGGGAAATATTTTTAATATGTATGTCCAAAGGTATGTTTTCACATTTTTAATATGTATGTCCAAAGGTATGTATGTGTATATATGATATTTATTATGTTAAAGAAATAAAAGGCAGTTTACAGTTCATATTTGGTTTGTAATGTTCAGAAGTGTGCTAGTTTAATAAACAGGTTGGTTTTTAAAAAAATATATTTTTATTGATTTCAGAGAGGAAAGGAGAGGGATATATAGAGAGAAACACCAGTGATGAGAGAGAATCATTGACTGGCTGCCCCCTGAATGCCCCACACTGGGAATTGTGCCCTGACTGGGAATTGAACCATGACCTCCTGGTTCATGGATCAATACTCAACCACTGAGCCACACCTTCTGGTTAAACAGGTTATTTTGATACATCTCTAGCTCTGAGTTAGCTTTTGGTGAACCTGCTGTGCTGGTGGAAGGTCCAGAATATCATCTGTATTACTAAGCAGTGCCATCTGACAAATGAAAGGACGGCTTTCTCAGAACTCCTAATTGGGTCTCTCTCTCATACCCTTTGCATACATATTTCCTCAAATAATAACAAAATAATGATATAGTTGAGAACGGAAAAGAGTTGACTACAAAGTTGAAGTCCAGGTACAGAGTATGTACCTGAATCCCAACCACAGGGGTTTGATATGTTTAACATTACTAGAAGAGCATTAATCACTTCATTGTTATACTATCATTGGTGGAAACATACCTTTGAATATGCATATTAAAAATATTTCCCAGTTCATTATTTTCCTTTTAATTTCATTCCTTTTATTTTCATTTTCTACCTCAAAGCTTTTCATTTTGAGTAATGCAAATCCAATCATTTTCATAGCTTTTACCATAATATGATGGAATAAAAGACTATTTCCTAGCTCATGATATTCTGTATTTTTATCTATGATTTATCCCCTATATTTTCTTATGAAATATTTCAAACTCAGAAAAACCTGAAAAAAATTTTTACACTGGGAACCTATATTCCTACCATCTAGATTCTACTATTTAAATTGAACTCTACTTACTTTCATATATATTTTTTTCATTACTCAATCCATCACATCAATCTAGTTTTTTCTCATTTCAGAGTAATCTGTAGACATCAGTTATTTCTCCAAAACATTTCAGTGTGCACACATATGCTTTTGCTATATATTTTGTCTTTTTCTTATGGTTTTCATTTGCTTTGGCTGCTGAAACAAATGGCCACAAACTGGGTGACTTAGAACAACACATTAATTTTTTTTACATTAATTTTTTTACAGGTCTGGAGTCCCCCTAATGTGTAGGATCGGGCCTAAACTGGCAGTTGGACATCTCCCGAGGGCTCCTGGATTGGAGAGGGTGCAGGTTGGGCTGAGGGATATCCCCATGCATGAATTTAGTTCACTGGGCCTCTAGTCCTACATAATAAAGAGGTAATATGCAAACTGACCCTCATCCATCATGCTGTCACAAGATGGCTGCATCCACAGCAGAGGTGGAGTTCCCGTAACAAGCTGTAATGATCAGCAGGGACCTGAGGCTGCATGGCTTCGGGCTGGGAAGGGGGACCTGAAGCTGCATCCCCCGCCTGGTGGGGCTTGACAGGGGACCTCAGGCCATGCCCTCTGCCCAGTGGGGCTTGAAGGGGGACCTCAGGTCATGGTCCTTGACCTGGCACCAAGCTGGGAACCTCAGGCCGCTCTCCCGGCCCCAGTGCCAGGCTGGAGGACCTCCAGGCCGCACTTTCTGCCCCAGCGATGGGCTGGGGGACCTGAGGCTGCACCAGGGGATCTGAGGCTGTGTCCCCCACTTGCGTGGCTTGACCGAGGACCTGAGGCTGCATCCCCCACTGGTGGTGCTTGATGGGGACCTAAGGCTGTGTCCTCTGCCTGGCACCAGGCTGGGGTACGTGAGGCTGCACCTTCCCCCTTCACTCTCCCCTCCTCCCTCAGCAGGGCTTGGCAGGGGTGGGACTGGCCGGGTCTGGGGGTGGGGCCAGCTGGGTCTTGGTCTCATGCTATTTCGAGGTGCATGCGGGTGGGTGGGGACTTGACACTGGGTACCCCAGACTCTAACAGGAGGAAGATTTTCATATACATTTTACTAATTTTCTTTCATCTCTGACATTTCTATTATAGAGAAAGGGAAAATAGCAATATTAAAATATTTCCTCTAATTAATTTCCTTTTAATGTGCACAATTTTGTGCACCATGCTACTAGTTAAAAGATAAGGAGCTAAGATAAATTATAGTTATAATCAGAAAACAAGCTAAAAGGGCTAAAATATATTACATCAGAATCTTTATGCTAATTCTAAAAACTGTCATGCATCTTCAAACTACGGCCCCCGGGCCACATGCGGCCCGCAGAGGAGTCTGATCCAGCATGCCAGGTTTTTTGGGCAGTAAGCGCAGCCGAGGTGTTACAGTAGGAATTAGTAGTTCATATAGTCCGGCCCTCCAGCTCTCTGAGGGACCGTGATCTGGCCCCCACTTTAAAAAGTTTGAGGACCCCTGCCGAGTGTAGGGCGTTAAGTTTGAGAGTTATCTCTGAAAGTTATCCTCCTTCGGTAAAGGCCATGCTTGTACCTAATAAACATCAATTTTCCTCAGTTGTTTGTCTTCTGAGCAAGTTATGGAATCACTAGAATTAAACTGTTTTAATTGAAACAAAACTTTTGGCATTGTGATATAGTCTTAAATCTTCAGTAAATAAACATGACTTTTCCAAGGGATCATATTTCTGGGTAAACGCTCCACATTGAATTGATCAAGCCCATTTTTAGAGAATATATTGCCAATTAATTGACTATATAAAGCACGCTTCTTACACAATAATGGATGATGCATCTGTCCCCATGGCGAAATCGTAAATAAGTACCATTTTAAGATTTTTTGGTAATGACTATTTTAAACTATGAAAAATTGTTTAATGTTCTTATAAATTATGAATGGATTTTTGGGTGCATATCCTTTTCTTTAATGGACTACTTTTTACGTTCACAGAAAAATTGAGCAAGACACTGAAAGTGGTACATTTGTTCCAGTTTATGAAGTTGTAGTGTCATTACCTGCAATGCCCATTGACATTAGGCCTCATTCTGGAGCTCTACATTTAATGGGTTTTGACTAATGTATAATGACATGTAGTGTTATTCAGAGTAATTCCACTATGCTAAAAATCCTCTGCTTCCAATTCATCCCTTCCTCCCTCTCTACTCTCCAACATTTAGCAACCACTGATCTTACTGTTTCATAGTTTTGCCTTTTCTAAAGTGTCACACAGTTGGAGTTACATAATATGGAACTTTCTAAGATTGGCTTTTTCCCCCCCACTTAGAAATACGCATTTAAAATTCTTCCATTTTTTTTATAACTTGACATCTCACTTCCTTTTAGCAATGAATATCATTCGATTGTCTGGATGTACCGGTTCATTTATCAATTACTGAAGGATTTCTTGGCTGTTTCCAACTTTTGGCAATTATGAAAAGAGATTCACTAAGCATCCATGTGTGGGTTTTTTGTATGGAAATAAGTTTTCAGTTCATTAGGGATAAATATCAAGGAATGCAATTGTTCGATGACATGGTGAGGGTAGGTTTAGTTTTGCAAGAAACTGTCGAACTGTCTTCCAAGTTGCTATACATTTTTCATTACCACCAACAAATGAGTTGCTCCACATCCACACCGGCAACTGCTGTTGTCAGCATTTTGGATTTTAGCAATTTTAATGGTGGTGTTTTAATTTGCAGTTCCCTAGTGACATATGATATTGAACAGGTTTTCATATGCTTATTTGTCATCTGTATATTTTAATAAAATTGTTCTTTTTCTTATTGTTGAGTTTTAAGGAAGTTCTTTGTATAGTTTGAATAATAGTCTTTATCATATATGTCTTTTGTTATACTGTCTTCTAATCTGTCACTTAAGAGACACACGGAGATACTTGAACAAAATCTAGCAGAGTTTCTAACAGGGTTCTTCACCCTTAGGAAGAACCCAGCTCTTCTTAAAATGTCTGCCTGAGAAACACCAACGCTGCCAGGAAAAATGTGCTGTTTGTTCCAGCCAAAACCTGGGGATAAGTAGTTAGGTTCCGGAACCCCCTCTTTGGGCAGTTACTTGAAAAAGGTTGCAGTTATAAATATCTTCTTTGCCCTTGAGATGTCAGTATTCTATGAAACAAATATATTTCTTCAAGGACCCGAGAGCCATCTCTTAGAAATCTAAACATTCAAGGGAGACAACTATAGCTCCTGGTCACTGTGAGAAGGTAAGGGCCTAACTTCTTACATGGTCACCTCCTGTCATAAAGATATAGAAATGTTTTCTCCTCTAGCTAAGCACCAATTAACAAACTCAGATGGCCTAGTCACATTAACTGACCCGCTTCCCATTTATTATTGGTTTCAAAGAGAGAGAGGGGGAGAGAGAAACATCAATGATGAGAGAGAATCATTGATCAGCTGCCTTCTGCGTGCCCTCTATTGTGGATAGAGTCCTCAAACCAGGCATATGCCCTGACCAGGAATCAAACCCTGACTTCCTGGTTCATAGGTCAATGCTCAAATACTAAGCTACGTTAGCTGGGCTGCTTCCCATTTTTTGTAAATTTCCACTTTCTGAGTCTACTCAAATCTCCACCATGCCCCTCCTGCTCCCTCACTCTTCCTTTATAAAACGCCCAGTCACTTCTGCACACAGGGGATTTGAGTTCAGCTCACACTGGACCCTTGTCCCTATTGCAAGAGTTTAATTACCCAGTAAAATCTATCCTCACCCCTATAACAAGAGTTTGGCTTTATCTCTGACAGTGACAAATGTCATATCTGTTCATATGCCAAAGCACATCAAATGATCAAGTCCAATGTCAATGGAGGCCAGAAAAGACGGCATGGGAAGAAAACAAGCAAATAGATAAAACCGTCATAACACACAAGGATTTTTAATAAAATGACTACCACAGCTTCCAGGAAGGGGTCTGTCAGATTCTCCCCCCAAAAGTGTAAAAAATTGTGTTTTACACTTAACACAATTATAAACTTGAAACTTGAAACATTACAGAAATGCTCCTCTCCTAATTGGCCACCAAGAAATTGCCTCAAGGGAACTAAGCCCATCAATTTAAAAATGTGTAGAAACTTTAATATTGGAAATATGTTATTCATTTGCATTCTTATCTGACGAATGCTGTCCCAATGTGCTTTAAATGAAAGCCAATTAGTTGTACTTTCCTGTTGTTATTAAAAATGTGCATTTGATAGTGAATAACTAGAAAAATTATAAAAATTGCAGACAAATCAGAAGTTTAAAAAGCATCTAATATCCTTACCTCCTATAAATTTTGCTAAAAGCTCTCCATCAGACTTTTATTTCACTTAACAAAATTAAGAAACATCATGTGATTGTCATTTGATGTGCTTTGGGAAATATTTTACTTTTTTTTTTTGGGGGGGGTGTTATTTTTAGGCCAGCTAGCCAAGATAGTACCAGTTATTTATGATATTAGTATGTTTAGTAAAATTGGTCAGACTTCTTAAAAAATATATATTTTTATTGATTTCAGAAAGAAAGAGAGGAGAGAAAGAATATAATCATCAATGATGAGAGAGAATCATTGATCTGTTGCCTCCTGTACACCCCAGACTGGGGATTGAGCCTGCATCCTGGACGTGTGCACTGACTGGGAATCAAACCATGACCTCCTAGTTAATAGATTGATACTCAACCACTGAACAACACTTGCCAGGCTGTTCAGACTTAAATTTCAGGCTTGCAATGCTCCAGCAGGCAGTACAAAATGTTCTATGTAGATGATATTCACAGTCCAGTGTCAGTAAACACTCTCAGAAAATTAAATTCCAGGGTAGTGTGTGTGATATTTGACTTGAAGGGAAAATAACTACAATGTGGTGACAAATTTGAAGTAACAGAAGTAACATGCCTTCACTTCAAATTCAATATACTTAACATTTTCATCAATTGGTAGGAAGGGGGGCAGCAGGTCATAATAATAAGAGGACAATTATCAATATATTGATGATGGGTAGTTAATGGTGACAGATTCTAAATTGCTATTATAAAGTTTTATGTTAAGGGATGCATAGTATCTGCATTAATTGCTTAGGTGTGACATATAAAATGCCCAAAACTGGAAGGTATCAAACAGCAGACATATATGGTCTCACAGTTTTAGAGGCTTAAAATCCAAAATCAAGGTGTTGGGAGATCTGTGCTTTCCCCTAGACCGGTGGTCAGCAAACTGTGGCTCTTTGGTCCCTTGAATGTGACTCTTCCACAAAATACCATGGCCTGGGCGAGTCTATTTTGAAAAAGTGGTATTAGAAGAAGTTTAAGTTTAAAACATTTGGCTTTCAAAAGCAATTTCAGTCGTTGTGCTGTTGATGTCTGGCTCTGCTGACTAGTGAGTTTGCTGACCACTGGCCTATAGGAGAGAATCTCGCCTTGCCTCTTCCTAGCTTCTGAGGATGGCCATCAAATCTTGGCATTCTTTGCTTTGTAGCTGCATCACTCCAACCTTTGTCTCTGTTGTCACATGGTGTTCCTCTTCTCATAATGACACCAGTTATATTTGATTAGGGCCCACTCTAATGACCTCAGCTTAATTTGACTACATCTACAAAGAACACATTTCTAAATAAGGTCACATTCACAGGTACCAGAGGTTAGGACCTCAATTCATCTTTCTGGAGAACAGAATTCACCCCTAACAGTATTCCCAGGAGGCTGACAAACCACGCTTTGATATTGGCTCTGTCCCTGCTATGCTCATTGTCTAAGGAAGTCACTTTGCCTCTCAAAACTTCAATTTATACTTCTACAAAATCAGAACATTCTCTGGCCATCTGACAGAAATAATGTGACTATTTAAAGAGTTGACTTCAAAAAAACCTCACACATGGACACTTTTATTAGGTGTATTTCCAAGTGACAATTTCCCCCTTTTAGCATAACGAAAGCATGAAGTGCTTAATCTCTGACGGGAAAGAAAAATCTCATGAACACTAGTGACAAAAGGCCAAAAGGCAGGGTCTGCAATAAGAACATAGCAAAACAACATGGTTTTATTTCATTTTGATGCAGTATGAAAAAATGCACTCACTTAGTCAACACAATCTATTCAGTCCACATGAGGAAAAGAAAAACATAAGGGAAATGTTTTAGGAATTCATTCCAAGATTTACGATCTAGTTTTTTACTGTGACAGTCACTTAGTTCCCACAACATCCTACTCAGAAACTTTCTGGTGACCTAAATCAGTCGTGTTCTCTTTACAGCCCGTGTTTTCCATCCTGCCCTTGATTTCCAGCTGCTCTTTGTGCTCACTGGTGATTACCAGCTGGGACAGCTTGGGAGGCATGCCACATGTTTCCAAACAAAGGGGATGAATGGTCGGGCATTTGAGGAAGGGCTGAAAAAAGACATTTCAGCCCGGAACTGCACTCAGAGTATGTGTCTTCAATATTTTGAAGTAATACATGCTTCCCCGAAAATAAGACATCCTCCGAAAATAAGACCTAACACATGGAAAGATAAGACATCCCCTGAAAATAAGACCTAGTGCAACTTTGGGAGAAAAAATTAGTATAAGACACTGTCTTATTTTCAGGGAAACAGGGTAGATATGGATTGCAAATGGCAAAAACAATCTTGGAAGAAAAGAGCAAAGTGGAATGACTCAGACCTTCTGGTTCTAAACTTATTATAAAACTACTATAATCAAGATGGAGAGGTACCAGCATCATGATAGACATATAGATTTATGGAATAGAATTGAAAGCCCAGAAATCACCTCTTACACTACTGGCAAATTTATTTAAAAAAAACAAACAAACATGCTATGGCAACTCCATGGGAGAAATATTAGTCTTTTCAGCAAATGGTGCTAGGACAATGGAATATCCACATGCAAAAGCATGGCATTGGACCTCCATCGTAAATCATCCACAAAAAATGAACTAAAAATATATCATAGAATATCATAGACCTAAATGTAAGAGCTATATCTAGAAAACTTTAGAAAAAGACATAGAAGAAATGAACCTTAGTGATCTTGAGTTAGGTAATGTTATTTTTTGATATTACACTAAAAAGCACAAGAGATAAAAGAAAAGGTAGATAAATTGGACCTCACCAAAAAAAAAAAAAAAAAAAAGTTCTGCAAATAATACTAAGAAAACAAAAAGACAACCTGCAAAATGGCAGAAGATATTTGCAAATCATATCTTATATAATAAAGAGGTAATATGCAAATTGACCCTTATGCCCTCACAAGATGGCTGCCTACAACCAGGTCGACAGGGGGTTAGTGAGCAATGACCAAATGACTGAACAAGCAGGCTGCATGGGGTGACCAGGCTGGCAGGGGAGTTAGTGAGGGACGACCAAATGACTGTATAAGCAGGCTACAGGAGGTGATGAGGCCAGCAGGGGGGTTAGTGAGAGACAATCAAACAACTGAACAAGCAATGTGTGGGGTGACCAGGCCAGCAAGGGGGGTGGCAGTTGGGGGAGACCAGGCCAGTGGGGAAGAGGGGGGCTGTAAGGGGTGACCAAGCTGGTGTGTGTGTGGGGCAGTTAGGGGCCATCAGGAGAGCATGCAGAGGCAGTGAGGGATGATCAGGCCTGCAGGGAGGCAGTTAGGGGTGACCAAGCAGGCAGGCAGGTGAGCAATTAGGAGCCAGCAGTCCTTGATTGTGAGAGGGAAGTTGGACATCCCCCGAAGGGAACCAGATTGGAGAGGGTTCAGGCTGGGCTGATGAGGACTCCCCGCTCCCCACCCCTCATGCATGAATTTCATACACTGGGCCTTTAGTATCTTATAAGAGACTTGTATCCAGAATATATAAAGAACCCTGACAACTCAATAATATAAGGACAAATAGCCCAATTGAAATGTAGGCAAATAATTTGAACAGACATTTATCCTAAGAAGATATACAAGTGGCAAAGGAGCACATGAAAAGATGCTCACCACTGTTAGTAAATAAATGTCAGTCAAAACTGCAACGTGATGCCACTTCACACTCACTGAAAGATTATAATTAAAAAAATGGGCAAGCAAGCTTAGTGAGAAGAGCAGGGCAGTAAAAAGGTCTCTGATGCCTGATGGCCAAGGATGATTTCATCACCGGAGAGACAGGAGTGGAAGTAGATAAAAGTTCCAGCCAACCTGTAAAGGTCAATATAAATGCCCGGGATATGAGTCACTGATCAGACACCCTCACATACCCTGTGGCCAGATGGGAGTCAGGGCCTCAGAAACCAAAGCTCTCTCACCCAGCTGATGGGAAGGATGCTGCTCTGCAGCCGATCATGGAAGGGCCCATCATGCCCATGGAGACCAGGCACCTGCAGCAGGACCTGGTGCTGGGAGAGCAGACGCACAATCAGGCCTCACTTAAGCAGGAAGCCCTCCTGGGCTGCTTACTGTGCCAGGGCAGTAAGCTCAGCATTGGTCTGATGATTGAAAGGTTGAGTCAGGATGACATGATCTGCACTGAGGAGATCCTACTGCAATATCCCAATTAGAGAGGGCAACCATTCCTATGGGAAGAAGTGCCATGTATAAAGCCAGATCGTCTTCACATTAAACTGTGTGTGTGTGTGTGTGTGTGTGTGTGTGTGTGATTTGTACTTTCTATAGTGTATTGCAAGATCCTGCAGACTTGCTCATCACACCTTTGTATCCCCTTTGTATCTGGCATAGAGCTTTACAGAAAATAAATAGGATTTAAAGGTGACTTGGTGAAAAACTCATGTTATAGCTTTGAAAGCAAAATGATTGCGAAGTTGCAACCTTTTATTTCTGTAGGATAAAATGGGGAGCAAGATAAACATGTATTATAATTTACTTCTAGATGGTTAATTAGCTGACATTCAATAAAACTTGTTATGTGAATAAATGTCACAGAAATTTTAGAAAGAATCACCTATGTTTTCTTCAAGTATGGCATGTGCTCATATCCCTAACAAAGAAACATTTTTTTAATCACTTTTAATTTGGAAGCTAAAACTATAAACAAATCCATCATTTATGAATCTCCCACTGTAAGTAATGAAACTATAAAACTGTAAATGTCATAAAATAATACATGTTTCTTATAAAAGTTCCAATACTCTCAAAAAGCTTTACCAGTATTACTGTCAACAAGGAAACTGCACACAGCTTTTTACAAACACAGAGGAAATTGAAATCGATTTTACCTCAAGGTTTTTACAAACTTATCTTTCAAGACCAGCTATAATTTTGATGATTCAAAGCAATCCAAGCAACTTTTTGCTCACTTCTTCTTTTTTTCTGTTTTTCTGGCTCTTATTCCTTTATCCTTTATCCTTTCTTCCAATTTCTTTTTTAAGTATATATACAAAATTTAAAGACCAAAGTCTATAGAACAGGTAACTGAAACATCATTCAAATAGAAATATTGTTAGTGTTTGGTGAAAAATTCTTTCATTTGTAGTTCTGTTTTTCAGTTAATATTTCATGGATATCAATCAACACAGATCTAAGCCAACGTTTTAACCACCACACAGTGTTTCCTTGCATACTTGTTCATATCTAACAACCAATTCCTATTTATTTCTAAGAACCATATCTCTGGTTTCAGAAGGAATTAGTGATCTTCCACTCAAGTGCTTCCATGAAATAATTTTATAAGCAGTATTGAGCTCTTAATGATGCTTTAATATTTGGTAGAGATGTAAATTTTTTCCAATAGAAACTATTTAGCCAATGTGACAGACAACATATATTGAGGTTAGGTGAGTTTTTAGAGGCAAATTTAATGCTATGTAATCAAGTTCTCATTACCTTAGTTCTTTGGTTCTCAATCTGGCTGCTATTACATTCACCTCCATTTTTTTTTTTTTAGCTGTAATACCCAGGCTGCACCCAAAACCGATTACTTAATCTTTGGTTGAAACCAGGGCTTCTATGGGTTTTAACAGCTCTTAGTGAATCCAGAGAATGTGGGTTGAGAACCAATGAGTTTAATTTCAATGTAATTTACACAGAATCCATATTACTAAACTCTGATAATCACCTCTCTTATTTTGAGGGGAATGGAAGTTCATTTTAAAATAAGAGAAAAGAAAAGTGCATGCATAAAGTTTGTAGAATCCCTTTTCATGTGTGCCTTTATCCTCAGACATCCTCCGAAAATCAAGTTTAATGCTAGTGGCAAGCTCCTTCTCTTTTTACCTGAGTACACATCACATGATTTCCTGGAAGGCTCAAAGCTTCTGGAAACACAGAGGGTTGTGAAATGTGTATTCTAAGTGGTGTATTTTGATAAAGCAACATTTTGGTTTAACTAAATTGAAGTTATAATATGAGCTTCCTTTGAGAGGGATCAAAATGAAAAAGGGGAGGACAATAGGAAAGATGAGGGGGGGTGCTGTCACTTTGAGTAGCTGAATGGGATTTTAATATGAACGATGCCTCAAATCTGTAGGGAGAGGTAGGGACAATGTTTTATTTTTCATTTCACCAGGGATATAAAAAAAATAGAAATATGACTACTTGCATAGATGTCAAAGCATAGAAAGCTAAAAGCAGCCAGAAAAGGTGGTTTTCCTTGAAGTGAAGCCTATAGAAAGCAATGTTTCCATGAGACATTGACAAATGTCCCATAGGGACACTGGTGTGTTTTAGTCTTTCTTATATTTTTAAAATATACTTTTATTGATTTCAGAGAGGAAGGGAGAAGAGGAGAGATAGAAACCTCAATAATGAGAGAGAACCATTTATCAGCTACCTCCTACATGCGCCTATTGGGATTGAGCCTGCATGTGCCCTGACGGAGAATTGAAAAGTGACCTCCTGGTTCATAGGTTGACAGTCAACCACTGAGCATACCGGCTGGGATTTCTTATATATATTTTTAAAATCACACCTAAAATGATTGTACAGTAATGGCTAAAGGGCAACTTTGAACAAAATGGAAAACTTTTCTCTTTGAATTAATATTTTCTTAATTCTCTAATGTCAGAAGCATTTGCATTTTGTTTTGTTTTTTTGTTTTGTTTTTTTGTTTTTTTAAAATACATTTTATTGATTTTTCACAGAGAGGAAGGGAGGGAGATAGAGAGCTAGAAACGTCGATGAGAGAGAAACATCGACCAGCTGCCTCCTGCACACCCCCCACCGGGGATGTGCCCGCAACCAATGTACATGCCCTTGACTGGAATCGAACCTGGGACCTTCCAGTCCGCAGACCGACGCTCTACCACTGAGCCAAACCGGTTTCGGCAGCATTTGCATTTTGAATAGAATTTTTAAATATAGGGTCATGAAAATAATAAAACATGCTTGCTATTTTTAAGAGTATGTGACACAAACTAAAATAAACATAACTGTTTTTTTCCATCTAATTATTACCTCGTGGCTGTGTTTTATTAAAGCCAATTTAAGAGTATTATATAATACATCTCACACAAAACAGTTCAAAAGTATTCTTTTCTACATTTCAAAATGTTATAAAATATTGAAAAAAATCTGTTTGATTCCATTTAGTGATGATGATAAGTACACTTTACATATTTTCTCTTTGACTGGTTTGTATTTACATTCATAAAGAACCTACATTATCGGTAAAACATAATTTATTGTTGTAATAAATATCCCTTGCTGAAGACTTCAACTATTTTAATATTAGGCTGAGCTATAATTTCCTGCAATAACTTACACAACTGTAAAGGTTTTCATTATCTAGAAATTTGACAGTATATAAACAGTGTTCAGATGATTATTTCAATATTTTTAAAAGTTGAGATCACCTTATATATAAAGTTACATTTCCTCTTCTCTACAAACTAAACAAGCTTTTAATTAAAAGGGTTTGTTTAAGATATCAGATATCAGATATGAGGCATTCGCAGAAGCTCTTGCAATTCAGATAATTAAAAGCTCCTAAAGTACTGAGCTCAAAAATGACTTAGAACTATCAACAATAGAACAGGTAAATGAAAAGCTTCAAATTGGCAGAATTTCCCAAATCATTACTAGGATCAACTAGAGTTGAAATTATTTTGGGGGGGAATGTTTTAGAACAAATAGGTAAGTGAGCAATGGTGGATTGGATTGAAAATGTTCTCTTTTAATCTTGAGAGCACATATATGTATGTTACATAATTTTATTAGGATCATGTGATCCTCCCCTCCCTCCGCCCCTCATAAGATTATTTTATTGTTCCAGTTCTATTCTAGCCAGAGCTCAGAACTGGTTAAAATTTGAAGCATTTTCGACTTCAGAATAGTAAGAGTTTTGTGTAAGAGTTAAATATTGTTTTCATTGTGCATTTCTTATGATAGTGGGGAGAGGGAAGCTATGAAAAAATGGATCAGGCAAACCTAGCTGACTTTGGTGATGAGAACTTGTGAATGGCAGCCAGGAGCTCTAAGTTCTAGGTTAAAGCTTGCCTCATTCCTGTGTGTAGCCAGGCAAACCATTTAACCTCCCTGAGCTTCTGTGACCTCACCCATCAGAGGGAAACAATACTATGTACCACTTACACAGATTACAAATTCCTTGAGGGCAGAGACCTTGTCGTCTTTAAGAATTTTTCCATAACATCTTTTATAGTGCTGGCCACTGGTAGTTACTTGAAAACAATCGGTTTAATGTTCAACACATGAATGAGACAATTTGAGGTACGAGGTGTGTAAATGATTAAAATTTATAAGAATTAAATAATTAGACCATGATATTATCAAAAAAGACATGTAGATGGATTATGGAGACAGTTGTCAATTATGTTTTATTTCTTGGATCACATTTGAGAAGGCAGCGGATATATTTAGCAGAAATATTCACTGCATTGTGAATGAAACTTGGGGCCAGGAATAGCCTTGAGTCCCACCAAGGTCACTGAGTCACGGAGGTGCATGGATGGAAATGTTCTTCAGGGTGTCCTTCTCCTTATCATTTTATGAGGAAAGCAGTGCTTGCTTAGTCACAGTTCCAGAGTCACTGGTGCCCAGGTCTCCTTCCGCCCTCCTCACAACTCTTCCACCCCAAGGCCAAGTTCCTCACTCCACAAGCTGATGTCTTCTCCTTTAAGAGTTTGAATAGGTGATTGCTGGAGTTCCTTTGTGTTATTTTCTGGTGATTTAAATGGGAACATCTATTTATTTGTTGGTTTTATTTCCTATTTGTATCTCTAGTAAATTAAAACAAGGCTGTCTTTAATAGATAAACAACTACAATATGCTTCCCTAAAGCTTTGCTGACACTTTCAGTTACTTCTGAATGAGGCAAGTGAACAACAAAACAACAAAAACATCAACTCTATCACACACTTAAAATGATAAAGAAAACAGATTCTGAGATTTCTCTGCCAAAGACTTTGTGTGGCCCTTCCCCAGTCTAGCTTGCACAAGACTCAATCCTGTTTCAAGGCAAAATGCTTCCCAAGTTGCTAGTGGGAAGATACAGTTCTGGATTCAGCCCTGGTGACTTGAACAAACTACTCTGCAAGCTTTTGTGCTGTGGGGAAAAGGATACCACAGTGATGGGAATACCCTGCCTGCCAAGTGGGCGACGTTGGGAAGAAATCACGATGCTGACAAGGAGAGGAAGCGATCTCAGGACTGCCTGGATTTTCCAGAGAATGTAAAATCTCCAAAGTTGTTTTACTCTGTGGTGATTATTCAGGGTGGTATAAATCTGTTGTGCCTTAGAGAGTTAGGCACTAAAAAAAATGAAAAATCCATTAACATTTGAAAGTATTACATAATTCTCCTGTCTTCTTCTTCTCCTTCTCCTTCTCATTCTCTTCCTCCTCCTCCTCCTCCTCCTCTTCCTCCTCCTTCTCATTTGAAAGTATTACATAATTCTCCTGTCTCCTCCCCCCCCCCCCCCTCCTCCTCCTCCTCCTCCTCCTCCTCCTTCTCCTTCTCCTTCTCCTTCTCCTTCTCCTTCTTCTCCTTCTTCAATTTCCTTCTAAGAGGTTTATTGGTTTCTGAGGTTCCTATCCAACCTGCTCTTCTGATGAGGTCCAGCTCTCTGGGGAATTAGTATTACTTACTGGTGCATTTTGAGTGAGAAGGTAGGTAATAACTCACATGTTATTTCCTGGTTGCTTAGTCATTGGTGTAATTGGCAAAATAATAAACAGAAAGGTGAGTCCAATACCTGGGTCTAACTCACTGCTAAATCTTGTTAAAGACATTGAACAAGAACCTCTCTAGGCTGGCTTCCTCCCCTATTCTGATTTCCAGAAATCAGCCCTTTGATGGGGGCAGTGGCTGGAAGGAGAGGGGGATGTGGTCCACTCCAGCATCTATCTCCTTGCATTAATGTATTTCATGATACCCACCGGGTTAGGTTGGGTCTGAATTAAAATATGTGGTGAGGCTTTTGCATCCCCTGGCTAGATGGCCTGGGAGACTCGCTGTTGGTCAATGCAAAAGGGATGGCCAAGGATATGTGTCAGGTTCCAAGAAAACGAGAACATCATCTCTAATAAACAGGGGGAAATAACTGGTAGAAGTAATAACAAGAAATTCAGAAAATGGCCTTGGTGTGCGTTTGATTTTCCCAAAGAAATGCTTCAGGCTAGGAACCCACGTAATACATTTCTCTGGTTGGAAAACAGGCATCTTCCTTGTCCAGTTCACATAATGTGATCAACCAGGTAGCACACAGAAGAGGCACTGGAACTGCCCACATTCTCAGAGCAGAATGGAGAGGCTAAAGGCAAACAGAACTCATGGAACATCAGATGATTTTAGGCATATGAGCGCCGGGCATTTTCACCAGTTACTTAACTGCACTGAATCTTAATTGTATAAATTTAAAATAATGTTGCCTTCTAAAACATCCCTCATAGGACCCTTTTATGTATCAGATGAGGTAAAGGTGCTATAAAAATCATGTCGTTTCACAAAAAGCAATATATCATTACTATTGTGTGAAGTAATAGTAATCATGTCCTTGGAATTAAAGGCCAACAGCGATATAAAATCTGTTTTATAACATGCTGTAACTATCCATTTTTAAACATAATACTTAAAAGCCCAGAGAATAGTAGATAGAAATAATAATAGCTTGTGGATACGGAGCATTTTCTCTGTGCCAGGCACTGAGCGAAACCGTGTTCATGATTATACCATCACTCTCTCACAAGACGCTATTGTCCTTCCTAATGAGGACATGCAGGCTGAGAGAAGGCACACAACTTGTGAGTGGTGGCTCTTGACATAAGCCAAGGTCAGTCTGACTCCAGAATTCAAGCCTTTAACCAAACTGCCCTTTATTGCCTTTCCAAGTTCAAATCTTAAATTTGGTTAAAGTAATTGTATAAAAATCATGAAATAAAAAATAATAGTTAGTTCATTGTAACAAAAGTCCAGAAATGTTACTGCCTGAAAACAATAGCGTCTCAGATGCAGTCCAGACCTACATGAGCCTGGTCCTCTTGGCGCAGGCAAGGAGACAGGGCAGGGTGGACCGAGCAGCTATATAGAGGTTGTTGCCAGGGGCCTTGCTTTTATTGGGGAGGGTGGGCCCATTGGGCTTATTACATTATTAAAAATCTATGAATTCAAGAGCCAATTAACTAGAAGCAGATTTCTCCTTACATGCAACAGGGATGACTCTACATCATGAATTAGGGTCATAACTAATCCCAATCCAATTCACTGTGCTTGATGTCAGCCAAAGAAATGAAAATAAGAGAAAGAAGGTGAAGGCTTGGGGTGGGGAGGTGCGGTAGGGGTGGGGGTAGGGGTAGGGGTATTGGTAGTGGGGCTAAAAGAGGTCAATGGGGAAAAAGAGGACATATGTAATACTTTCAACGATAAAGATTTCAAAAGAATAAGAAGGGAGAATTAAATTGGAGTGCTCTCAGTTTGAGAACTCTTCTTTAGAAAAGTTTAGAAAAGTTTGAGGAGACAATATCCTCTTTCCCCAGTGTGTGGCGCTCTCTTTTCAGCTAAACCCACTGCCCTGCCCAGGACTTCAGGGGTCCCCTGACTTGTTTCTCAGTCTCACCTGACGACTCATCTCAGCTGGAGTTTAGTTGTTAGAGGTTTATAGTTGTGTGTAAGTGAAACACAGTTTATTCTTACATTTTTATTTATTGAAAACTGTATTATTTATTTGTTTTACAATTGTAACCCTACTCTTGCCCATCTCTGTATAAGAGAATCATTTCGCATGTGTCCCTGGTATTAATATGGCAGTGAGTTTACTATGACCATAAAAAAAGTCTGAAACTACAAGACATGCTTAGAGAATTCAACTAAACCCTGCCTTGGCCTCTTACTATTTTTGACCTTTAGTGACAATTCATCCACAAATAAAGACACATATGCCTTACTTATTTCAAGCAGCCAAGAATCAAATTAATGGGGTTTTAAAAACTGCAAGAAAAAAGAATATCCTAGCCCTGGTCAGATGGCTCAATTGGTTGGAGCATCATCCGGTACACCAAAAGATTGTGGGTTCCGTTTCCAGTCAAGGCACATGAGGTTGCTCATTTGATCCCTAGCCCAGGTGCTTATGGAGGGCAACCAAGCTATGTTTCTCTCTCACATCCATGTTTCTCTCTCTCTCTCTCTCTCTCTCTCTCTCTCTCTCTCTCTCTCTCTCTCTCTCTTCTTTTATCTCTAAAATCAATAAAAACATATCATGGAGTGAGGATTTTTAAAAAGATCTAAATACAGTTCCAATATAACACATTTAATTTGATTTTGGCCCTAATCACCTATTATTCATTGTTTTTAACTTTTCTTTCTGGTTTGTATTCTTTCCTCATTTTGAATTCCAATTTCTTAAGGGATTAACTTAAACATACAACATTAGCATTCAAATATATCTTTATCAGCTCATTGGGCAAAGATTACAATGTAAAATTAATGGCACATGGTAGTGCCAGAAAGATGTAAATGACTTTAATGAATGCTATAAATTGTGAAAGAATATATGCATACTAATCAAAGGACATTTGCATGTACCCTCCCAAGTTTCTTTACATGATCTGATTTTTAAGATTTATTCTATGTTTTTCTTATTTAATTCTGTCATTACTTGGGGGAAAAGGGCTTAATAAATCAAGAAAATAAACATACTACCCAGACATCCCAATCTGCCTCTGGAACTTTGGAAAATGGCCAATTCTAGGCATGTTGCTGCTGTAATATTTTAAAAGCCAAGATACATTTTAAGATTTGAAAGCCAACTATAAATATATGAACCAGATAGTGTTTATGGCATCTTTGGGATGTGAACAGAGCCTGTAACATGACTTATATAGTTAAAAGTTCTACATAAAGTCTGAAATTTGTTAAGGGTGCTAATGGGCCTTTCTTTTTTCTTTCTTTTTATAAGAATGTTTCATTTCCTTATTTTTTATTGTAAGGTATTTATTTTTGTTTTATTAATTCTCATATGGTCATTTTATGACATTTAATGGTAAAATACATAAGCCGTTTCACACTTTAAAAAATTGATACACAGATATTTCTTGACCTACAACCATTATCAATTTTTAAAAATCATAACTCCATAATTAGTTTAATATACCTTACATCTGTGGTCTGCAAACTGTGGCTCTTGAGCCACATGCAGCTCTTTGGCCTCGTGAGTGTGGCTCTTTCCCAAAGTACCATGGCCTGGGCGAGTCTATTTCGAAGAAGTGGCATTAGAAGAAGTTTAAGTTTAAAAAATTGGGCTCTCAAAAGAAATTTCAATCTTGTGTTGTTGATATTTGACTCTGTTGGCTAATGAGTTTGCCGACCATTGCCTTACACCTAATTTAGTGAACATCATCCCTTAGCCTGGCCTACCTTAACTGTGATCAGAACACTTACATCCAACACGTGAATACACTACGCTGAGCATCGGTTGTTTACCCTCGTGGTAATGTACCTGACAGGGGCTGTGGTCTGCTGCCTCGGCTCAGCATCATGAGGCAAGATCAGACCCAGTAACACTAGCCTGGGAAACATGGCTTCTGCCATGTGCTCATCCATCACTTTGCTCCAAAGTAAAGCTGAAACCATTGTGAGGTGGGGAACATCTGTAGTGCATATTGGAAATGAGACCCTTGGAACTAGAAAGATGGCATGGGTAGCCCTAACTGGTTTGGCTCAATGGATAGAGCGTGAGCCTGCAGACTCAAGGGTCCCAGGTTTGGTTGTGGGCACATCCCAAGTAGGGAGTGTGCAGGAGGCAGCTGATTGATGTTTCTCTCTCATCAGTGTTTCTAACTCTCTATCCCTTCCCCTTCTTCTCTCTAAAAAAAACCCAAACAATAAAATATATATTTTTTAAAAAGAAAAATAGCGTGGGGTAGATAATAAAGCATAAAACAAACTCACTAAGCAGTCCTTCTCTGTCTGGTGTCATACCATTAGCAAATAATAACATTCTAAGACTAAGACATCTAAGTATTCTAAATGCAATTTGACTCACAGAGCCCATTCAGAAATGCCATTCCATAGGCACTCAGCACCAAATCAATATTAAATGAGTCCAGTGCCAAGGCTGTCTGTTCTCTCCATCCTCTCCTATGGAACTGGTGGTTTAAAAGGGAACAGTCTGTTTTTCTCAGTCAAAGGATGCACATTTGCCTAGAGCCCCTGCTGCTTTCTAAAAACACACAAAAGAGGAAACTGGGCTTTGTCTGCCAGAGCACTTTGCAGGTAAATGCCCTACACATTCATTTAAAAAAGGGAATTATCGTCTAAATGGTTTTTCTGATAAATTTTAGGAAACAGAGTAAGGATTCTGAGTAACAGAAAAGCTTAGCTATGGAAGGAAAGTTATTCCCTGCACCACATGATGGCATACATTGGAGGGAGGGAAGTCACAGAGGGGCACAGGTGTCCTCAGCAACACTGCTCTCTGTGGAAGCTCCTCCTCGATGTCCATGACAGCAGCCGCCATCAGGAGCCTCCCTGGGAAACAGGACCCTTCAGCGCCCTGGCCGGGACATCAGCCATGGCTTTATGGCCTTCCCTCTGCTCACTTCCAGAGGGGTTTGGCCTGGATAGACTTCTATGTCAGAAACCACGTGCAACTGCAAACAGGGCTCTTGGTTTTCAAATTTCATTTAATCAGATGGCGCCTTTGGAGGCAATGCCTTAATGGTGAAATTTTATGCACTGTGGGAGGAAGAGAGAGGATTTTAAAACACAGGCTTTCCTGTTTCCTCTACTCAAATTATATAAGCAACCAGCATAGCACATTGATCAGTTCTAATAATATGAAGCTTTCAGGCAGTCTGCATTTTTATTTTATTTTATTTATTTATTTTGTTAATACTCGCCTAAGGATATTTTTTCATTTATTTATTTATTTATTTATTTATTTATTTATTTATTTTTAGAGAGAGTGGAAGAGAGAGGGAAATACAGAGAGAAACATCGATGTGAGAGAAACACATCAATTGGTTGCCTCCTGCACAAGCCCAACCAGGGCCCAGGCCCGGAGGAGCCTGCAACCAAGATTGTGCCCTTGACTGGCCAGGATCAAACTCAGGACTCTTTGGTCTGCTGGCCAACACTTTATCCACTAAGCCAAACCAGCTAGGGCCAGGCAGTTTGCATTTTAATATATTCATTTATTCAACAAATACTTGCTGACAAAGGGTCAGGTATTGTTCTAGGTGTTGGGGCCAAAAGCAATGAGCCAGATAGGCAAGGTCTTTGCCTTTCTGGGATTTATAATCTGACAAGTATACAATACAAGGAAGACATGCATGCATCTAATAAAATGTGGACAGGTTGCTATGGGGACACATGATGAGGAGAGCTAATATCTCTGGAGAGACAGAGGGAGACTGTGTGATGAAGTAATAAACCATAAACAAGGGTTGGCCAGGTAAGTTAGCCACCCCAAGTGTCCCAAATGCCTCCATCTCCTAGCCAAAGCTATTCCTCTGCTTTGTGTCAGGCTCTTCCTGTCTCTCCCAGCCAAATGATGGTTGGCACAGAATTAAGAGAAACCATATCCTTTGCTAAGAATGGACAATTATTCTTTATTTGATTGATTTGGTCTGTGTTCTATAAAAGAGCAAGATTTTAAGGCAATATTTTAAAATGTGGTGGCTCTTCTGATCATGGCGCTCACTAGTCTAACATGAAATTGAATGTTTGGGAAATAAATACTTAGAATTGTTAAAGATCAATATACAGGAGAGAAAAAGCTTACCAAAAGAAGAGGAGTCAGAATATTTACTCCAAACGTGACTAAATAGTTCAACAGCCAAATTCAGAAAACATCTGAGTGACCTGGTAAGAATCATAATTTATGTTGGACACTCCCATGATAACACATACATGCCTGGGCACACACATGCACATAACTCTCTCAATGGCCGTGTGCTTTTCTTAAGGCAGGAATAGTGCTTTAGTGATAGGAATATTTTAAATATTGTGCTGTCCGGAATTTTAGTTTTACAACAAAGTCAAGATTCTCTAAACCAATACTGTCTGGATAGCTCGGTACACGCACTGAAAACAACAAACAGAAATGTGAAGCGGCCATGCCTCTGTGAGGCTGACATTCCTGTTGTTTCACTCACTCAGAGCTTGGTCACTGCTCTAAAACTCCCACAGACGCAGTTCTACTGCAAATCTGCTTGAACGCATTATTCAAAAACCAGAGCATGTGAAATTTTGTCACCTACTTCATCTTAAGTGTGCCATAAAGTTTCCTCAGGTTAAACTGAGTATGTTTTTCATTTGTCTGCTCCAGACAACAAGCATCATGCATCTCAGAATGACAGGAAAACATGCATTACTTTAGAAATAGAGACACTGGGAGATGAAACATAGGTACATCTTTTTCCAAAATTAAAGTGAAACAAAATTAATGTAAAGACATGTTTTTTAGTAATTGAACAAATTTTCAAGTGCTTATTTATTTAAACAAATAATATTATGGGTCTCTTCATATTTATAATATATTCTGGGTAAGAAGATTAAGTTTTTAAAGAAGTATAACAGATAATAGAAGCATGAAAAAGATCACTGAGAAACCAAACAACATTGAAAAGAATGACAAAAAATGAGAATAAAATGCCTATGACTGATAAATAGAAATACTAGGAACAAATTATTGGCAAAATGAGAGGCAAGAGTAGACATTTGTCTCTGGGCACTACAAAACAAGATATCAGAATCTAAAACAAACATCACACTCAAGTGTGAATATAATATCACTCACTAAAAACTATGAAGATGAACCAAGACTGTGTGTGGTACACGGGAAGGGAGTTTCTCTGTTATAGTTACCCATATGTGGTCTACCAAATTGGAAAAACACGTACAGAAAAAGACAAAACAATGTTACTCAAGCTAAAGGTTTAGAGCTCAGGCACTGTGATGACAATGTTTATAATGAAATAAAAATGGGCAAGTAAACCTTCATGTAAAAAACACTAAACCTTTCTATCCTTGGCCATGCATTTATGCATCTATTTCTTTCAGTTCAGAGTTTGAGCATTATAATTATTTACACTGTTAATAAGATTCTTCTGAAAAGCATTTAATGAGAAGATAATATCTATGTCGCACTTAGTCCCAGTAGATTCTGAGCTGAATGCCAAGCCCAAGTCAGCACATTGTCAATGACTAAAGTTTCACTCAGTATCCAGGGAGGCGTCAGAAGGATAATTCTGAGATGTGACTGATAGCTTCTTCCCATCAGAGAACATTGCTCTGTAATTATGAAAGGTTCTTCATTAGCGAATATTCTTCTAAAGATGCTGAATAGGAGTACTAGGATGTTTACATGCTAGAAAGTATTATGAAAATAGAAAAACAATCATATGAATTTTAAAAATTAAGAACAAATTTTGAACATGTTTATATTGACTACAATACAAAAATATGGTAAGCTAATGTGAGCTAATTGTCTGATTTATTTCAATATATGTAAGAAAATATGCCTAGAAAAAAATATACTGAAGATCAACTCAGATGGCATCTGTGATTAAGAAAATCAAATATGATAAATGTAACAAAAATAAAATGAAGATAACATGTGTTTCTAAAAATATGTATATTATCTTATGTTGGAAGAGGCCATTGACAGAACATGACCTCCAGTTGACCTTTGAGCTGAAGCAGGGCAATTGGAGGCTCCTTCCCTTACCCTCACCCTGACCCCCCACCTTTCCTTGGAATATAAGTGCTGCCCACAGATCCCACAGCAGGAGGGGATTCAGGAACACACCCTGGAGAGAGGGAGGTGTTACATCTCTCATTGCAAAGCTTAATAATTCAAAGAAAGCTTTTGTTATTTTTTTTCAAAAACATAGCTATAATGATTATAGCCTAGGGCAATGACCTATTCCAAAAAGAACCGCTGATGAGTATATTGGCTTAGAATTGTTATTGATTTTCTAGGCCAGTGTTTGTACAACAAATAACCTGATTACTTGCAAGTGTCAATTTCATCTAGGACTTAAGTAGAAAAAATATAAACTGAACTACTATTGTAGGATGTTTTCTTTCATAGGTGTGACTTGAGCTAACTCTATCAAAAATCAACTTCCTATCTGCCTTTCCAACCTATGCTTTTTCAATGATTGAGCATTCTAATCCTTATATTCTTATAATCCATCTATTCTTTATATTCTACCATTTCATGTCTGAGTTTGGTATGTGGGTTATACATTTAATATAGGAAAGCAATGCTATCCTATATTAAATGATACAAAATATGTTATTTTAGCTTCTATAGAGCATGTGAATATTTTCTGGTCCCTTCAAAACCCCCTGTGACACAGAGCAGATAGCCTCAATTTGCATGTGAAGAAACTGAATGGGAGAGAAGGTAAATGGCTTGTCTACAATTAGATAATAGTAAATAGAGCTAAAAAGAAAATCTATATAATAAAAACCTAAGCAACAAGAACATTATGGAGGAACAACAAGAACAACCGGTCACTATGATGAGCATGCCCCCTGGTGGTCTGTGAACTCCCACAGGGGAGCACAGCTCAGCCAGAAGCCCAGCTTACCGCAGGCTGGCTCTCCTGCCTCCATAGCAGTGCTAAGGAGCAGCAAGCTGAATAGTAAGGAGCAGTGAGCAGGTGGATGGTAAGGAGTGAGGGGTCCCAGACTGTGAGAGGGCACAGGCCGGGCTGAGGCCCCCACCCCCAGTATACGAATTTCATGCACCAGGCCTCTAGTATTTGTATAACTTATAACTGATTTAATCAGGCACCATACTTGATTTTCATAGATTTTGTTTAGGGTTGCCTTGAGATGACCAATGGTTTGAATAGGACCATTACAGAAACTCTAGTTGTATATTACTTTATTATCTCTATAAAGCAAATGGGATAAATTTGCATTACAGGAGCAGTTGAAGCAAGATTTTTAGGGAGTAAGGGGGAAACAAAGAGGTCACTGATATTTAATTATATTGAAGCTCATTTCTTATGGAAGGTAGAATACCCTTCATTGTATCCTCAGGTTGTGTACCTAGGATTTGTATTATTATTTTTTATCAGTAAAAAAAAAAAAGTAAACATGTACCTATTGAGCATGTTCCTATAATAAGTATATGTATTACCCATTTATTAGTATAGATATATCTAAGAAGAAGGAAACTGTGTTGTGGTTAATTTTTCAGCAGAGTCTAGTCAGATATGTACCAAAGCAATTTCTTTTTCTTTCTGGATAAACACGTAGACTACAAATCCCATCCTCCCTTGCAGTCAGTTAGGTCTGGGCTAACCAATGGAAGAATGTGTACCACTTTAAGGCCTGGATTATCTATAATAATAAAAGCGTACTATGCTAATTAGACCAGACAACCCAACCACCTTCCGGACAAAGCTGGGGCTGTGAGGGCTGAGCCCGTTGCATGAATGTCATGCATTGGGCCTCTAGTGTAAAATATTTCTGTTGTATCAGATTGAGTGTATCAGATTGTGAAAGCAATGGTACCTCATCCTGGTGCCATTATGAATAAGAGGGAGCTTCACTTCTAATAAAGAAAGAGAACCATCACTTTACATTCTGAGATAAGGGCAAACAACAAAACAAAACAAGCAGCAACAAGGCAGGCTTCCAATAGAATTCTAGTCTTTCAAAAAAAGTTGAAAACTGACGCCCTAACACAGCTCTGGCCCTGAATTTTGCAATGCAATACCTGCTGATATGAAGACACTGTGTGTATGATATTCAAATGAGAAAACTGTTGCTTTCCACTATAAATATATAAAGTATGAATTCAGTAATATGGTTAAACTTTTAAGGTTTTATACTAAAGTACCTGTTTTATCTGTATTCGGTAAGCCAGTCTTCTACAATAACATCTAGATCGCTATAATCCTCCTTTACAAACAACTTCCTTTAATTTTTCAAATGCTTTATCTCTGATATTAGAGAGCAAAGAAAGCTTTCCACAGATTTAAGCTGAGAAGTGATATACGTATACATTTAAAGAAATGAAGGAACATATGTTTCTTTTCCCATCTGTCAAGGACTGTTTTCTAAAATACATATGATGACTGAGCCTACAAGCCTAGTTTGAAAGCTATTTGTGAAACCATTACATGTGAGTAAAATCATACTAGTTAAAAGCAGAAAAGTTTCTTTCCTAAAAAATCAGAGTTGTATTTAGTACATTGTCACCTACTATAGCAGGGTTGTTAATCCAACAAGAGGATTATCTATACAAAAAATAAACAAATAAAACTATCCCTCAGAAATGCTTGTGTTGTGTTTCTCAGTATACTTTGGCTTAAATCCCTGGCAATATGAGAAACCTGTAAACAATCGGAAAGAGGAGCTTACTGCTGGAAGCAACCATTTGGTGCTCTCCTAATTGAGACACTAGCATCCGGACAGCGGTCTCAGGGAAATGAAAGAATTCCTGGCAGCTCAACTTTTGTTGCAGCCCTGGTTGGGTGCCGGTTATATGTGAACAAAACCAGACCATTCCAAATGAAGACAAGTGCGCTCCGAGGGGCTGTTGGGTGCTGCCATCATAGTGCCTTTGTTACTCATTATTTTGGAGTCTCCGTTTCACTCAGGCTGCCTTAACTCAGTTTGCATTTTCCAAGGATGACTACATTAAAAGCAGCAGCTATGTTAAGCCAAATGTGCAATAACACAGTTACTTGATTTCACAGGGAAGGGGCTGGAGAAAGAGGGCCTATATCTCCAAAAAAACAAAAAACCAATGGATCCTTGTTTTAATCGAAGATTAATGAGGGAGGGGAAGAGAATAGTAAGAACAAAAGGAAAACTACTGGCAATTAAGCCTACTTCTCATTTGAACGGCCTGCATATTTACGACCTTAAAATTGGGTCTTATTGGACCTTTCAGAACCTGTACTGGGCAGGGACTCGGAGTTTGGACCAAGCACTCCCAGTGGGGTCAGTGTTTGCCAAGTTCTAATGCGACTATTTTGATGTTTCCTCTATGTGATTCAGTTCTGAATGGATCCTAGTAGTTTAAATTAGAAGTGGGGTGATGTTTGTTAGAATATGTGTTTCTTCCCTGTTGGAGACTCAGCTTCCTGAAAGGGGCCTGGGAAGTGCAAGCAGAAATGTGGCTTTGGGTATGTCCCTGATGCAATGGCCATGGGTTCCCAGATGTTGGAACCCATGGTTCTTTCCAGAAGGAAAGCAGGGCTGCCACAAGATGGGGGATCACTGTGTAGTAAACAGGGCAAATAAACCAGAATACGATTCCTTGTGGGGTGATTTCCTCAGCTGATCATTGCCCACGCAGAGAGGGCACCATCAGCCACGTGTTTTCTTTTTCTGGCTCAGTTCCAGCGATGCCAAAAAAGTTGCTCAGTTTGGTAAATTCACAGAAACATCGGTAGGGCCTCTTTGGCATCGTAAATAAAATATTAATTTGGTTGTCATTTTTCAGTTTCCAATTGGATTCAACAGAATTCCCCCCCACATCGATAGAGTAGTCTGGGAAGCAAATCGATTGGAGAGGTTGAGTGTCAGCTTTGCCACCTGAAAATGGTACCAATGTCAGCAGGAGAAACTAGTCTCAGAGGCCATGGACTCCTCTTCTTGCATCTGGCTCACTGTTTTGTTCTTTTGTCACCTCCACTCAAAGGTACAAAATGCCTTCCTGCTGCTCCCGGTGACCCCGAGTATGTCACGGGAGCTTGCCTGCCACGGATCTCTGAGACCCTGTGCTAGCCAGTGTCTCTCATTCTTTTAAAGTCTATTCTCCATGTACATACTTAGAGCAGAACTGGTGAACTGAACATTGTTTATAAAAATTGTTTATATTTAAACAAGAGACACACTCATCTCATGACTGAACAAAGCCCTGATGGTGAAATGTTGGCATCTAGAAGTCCGAGGAGAGGTCATTTATAGAGCGGTTGTCTCACTGAATCTTAAAATCTCAAGGTTTTCTCTATCTCAAAACAATTCTTTTAAAATATATATATTTCATTGATTTTTTACAGAGAGGAAGGGAGAGGGATAGAGAGATAGAAACATCGATAAGAGAAAAATTGATCAGCTGCCTCCTGCCCACTCCCTACTGGGGATATGCCCACAACCAAGGTACATGCCCTTGACAGGAATTGAACTTGGAACCCTTCAGTCCACAGGTCAACACTCTATCCACTGAGCCAAACCAAAACCAATTCTTAACAGAGTTGATGCATCTCCCCTTGTCCAGGTCTGTGTGCTTAGACCATAAATTATGTACATAACTCACAAGGTTTGTTAAAGTTCTAGTGCCCCGCAGAAATCAATAAAATTGGTGAAATAAAGGCCCACCACCTCCCAAGTTGAAATTGTGATTCACAAAAAATATCAGCAGTTTTGGAAATTTGGCCCCAAGAGCTTAAGTAGGTAGTGTATTAGTCATGTTGCCTGCATTTTTGCATACATGCCCATTGCTGAGTTTTATTTTCTTGGCATTCTTAACTTGATTTTCACAACTTTAAGAAAATCTCTTTTCATCATATAACCTGTGTACTCTGTTGACAAGCCAAAGGCAATTGTTGCAGCTCTCATAGGTATAAGGAAGGGCAGAAAACTCCCCGGTTTAATCAAAACATATTTTGAAGTAAATTAGGGCTATGTTCTTAAGCCTTGTTAAAAGGAACCCAGCCTGATTTTACAATTGAATGCCACTTAGAATTTAAGTCTTTTTAATTTTCAAGACTCTGAATAATGCATTTTCCACCAATGTGCTGTTACTGAAAAACAAAATCATAGTTTAGCAATAGCTCTCCATTCTTAGAACTCCAGTGGGAGGTCATGTTGACAGAGAAATGGCATTTTCAAGGATGCCTGATAAATTAAGTTCCAAGTTTTTGAGCTTGGAAATCTATATAACAGAGAAATATTTCTAATGTACAGTCAACCAAAAGGGGAAAGAATTGTCAGAATCAATGGTGGTACTCTGAGGAGAAGTCATAATGGAAAAATGGCCTGTTCGGGGACTCCTGAACATGTAAGTTCTCAGACTTTGGTGGGAAATCTATAACAGAGACATATGTCTAGTTTAGGAAAATATCGGGATAAATGGTGATACTGGTATGGTTATTCAGTTTTGTTTTCATGTGTGTGCACACAAAATGCTTATATTACTGCATTAATTGAGATTAGGTTTAGTTGCCACTTGAAAAAACCCCCAAACAAAGAACAGTGGCTTACTATTGTAGGATGGACATGTATTCTTTTATTCAGGTAAAAAGTTCAGAGGCAGGCAGCTAAGGTGTTCCAGTACCAAGGGTCAAGATTAACATGGCATATTGCTCTTCTGTGTTCCTGAAGTCACCTCATGGGCCAAGGTGGCTGCTGAAGATCTAGCCATTACATCTGCATTACAGCAATCAGGAAAGAAAGCAAGAAAGGGCATATGGGCCCTCCTTAGAGGGCCACTTTCCAGCACTTCTACTTTTACCTCATTGACCAAAACAGCAGTAGCTAGTTTCAAAGGACAATAGGAATATCTATTTAGCTAAGACTCAGGGGTCTAGTTGCAGGAGAAAATGGATGCAAAATGATAATTAGCAATCTCCATTATAATTACATATACAATGTGTAATTTGGGAAAATTACTTCTCTCAATCTCAGTTTTCTCACCTATATAAAGAGGTTTCTTTTGTAGGTGCTGGCAGGAGTATATATATATATATATATATATATATATATATATACAATTTAAGTCTGTTAAATTCTGTTACAGCAATATACAGCATATTTGGGGGCCAAAAAATTGTGTGTGTGCATGATTCTTTTTAACATTAGTTCCTAACGTCTGAGAGAACCAATAATGATTGTTAATTAGTGACACTTTGCCATATAAATAAAACAAGCTCCCAATTAGCCTACCTATCCCAACCACCTCCACCACCACCTGTAGAATTCCCTGTGATCCTTTCATACCAAAAGGCCTCAGGGTTAAGAATAATGCTTTTAACATTCTAAACAACAAGATGATATTCTTTTGAGAGACAAAGGACACAGTTTTAAAGAGGCTGAGAAACACCTGAACATTTAGCAGTAAATACTTTACAATAATGACAGGCCCCTCATAAATATTAGTTATGTTAGCTATTATTATTATTATTATTGTCATCATCATCATCATCATTATTATCATCATTCTCATCATCTTGGTGGATGGGTGTCAGAATGAGGTTGGAAATAGCTCATCTGAGAGGGTTGCGATTAGAGAGCCCAGTTCTAAAATAACAGGAATGCATTCATCAGGGAAGCCGAGTCACTCCGAGTATCTGGGGCTTAGGATTTATCATAGACATTAGACTTAACAGAAACGTGGGAGGCGCTGGCCACGTGAAGATCAGGAACAGAGAGTGGGGATCAGGCACAGAGTCCTGAGCCAGTTCCTCTGCCTAAAACACTGGCAAGGATGGAAAAGCAGAGCCTGAAGGTAAATACGGAAGCTAAGTACCCGGACAATCAAGTAAGTGGGTGCAGAGGGGTGCCATGGCAATGTCTACAGGAGCTGCTACCTCTGTGTAGCCTTTGCCAGACACCTGCTTGTGGGCCTGGGTCAGCTGGGTTCAGCACGGCCCCTTTAAGAAGGCAAGCTGACTGGAGAGCCAGGGTGGTGGGGGAGGCGATCCCCTAGGTGCCTCTTAAAGGAAAGTCACTGCAACTGATCCCTGTGTCCTTCTGAGAACATGGCTGCTAGGGAACTCCCACCTCCACAGCTAGGCCATGCAGAGAAGTAGGTCCAGGAAAACACCAATCCTAGCTTAGCAGAGTGAATGTAGCACAACCCGGCACAGGGATTAAGTAATCAAAACTGTTTGAAACTAGTTTGCTGCCTTTAGTTTCATTATTTAGTAGCTTTACATTTTTTATGTACTGTAATCGTTTGTTTACGATGTCACAGAGAATGATTCTCAGCTTGGAAATAGGTCAGCAACCTTTTCATATTATGCCAAAGCATTATCTTCCTGGCACCTCTGACTCGCTCAGAAGGTGGACTTTCCCTGTACTAGTCAGCATTAATCAGGGCCCCTGCATTTCCCCACTCTGAAACACACAATGTAAGTTGCAAAAAACTGATCAGGTGCAATGATTTGTCTTTCTCCTGGCAGAGTGGGTGACCTCCAAAGTCGCGGTGTTACTGCTCTGCAGGACATAACCCAGTTTGTGTCCAGTTTAGCCATCTTGTTTCAGCACCATCCTTCACTAACCATATAAAACTCCTATTTTGCATCCTACTGGTTCCCTCATGAAGGAGTTACCTAAAACCTTTTTGTAGGCTCACCATCTACATGTGTGACAAGTATGCTTTCAGCATTTGGAAGAGTAGACTTTGACAATCATCACAAGGCTACAATAACTTGTGTAAACAGAGGGATTTTAGAGGCTGTAACACATGAGGTCGGGAGCTCAGAGTGTGGGAAATCTGAGACTGTCTGCACTGAGAAGCTCCCTGGAACAGGGCAGTGGACAAAGGAGGACAACTGCACAGACAGCAGGAGCCAGGGACACAGGAGGGGCTGGAGGAAGCTAAGCCTGTAGAATGAAGAGGAACGGAACAGGCACCCATACAAAGTGAGCCTTGTCCTTACAGGGTGCTATAATCTTAAAAAAGTGGGACTTGTAGAATATAATAAAATTATTTTCTCTAGTCCTCACACCATTTTGCTCATCCCTGTCCCTTAGGTCCAGTCCAGCACAAGACTCATAACTCACAGGTAACAAAATATCCTCGGTCTGTCCCTTCGAAATAGGTTCAATATTTGCTTCGCTGGGTCAGGTCAGCCTGCCCTCTTTGGCTGGACACCAGCAGCTGGAAGAAGGGACCGGGGACTACTCCATCTGTATTGTTCTGCCTGTTTCCCAGCTGGAATTATGTTCCTTCTCCTCCACTCCCTAAATGTCTCCACTGATACTTCGGATTGAAGGTTCCGAAAGTAATAACAGTTTTTTTTTATGGCTGCAGTAACAAATTAGTTAAAACAACAAAATTACCACCAATTTGTTTTCATACAGTTTTAGAGATCAGATGTCTAAAACCAATGTGTTGTCAGTGCTGCGATCTGAATAAGACACAGTCCCCTGTGCTTATTGGCTCACAACTCCTCCCTCTGTCTCTGAAGTCCACTATTCTAACTTCCGCTCTGCAGTCCTGCTTCCTGTATGTGCCTCTGACCTGCCTCCCACATGCAGGCCCCTTGTGATCACCTTGGCCCCACTTGGCTAATCCAGGACCCTCTTTCTATCTCCAAATCCTTACTCACAGTGGCAAAGTCCCTTTTGTCATGGACGGTAACATTTCGAAGGCTTTGGGGATTAGGATGGGCACATTTTGGAAAGGCATTATTCTACCATTCGCAGAGGGACATTTTTAATTGGTACCCCGTAGTTACCCAGCAAAGGTGTCCTCTGGGTTTGGTTGGTGTTTAAAACAGTTTCCTTCTCTCTTGGGAAGCTTCCATGGGTTCGTTATAGACTCTCATCCTCAGCCCCGTTGTTACTGGGATCCAGTTGTCACGGCTCCATCCTTGTCAGGGACAAGCACATCTCTGCATCCAGCAGAGTTCCTGGCTTCTTGTTTGCTTGTTTCCTGCAGAGACTTCCTGCTCCCACAGGTGGCCCTCTGGACAGACTGTAAATCAGCCCCAGGCTGGTTTCTCACCTGCATGGCTCAGACCTGCACCAGGTGTAGCAGCCTTTGCCCTTAGAGTACACATTTTAGGATTCACAGAATAAAGTTTTTAAAAAAATGGAGAATGGCATAATAGAAAAAAATGGCTTTGGGCTATCAGAATATAATTGAAGCTGTATTCTGTCATGTAATAGTGCTGCAATCTTGGGCAAGCTAGTCACCTTTATGAGGCTATTTCCTCATATTTTAAACTGATAAAAAAGAATGTTTATGAAAGGACCTAGCACATTTTGGGATCACAATTTCCCTAAAAAAATATTTACTATTGTATTACATTCATATGGACAATGCTTTGCCTATAAGACTTAATGTAAGGCCTCCTTCCCTTCTAGACAGAGTGTTTCCATACTTAAAAGAATCTCCATGCCTGTCAGGTATTCAATGTGTATCCTTCAAGTTATAAATTATTTATTTTTATTTTTTTCCTTCATTGATACTTAGAGAGAGAGGGATGGAGAGGGATAGAGAGATAGAAACATCTATGATAAGAGAGAAATATCATTGATCAGCCATCTCTTGCACAACCCCCACTGGGGAGCGAGGCCACAACTCAGGCATGTGCCCAGATCCGGAAATCAAATCAACAACCTCTTGGTTCTTGGGTCAATATTCAACCACTGAGCCACACCAGTCAGTGAGTTATATGTTATTTTGGTTTCAGACTTTTTAATGATAATCATCAAATATTTGAGAAGCATTCTGATTAAAGAGATCAGCATTTTCACCTCAAATAGCTATCTCAGAACTTCAATAACAACAATGAAAGTATTAGGTATTGACACACTACATAAATAGAAGTGACAGGATCATTGTAGAAATTAAATACTGTGAGATTTGAATTATAATCACTTACAAGAAAATAATCTAGGTTTCTGAGAAGCATCTGTAGTCTCAAAAAGCATGAATGAGGAATGCTGTGGAATGGAATTCAAGTAAGGCATACTAAATAAGGTTACAACATATTTCAAGAAGAGCATAACTACTGAAAATTTTAAGTCAGAAATTTGGTTCATATACTATTATCTTATGAAATAAAGCCTGATAGAATAAATCTTCAAAAAGATAGAGCTATTCAATTGGATCTTTCAGATTTCCAGATCTCAGTAATTCAGTCGAACCTATCTTTATCTATATAGAACATTCTTATAAGATAAAGGCTTTTGTTCTTAACTTAATGGTGTGTTTATAATAATATTTATTGAGTAATTTATATTTATATGAAAATATCATTATAATAAAAAGTACATGTCAATGAAAGATTTTAGTAAATTATTCTTCTCATAATGTAGTTGAGGATCACTACCAAACTCATACTTAATGTGTATTTTCTAATGAACCTATCATATAAACATTCCGACATTGCATGCTCTAATAGTTCAATGAGCTTAGAAATTTCCATTCTCATTTGGCTCCATTACTAATTTTCTTAGTATCTTCCAATAATTCAAAATTGAAAACAATTATAATCTTACCATTTCTGCTCAGGTATTCATAGTATAAGTATTCAGAGGAAACAATAAACAAAACATATATTTCTGAATTATTTAGGTAATGAAAAGGAAAATCAAAATTTTAAAAATAAATGTATCAACATGACATGCTTATTACCTTCAGACATGATGCTAATTATGGGATGTCTCTAGGAAAAGAGACTGGCATAATCCAAATTCCTCTAACTCATTTTCAGCATGAGATATTTAGTCACAAACCTGACCCAGTCCCAATTCATTCCTTGCCTTGAAAAATCACTGTATCCCAAACCCCCAAACCCTACAAGTCTTCTTCCTCATACTTCTCATTCTATGACACAATTCAGAGTCTGTCCAGTTGTTCTCCCTGCCTGGAATCACATCTGATTAACTTAATTTACTTGATCACCAGATTTGTTCTGGTGGTCTCTTGAGGCATTGAGAGAAGACATAAGGAATCCATGAGGTCGTTAACGGCGGCTAGCTGCTTGTCAACATGTTGGCATTCTAGATTCTCTTCTTCCAGAGAAATATTCTATCCAAGTAATACTACTACATTTATTACGATAAACAGCTACTGAGTTCTGTGTGTGTGAGTCCTTCGATTGTATTGCCTTCTAAAATCCTTACAAAACCCTCTTCAGGTTTGTAGTACGATTACCTCCAATTTACTGAAAGGAAATTGAAGCAAAAAGCAGTTGAACTTTTCCAGTTACCCAGATCATAAGCATCATAGCCACTTAAAACGTTCTGTTTCCGCACAAAGACTCCAGGTTGCTAAGTATAGCTCTGTGATAAAAATGGCCAAAGGGCTCCAGCCAGACTGATGGCAGTGAGTCCCACGTCACTCCCTTCACTCCCCTAGACTGAGATATGGTTTGGCCCTAGGCTATCAGGACTGGAGAGACAGGAAGACAGCCAGGCTCACATTATCAGCCTCATTCTCTCTCACCAGAGCCTTTCCCTTCCTGGGCTGACTGATTGCACACTTGCCCCTTGCAAGCTGGTGGCACTTGTCTCCAAGGAACATTCTCTGTCACAGCTTAAACAAAAGTATCTCTTCAGAAAAGTTAACGTGCTATCATTTCTGTTCAGCTTTTTATAGTATAAATGTTGAAAGAAAAACAATGCACATATCATGTTTTCCTGAATTATCCAGGTAACAGGAAGGAAAATTAGATTTTTATATTAAACAGATCAATATTGACATCTTTATCGTGTAAACTTGTCAACTGCCCATGACGAGTTCCAAAAAGGGTACAACTAGCCACCCTGGCTCCCACTCACAATCTATTCAACCCACGGATTTACTGCTAACAAAGTCTCCAAGGGACACACAACATATTTGATATACAGACTTTCAAAACAAATTTTATATTTATAAACTCACTGCTTGTGTAAATATTCTATTGTGATTTTCCGCAAAGATTACTATGATTATTCATACCCACTGGAGCCAGAGAGAGAGAGAGGAAAATGAAATCCTCACATTACACTCAGTCCTTACTGATTCCTCAAAAAAATCTAAAATACAGTTACCAGATGCTCTAACAATTCCATTCCTGGGTATAAACCTGAAATAATTGAAATCAAAGTCTGGAAGAGCTATCTGTGTTCATAGTAACCTGTGTTCAAAGTAACGTTATTTACAATAGCCAAACTGCCCATTGATGGATGAATAAACAAAATGTGACATATATATTTAGAAAGAAATATTTACACATGCAACAATATTGATCAACACTGAGAACATAATGCTAAGTGAAATAAGCCATTCACAAAAATATAAAATATATAATTCTGCTTTTATGAATACCTAGAGTAGTCAAAATCATAAAGATAGAAAATAGTGATTATTAGGGGAATTGTTGTTTAATGGGTAGGAAATTTTAGTTTCTTAAAACAAAAAGAGTTCTGGAGATGCACAACAATATGAATGTACTTAACACTACAGAATTGTACACTTAAAATAGTTAAAATAATAAATTTCATGTGATGTGTATTCTACCACAATTAAAAAAATATATAATCTCTAAAAAATTAACCATGATGCCAGGGTCATGGTAAATAATCAAAGAAATTAGCTGTTACGCTAGCTGGTTTGGTTCAGTGGAAAGAGCGTCAGCCTGAAGATCAAAGAGTCCTGGGTTCAATTCTGGGCAAGGGCACATAACTCAATTGCAGGCTCCTCCCCACCCTGGTCCCTGGCTGGGCTCATACAGGAGGCAACCAATTGATGTGTTTCTCTCATATAGATGTTTCCCTCCATCTTTCCTCTCTCTTCCATTCTCCCTAAAAATCAATGGGAAAATATCCTTGGGTAAGGATGAAAGGAAGGAAGGAAGGAAGGAAGGAAGGAAGGAAGGAAGGAAGGAAGGAAGGAAGGAAGGAAGAAAGAAATTAGCTATTATAATTTGAATGTAATGGTCTCTTTACTAATTAATACTGCAAGGCTGAGGAAAGGCAGAAGTTTTATTTTTCCAACTGAATAATGAGTGGAGGTGGGACAGCTGAGTTCACACTGAACCAATTCTAAATACTGGATTGACGAAGTGTGGCTTGGTGAAATAAGATGCTTGAACTTTCATTTAAGAGGACATTTGTTTTGGTCCTGAGCATACCAATAACAGACTGTGTGATCTGTAGCAATTCCTTTTGCTTGTCTAAAATTTTCTTAAAATGATTTGTCTCTAGATTTTCTTGCCCACTAAAATACATATTCAGAAACTATATTCAGGAACAATCCCACCGCTTTCCAGTGCCATGCATATATGTGCTTCACAGCGAACAAGTTTATAGTCAAGAAGCCAACATACTATAGGCAAACTGTTGACTATATATGAGTCCGTAGCACATCATATTTGATTTCATAGTAACCACACGACTTCACAGTATTTTCCTACACAATAACTCCAAATACATGAGAAGTGTAAGTATAATGAGGTACACAATGTAAAATGCCCAGCTAGATTAGTTTTCAGAACTTGACTGTTGAATTAGACCATCTATCTAGAACAGTTAGTAGAGAACACAGAGAATAATTCTGCCAAGTAATAGCACCTCAAAGAAACTATTACCAAACTTACTAGTAAAAATATTGCATTATTCAAATAAAGTATGTGGATTCAAGGGAAACAAAAGAACTAAAAAGTTTTTGCACCTCAGAGTAAACCATCAACAAAATGAGAAGACAACTCACTGAATGGAAGAAAATATTCGCCAATAATACATCTGATAGCATCCAAAATTTATAAAGAACTTATTCAATTCTCCGACAAAACAAACAAACAATATAATTAAAAAATGGGCAAAGAACTTAAATAGACACTTATCCAAAGAGGACTAACAAGTGGCCAATAGACATATGAAAAAAATTCTCAACATCAGTAATCACCAGAAGAGTACAAACTAAAACCACAATGAGTCATATACACATACCTGTCAAAATGGCTAACATCAATAAATCAAAAAACAACAAATGGTGGAAATGCAGACTGGTGCAGCTGCTGTGGAAAACAGAATGGAGGTTCCTCAAAAAAATTAATAATGGAACTGCCATATGACTCACCTATTCCACATTTGCGTATATGCCTGAAGAAACCCAAAGCGCTAATTGGAAAGATTATATGCATCCTTGTGTTCACTGCAGCATTATTTACAATAGCCACGCTATTAAAGCATCCCAAGTTCCCATCAATAGACAAGTGGATAAAAAGTTGTGGTGCAATATACAATGGACTATTACTTGGCCATAAAAAATGAATAAAATCTTACCATTTGTGATAGCTTGGGTAGAATCTAGAGGGTGTTATTCTAAGTGAAGTCAGTCAGAGAAAGATAAATACCATATAATTTCACTCGTATGTGGAATCTAAATAATAATATAAACAAATAAATAAAATATGAACAGACTCATAGATACAGAGAACAGATGATAGTTGACAGAGCAGAAGGGTTTGGGGGCCTGGCAGAAAAAGGTGAAGGGATTGAGAAGTGCAGATTGGTAGTTACAAAACAGTTATGGGGATGTAAAGTACAGCATAGGGAATACAAGTACAGTCAATAATTCCGCGACAACTACATATGGTGCCACGGGGTATTAGAATATTGGGGGGGGGGAGGACCTTATAAAGTTTATGATTGTCTAGCCACTATGCTGTACATTTTAAACTAATATAAAACAGAGAATGATTACACAGCTGGCAGTAACTGAGTAAAACATGCATATACTTGCATCTGACATTTTCATATGAAAATTAGTCTCTTAAAAGTAAGATTCCTGATATAGAAACATAAATATACAGGATGTCCATGATAGCACTGTTTATAGAGGTAAAAAATTATGAATAGCCAGGATCCTCATTATCTAAGGAATAAAGAAGTGCACTCAAACAATATAATGTCTGTGTAGTTATTTAAAAGGATGCATCTGTGTGGCACCTTTGTAACAAGTGATGAACCAATAGTAGTACATTATTATTAACTAAAGTCCATAATTTACAGTAGTATTGCTTTGTTGCAAAATGTAAATAACAGGGGACACCCGATGTGGGTGTGGCTGAGGGGGTGGGTATATGTGAGGTCTGTACTTTAGCTCAATTGTTCTGAAAATCTAAAATTGCTCTAAAATTCTATTATTAATTTTTAAATAATTCGTAAAGCAATGTCAAAAATGAGCAACTTTCTGACTTGAAGAAAGATCTTTAATGTATTATACAAGTTGACATAAAAATAAATATCACAAGTACCTTATTGTGATTATAAAGGACCAATGAGTGAAATGATTCTACACTCTAGGCTATTGACATACCGTATTTAAAACATGGCATTATTAAATGGAAAGACAATGTGCCATAATATAAAGTGAAAATATAATTTTCTTTAATTTTATCATTAAGACAAATTATAACAAATAAAACAGATATGAAACTGAAAAGTCACCAGCCTTCAAAATTATAGTACACCTCTAACTATGGTAAATCTCTAAGATCAGACTTCTGAGATTTACTCTCAATGTGTAAAGGAAAACTTTTATAATATAGAAAATAAATTGTAGTAAAAAAAAAAACAACAACAAAAAACCACACACTTACTATCAAGACCATAATTACTTAGACTCAAAAATATATTTTAAAATTTGAACTTACCTTTTACTTCTTAGCTTTGGGTAACATCTGTAATCTGCAGGGAGCAGGCAAACTTGGCCTATGAGAAATTAATTTAATATACCAGTTTAGTGTTTTTCAAAGATATTATTTTTGTTATTCAAGATAGATAATTATGAAGCAAAGGTTTGGTCTCCCCAATAAAAGTGAAGACAAATAATAGAAAAGTAAACTCTTCGTTATATTAATGGTGCTTATAATCTTGTCCATGCTGAACAAACTTTTTTCAATGTGAACCTCAGAATGAAAGGTACGTGAGTGGCAATGACACACTGTCATCACAGAGGTCTTCCTCACCTTAGCAGAGTAGTTGCCTGTGAGGGCTGGTCACCTGCCCTCCAGGTTATAGATGGAATCAAGCACAGTGGATTAGGAAGGATAATGATTCCTGCCTCTGTCATCATCCCTCAGCCCTAAATTTCTATACACTGATCACTAGTAAATACTCACAGATCACTAGTAAATACTCACAGATCACTAGTAAATACTCACTGATCACTAGTAAATATTCACTGATCAATAGTAAATACTCTCTGATCACTAGTAAATACTCACTGATCACTAGTAAATACTCACTGATCACTAGTAAATGCTCACTGATCACTAGTAAATATTCACTGATCACTAGTAAATACTCACTGATCACTAGTAAATATTCGCTGATCACTAGTACATACTCACTGATCAATAGTAAATATTCACTGATCACTAGTAAATACTCACTGATCACTAGTAAATACTCACTGATCACTAGTACATACTCACTGATCACTAGTAAATATTCACTGAACACTAGTAAATACTCACTGATCACTAGTAAATACTCACTGATCACTAGTAAATATTCACTGATCACTAGTAAATACTCACTGATCACTAATAAATATGCACTGATCACTAGTAAATACTCACTGATCACTAATAAATATGCACTGATCACTAGTAAATACTCAAATGAACTCCATGCCACATGGGGTAGAGGATGAGCTGATGAAGGGTACTGAGGAATGGGATGGGTACAAAAGGGGCTTTGGATCTTCTGCTCTTTTATAAATAAGAGGAGAAGAAATCAGTGGTTGGGGTGTCAGCTAAAGCCCAGGGTTTCATCCTTCCTCTCTCTCAAAATGAGATATTTGCACATAAAATTTCAACTGATATACATTCAAATACACCATTATTGTCAATAAAACTGATTTTAGATTATATGACTTGGGTTAAAAGTCAAATAGACTTCCTAAAACTTTTTCATATTTGCACTCATTGGAGTCATTACCAAGTAGTCCTAAATTTAATAACCCTTCATCATAGGGGCAGACCTCATAAAAATTACAAAAAAAAACAAAACAAACAAAAAAAACAAACAAACAAGCAAGCAAAAAGACTCTGTCTGCTGTTGGAAGATTGCTCCAAAATAGAGATGGGACCAAACTACAATACATATAAAGGCATCCCAACCTCACAGCTATACCTAGAGTATGTATGTAACCATTTCTATCAGAACAAATAGTTGGCCTGTGTGCTAGTAATTAATAATGCAACAAGTGACCAGTTAGTCTCCTTGAGAAATGGTACCATAATTTTTAGGTGTATCTGTTTTGTTTAATTAATTTATTTAAAAAATATATTTTTTTTTATTGATTTTAGAGAGGAAAGGAGAGGGAGAGATAGAAACATCAATGATAAAAGAGAAACACTGGTGATTGAGCCCAAAACCTGGGCATGTGCCCTGACTGGGAATCAAACCAATGGCCTATTGGTTCATAGATTGATACTCAATCACTGAGCAACACTGTCTAGGCTAAGTGTAACTATTTAAATTTTATTTTAATTTATTTTGGTAAGAACACAACATGAGCCTATATTCTTTTTAAAAAAAATTTTTTTATTTATTTCAGGGAGGAAGGGAAGAGGGAGAGAGAGATAGAAACATCAAAGGTGAGAATCATTGATCAGCTGCCTCCTGCATGCTCCCCTACTGGGGATTGAGCCCACAACTTAGGCATGTGCCCTTGACTAGAATCAAACCGGGGATCCTTCAGTCCTCAGGCCGATGCTCTGTCCTCTGAGCCAAACCAACCAGGGCATGAGTCTATCTTCTTAACAAATGTACATTCACTGGTGGCAGTAGTTATATAAACTTTGGTTCATCTTTGCCTCTGTGACTATTTTTCATGTGCCAATACTGGAGTGGCCAATGGCTAACATCAGTGTGCCAAATCATGTTGTACTTGGTGGTCTAGTGCCTCTTTATCAGGGGCTGAGCTCTTGTGAATGTGAGCATATGGTATAAAAATCTTCCTGTTCTGCTGACTCTCATAGGTCCAGCTACATACCTCTACTGCAATTTCTCTTTCCTGGATCTTCCAGTCTTTCTTCCAGGCCCTTGACTAGCACGCTAAATTATCTGATACTTTTCACCAGTCCTCTCCTTGGATGTGATAATATTTTTGGTTTGGTATGTCGGCCAGAGAAAGGATAGTTTTAAAGGCTTTTTCCACTGTGATCCATATTGCCTTACTGGTAAAGGCCCTAAAGAGGGGTTCTTTCAACTCCTAAGTACACCTATGGCAATCACGGCTCTGGCTTTACAAGGGAATCTGGGTGGCACATCTCTGCCCACTGAGCAAACCTCATGAAATGTTCCGAATTCAGTGGATACCATGTTAAATTTTTTTTTTGGGGGGGAAATGTAGTTTGTCACACATTTACTAAAGCTCTAATAAAGGGAAAAAACTAAATTTCTGATAATTCCATGTTACAATTGATTTCTGGTTTAACTGCTACCCTCTCTTCTTTTTCTTCAACTATGGGATTGAACTGGCCTTTGTCACTCCTAGCAAAGCACTCTATTTGTGATCCAGATCTGATGCCATCAACACTAATATTTTCTTAAAAGAAAAAAAAAAGCAGGCGAATCACATAGTCCCTTTGCTCGGAATCTTTCAATAGCTCCATACCACTCCCAGAATAATCAAACAAAAAATTCATTGCAATACATCAAATGAGAAAGTTTAAGAACCAATACACCGGTACTGAAAAGAAGAGAAACAGACAAAAAATTTTTTGAAATAATTTGCATAAGCTTTTATAACAAAAGTGATGGATGAGGAAGAGAAAAGTAAAGGATGATGCTAAAATCTCTAGTTTGAGTCAGAGAGCAATACCATTCTCCATGAAAGAGAATAATGTATAAAAGTTATGTATAGATATGCATCTCTTCAATTAGACAGTGATCTGTTTGATAAATACACTAATTCATCTCTGTACTCCCTGTAGGATTTACTATAATATACTGCATCTAATACTAGTTTCAAACAAGTATTTGATTTAAGAGTGGGTAAATGTGGACTACAAAAATCTTATCTACAGCACCACAAATCTACTGAGGTTGTTGGAGAAACCAGTCAGAGAATAAAGGCTGTTCTTCAAATCCTGACATTCAGATATCCAAGTAGGCAAGCCATGCTATATCACTAATATCAAGATAAAAATGAGTGTGTTTCTCCTTGTGACTCTGCATTGCCCAGAATAGGATTTATGTTTCCTTTCAAGACTATTATTGATGTTCATGGGAATGAGCAGGGCATCTGGGAGTGAGATTGTGTGTGAAAGAGAGACTTGTTCATCAAGCACATCAATCGTGCTAGGAAAAAAAAAAAGTACAAACTTAGGGGATTGTGAGTTAAAGTACAATTTCAAGGCCTGAACCCCTCAGACTTTAGCTAAGTAGACTACTGAGTCTACCTCATGGCCAGGGTCAGTCTTTGCTATTTTATATTTTTGGGCAAGGGAGTAAGTAATGGGACAAAGGATGACAGAATTCTAGCTAGAGGTGAAGGCAGGGACAAGAATGATGATTTTGAAAACTAAAGTGGAAGCAAAACAGAACCATCTATTCCCACAGTTAGAACCCCAAAGAGCATCCGAGGTCGAAGAAGATTATCACATCAACAACCTGTGAGTAAGGCAATCGCCCTCCGTGGAATTTGTCCAGGGCAGCCTGGCTCCTGGTTAGTGGGAACTGACAAGATATTTGGCACTGAAAAGGCATTGCAGAGTAGAATCACCACCCCGCCCAGGGTATCACCCAGGCGCACTAATTCACTTAGCCCGGGACTGCCACATCTTTCTTTTGTTTGCACCGGCATATGGGCAGCATTACGGGAGTAGCTATTTTGCTCTCCTGCATCTGTTGCTAACACAAATAACCTCTCCAATCACTGTATTTATACCTTCTGCTTGCAGGGCACAGATAATGATTTTCAGTCCTGTCAAGGCACATCTCGTAGCAACTCATGGTTATTATTGTAAATAGGTCAGTTTAACTCCATCGCCTCCTGTAAATGTGGGGAGCAGTTCACTGCATCTGCAGGCAGAGCTACAGTAGAGATGTTGGGGCCTCGGCTTTGTAACAGTGGGAACTGGAGGTCACTTGCCAATGAAAGAAAACATGACAAGTGAGCCAGGATGAGTAATAGGAAGGACAATTTATATCAAAACTGTCTCTTAAATGGAACAAATAGGTAAAGAAGAAATGGCATAAATTGGTAGGTGAACCTTACATATGGAAATATATTATTATACCATCATGGGATTGATAATATTACCCAAAAATTGTAGTAATAGCCAGCATTTTTGTTGCTGTTTTATAGTTTCTAAAGCAGAACAAATAGGAAACCAGTGTGGACAGTTTAAATGTTTTAATTTCGATATTAAAACAAAACAAAGCTGTTTGAGTTAGTCCTAGGACCTAAGTTTCCTTAAACTTTGCCTACTTTCCTCTTCCTATAGGTCAATCCTAGCTCTTAAAATAAAAGTCAAGCCAAATAAGCTAAAATATTAACAGTATAAACTAAAATAGTCTCATTATCTCTCTGCGTATTTTCATAAAAAATATATAGAGTGTATATGCCATGGCATCGACTTATGTGAAGATTATCAAGCTCACTTCCCATTGTGATCACAGGTCTGAGTAAACTCAAAGTCTCAGAACACATTGAGAAGATAATCAGAGTGTAACTGTAATATCTTGAAAGTTGAGGCTCTTGTCTTCATAAAAGCACACTTGAGTTTGGGAAGAGGCAATGGGTATGAAAAATCACCCAACTGCCACTTGCTTGACTGTGAGTTTAATAAAAGAAGAAACTCAGTTCCTAGGAGGCAATGTAGTTAAAAAAAAAACCAAAACTACTAAATTAAAAAAAAATTAGACACAAATTATCAAGCAAGAAATTATGAAAAGAAAAATTGGACTGGGCACGGGTGGTAAAGGGTAAAGGGGGTCAAATATATGGTGATGGAAGACGATTTGACTTTGGGTGTTAGGCACACAGTGCAATTAATATACAGATGATGTATCACAGAAATGTACACTTGAAATCTATGTAATCTTATTAACTATTGTCACCCCAATACGTTTAATAAAAATTAAAAAAAATAAGACATTTAATTATCCTCATCCTACTGCCTCATTATTTCTGCCTTTACTTCCTTGATATTTTTCTCTCTCTTCTTTCCCATTGCCTTCTCCTGCCATACCTTCATGAACTTCTAACTTTCATTTATTTTAACATATTTTCTTTTTGCTTGTCTTTCATTTCCCTCATGTATTTCTGGGAATTTCAACAGGGGCTGAGTGATAGAATGCATATGTGTTTTTAACAGCCATTTCTGAGGATTTCTGAGTTATGATTTTGAATTAATATAATTTTTAAGTGAATTCAAAACTATAGTGATCAGATAGTCCACTTCAATCTGCATTATACTTTATAGTTACATTTTTGCATGTGATATATCATATTTACTCAGCTATTAGAGTTTGACTAAAATATGACTATGAGATGAACTACAAATTTGGTTATTATTCAGTTCCTGTGAAAAATACATGTACTCTATATCAATAGGAAGATCATCATTCAATATTATATGTTAAGTAGAGGCCCAGTGCACAAAATTCATGCACTTGATTGGGGGGATGTCCCTCAGCCTGGCCTGTGCCCTCTCACAGTCCAACAGTCTTTAGGGGATGTCTAACTGATGGCTTAGGCCTACTCCTTGGAGGATCGGGCCTAAGCCATTAGTGGGACATCCTTAGTGCTTCCATGGAGGCGGGAGAGGCTCCCACCACCACCATTGCGCTCACCAGCTGTGAGCCCCGCTTCTGGCTGAGGTGTGCTCCCCATGGGAGTGCATTGACCAACTCCTGCATTGAGTGTCTGCATTCTGGTGGTCAGTGCGTATCATAGCAACCAGTTGTTTCACTGTTCAGTCTACTTGCATATTAGCCTTTTATTATAGAGGATATTGAAAATAATGTATTTTATTGATATCTTTTATGAAGAGAGAAAAAGGATAATTAAATAATAGTCTTGACTTAATTTATAATGTTTTATAAGCACAACACAACCTTTTCTTATGTTACAACAGTTTGACCACTAAACTTCAGGTTCAAAGCATAGCCCCTTGATTAATTGACATAGCTAAGAGACAGGCTTTTTAGCAAATACCATGTGGCAAGCTAGATTAACCTGGAACCCAAACATTTTTCTCACTGATAGTTACACTTACTTTGGATTGGCTGTATTTACCACTAAACCTAAAAATGTAATTTATTAAATCGCTATCAGTTTGAGAGAGGATAATTTTTTTAAAAAGTATAAAACACTATGATTTCTCAAAGTTACTCAAGTGGATTAGTGGTAAAATGAAAAAGGATCAGGTCTCCAAAGTAATTTTCCAATATAATTTTAATCCACCTAACCTGGCAAAATCTACATCCACTGAAGACAAATGTTTTCAAATTCCTGCGTTATTGGAGCTTTATTTCTTTAATATTATAAAATTCAGAGTTGTTTTCTTTTCAGTTAGGGAGTTTTGATTTTCCCAACATTCTGTGTCAAAGTGTATACATTCCTTTTAAATCCTGATAAATAAAGAAGCAATCTATCATCTCTGATTTCATGTATGATAGCAAAAGTCTGGGCAAATATTTAAATAAATACTCATGAAGAACACTAAGATATGAGCTATAGAAATATTTATAACTATCCTTTGGAATTTTCCAAGGGAAAAGGTGCTTCCCCACCCTTATACCATGTAATTTCCAAATGGAGTTTGGAGACCAAAATAAAGCAAAAATTCCCCAAGGTCATTTGGAGAGTTTGCAAGGAAACTAGGCATTGAATCTGGGCCTCCCTGATGGGATTTCTTTCTAATTACCTAATGTGTGTCCCATCCATGAAAGCTCCTTCCACCTTTCTAACACTATCCTGTCCTAGCTTCTTTCTTTCTTTTTGTTAATATTTTATTGATTTTTACAGAGAGGAAAGGAGAGAGATAGAGAGTTAGAAAAATCAATGAGATAAGAAATATTGATCAGCTGCCTCCTGCACCCTACTGTGGATGTCCCCACAACCAAGGTACATGCCCTTGACTGGAATCAAACCGGGGGACACTTGAATATGCAGGTGGACACTCTATCCACTGAGCCAAACAAGTTAGGGCCTGTCCTAGCTTCTTAATACCTTCTCCCATCTTGAAGTTGGTTTCTCTGATAATATTCATGAAATTCCAACTCCAGAAGTAGAAAGACCTTGGGGATCATTTAGGTCATCGTCTACACATTTCATTTGCTTGTGGGAAAAAAAGTAATTCCCAGAGAGGTGGAAAATACATCAAAGTTACTAAACTTTACATTCAGGAATAGAATTTGCATATCTTGCTTCCAGATTACTGATTTTTTTTTTTCAACAGAACAATTCTGGTCATTTAATTTTCAAATACATCTTCTTAACACTCTGATCACAGTTTAATATATGTATTTTTAGATTTACATAATTGTCATTTTAATCGGCCAATGTTAGTCAAAGGTAATTTTAATTAGTTGGGTAAATAGGTGGTAAAATGATATAGTTGAAAAGGGACATGGTAGTGAGACATGGTGGTAGACTGACCTACGTATTATGTCTGAAATTTCAAAATTTAGTTAAGAACATAGAACAAAATTCCCTATGAATGTTTCTCTTTTAATAAATAAAATTATAGTAAATTGCATGGCAACTGATGTTGCCATAAATATTATTTTCTTATCTTTGAATAGAGTAGCACATTAACACAATATTTCAAAGATCAAATATTATTACAGAAAAGCATATATTTCTGTAGTAGAAATTTTCATTTTAACTTATTATTTTGGCTCATTTTTATATAAAACTCCAACTGCTCTTTATAGAATTGTTTTGTAAACAATCTGCATAGAGGGCGATTGGAGTATATTTATAATACCTTATGGTTACATAAAACTTTGAATGGTCTGATATTAATTGAGGTTCATTATAGTTCCATAATTTCTAGGTTTATTATTTTAATCATGAAAATTAACATTGAGTGATGTTATATGGTTACTCAGCCACAAAATGAGTTATTAGCATAGTTTGAGATTTAACCATTTTCCAGCTGGTTAAAAGGAGAGGGCTCAACATAGAAATGTTGACATAGGACATCAAGAGAAAGATTATATGGTGTGTTTGGGGGGGGGGGGGAAGATAAGCTAAGAGAGGGGGAGATAGAGAGAACAGGAGAGGTAGACGTTGCCAGCAAAGTTTGGAGAAAACTAAGAGACTGTCATTACAGAATCAGAGAATAAATATGGTGGAGAAAGAAGAGAGAGGTCAACTTTGTCAATTACTGAGAAAAAGAATCATGATAAGATGAGGACAGAAGGCAGTTGACTTTGACAAGATTTGGAGTATTGGTGACACCAAACAAAGTCAATTTATTGAAATGAGAATTAAAGCTCACCTGCAGGGGATCAAGAACAAAATGTGATATAAGAGAGTGGGAACAGTAGGTCTAGTTAAGTCTTGGTGAGAGTTTTCTATGAAGGAGTTTCAAGACAGAGAGATATGGCTGAAAGCTCATATGGGATCAAGCAGAGAGGCTTTCTGTTTGTTTGGTTTTATGATAGAGACAAATACGTATTTTCAACGTTAAAAATGATCCAGCATAAAGAGAAAAATCGATGATGTAAGAAAAGGGATAATTTTAAAAACAACATCTTTATAAAGACAAGGAAAAATTGAATTTAGGGCATAAGATAAGGGGAGTAGAGTTAACTAGATAATGAAAAAAAGTGGGGAGTCAAAATCAATACATTGAAGCTAACTTAGAAAAATAGGATAAAAATACAAGGAACTATGAAAAAAAATGAGATGACTTATATACAGATTTATGAAGAAAATGGAGATAAGCAGCAGAAAAAGACTGTTGGCCCTGAAAGATCCAAGCACTGAGGCCCGGGTGTTAGATGGCTATCTGTTGATGTTAAAGTTGCAATGACTGATGAATGGGGTAGCAAAGTTCATCAATGAGATAAAGTTTGAGAGTTTGGTCATGAGAATGGTAAGCAGTATGACATGGCTTCAAAAGAGAAGCTGTTTTGAAAAAAGATTTGAAAGAGTTTAAACGTGACATGGAGGGAGAATGAGGAGACTTCTGCAATTTTCAGACCAATGGGTATAGATACAATGTATCTGTCCTTGGAGGGGGGAAGGGGAGAAAGCAGAAATAAACGTTTAGGCAAGAGCCAAATTTCATTCAGAGAGAGAAAGAAGATGGAATTTTTAAGAAAAGAGGTCACAAAGTGGGAACAATTGTTGAGGAAATAACAGGAATTCTAAAAGCCACAATGGAAGTATCTGGGAAGGGGGAGAAGAGGGGGAGGTGAAGCCAGATTAACAGCATTATGGAAGAACAGGGTCCTGGCATCCAAGCGAGAATACATGAGACTTGGACTTACTAGTAAAATGGTAACTGAGGGTGACAATATTGTAAGCCATGTAGGAGCCCAGAACATGTGGCAATTAAATATTTTGGTGGCTGAGTCAGCTCTTGGTTGGAAGTACAGGTCAAGTGGAATAATAAGAGATAAAGCCTCATCTACTTTTTAACTCAAATATAATATTTTTCCATCCACTTAGCTGAGTCTCTTATACCATAATATTTTTAAAGTTTTTTTAAAAAAATATGTGAATATATTATGCTCTATATAAGGTACAAGAGAAGAAAACTTGCTCCTAGTTCTTTTGAAACTCCGAGAACAAGGAAAGGAAAACAAATAGAGAAATTAATGAAGGTTGCTTTATATGACACAAAGTGCATTTATATTAGGAGGGAATGTATAGGATCGTCTTCCTAAAATGTATGCTGCCTGCAGAATGGAAAATTTGAATAATGTCTGGAAGAAACTTTCCTTTGAAGGACAATAGAATGTAGAGTATTTTAGACTAGCTCTTATAGTTGTAATGAGAAGGAACAACATTAATTTGATTCCATTTTTCATGAGGCTGCTCTTGGGAAAATGGATTCTCATGAAAATTTGCAAGAAGATGTCATACTAAGGTCTCACTAAACCTCGAGCTTGATGAGTGGGGGTTGGATTCTTGAGGTCTCTAGAAAGATTAGGATTTTCAGATAATAGATTTTGTCCTCTAAGACTTTGCAATTAAGACGTGGCCACACTCCAGGCGTTTTGCTCCTACTGTTTCCCAGCTTACCAGCTGGGATTTCCCAACTTCCCATTGTAGTCAACAAAGAGAATCTGATGACCTTTGTGCTTGGACAAGTGATTAAACATCCCATGAATAAACTGCCTGTAATCAGGGACCAGTCTTGCTTCAATTAGCCAACGTTGGAAATGAGAGTGATGCTCTCAGTCCAATCATGTGGTTGATTGGACAGCAGGGGCTCTGGGTGGGCAGAATTCCTTAGGGATTTATGGGTAGATAGGCAATGACTGTGACCATTAACTACAAAATTTTTCCACGCTGGAGAATAACATGAATCAATAACTGAAATTATTTATATTTTTGGTTTGGAAGTGATCATTGGCATTCTGAATTCATGTATTAATATTTTCAGTAATTGCAATTTTTATCATTGCCTAATGCTATGTTTCATTTTGGCTCATATTCTAGAACTCTTTTAAGAAACTTGTATATGGACCACAGGAAGGGAAATGTTTTAATAAGTTAGTTCTTAGAGGACTGCTTTGTTACTTTTTCTGAAGCCTGTTGACCACTTTGTGTTGGGATATACAGAAAGCATATTTGAAAGGAAATTTATAACTTACTACTAAAATATGAATATGTACTTGTTTTGGGAATTATGGTAAGTCAATAGAATAGATTGACCTTTACTAATGTGATGTTACCTTTGCACGGCTATGTCTCTTCCAGAATGAGAATGAGATAATTTGAGGAAGGGAGTGGTAGATATATTCATCTTTGACTATACTTAAGCTTTATTTTGCCTTCCCAGGAGAAAACAGAATAAAACTGATTTTACTGAACAGCCTGGGACTTTCCACTTGAGTAAACTTTTAACCTAATGGTATAGAAATCAAAAAGTTTTCACAACATTTTTGAATGAAATTAAAAGTATTTTAAAGTGTTCAAGTAGTGTTTTTCATTGCTAATATCATTCCTAAAATCATGCAAAACTATGCCAGTCACCCATGTTCCTTAAACTTCATTTCATAGATCCCAGAGACTCAACTGCTCTCCTCTTTACAGATTCTACCTTATCTCCTAGTCCCATGGAGTTCCTTCTGCCCTTTGAAATTGAGCTCAGAAATGAGATACAGTCACCCTACTTCTCTTGATATTTGTTATTCTCAAGGATAATCAGGAAAGCTGGAAATAACAAAGTTGCCATAACAATGATAAAATTGATAAACATAGGAAATCACAAACTTTCAAATTTCTTATAATGGCAGTCCCTAACATGTATCTGAATTGGATTCTAATTATAGTTTTGGGGACAGGATTTACTAAAACTCATTATTTTTCCCCCCCACATCCTATCCTTTCTTACTGAAAAAAATGCAACAGGTGAAACATTAATTAGTATCTTGGTGCAAGAGGACAAATAAGAATTTTTAAAAACCACCAGATTAATTGAAAACTCCTATATTAGACACCTACCTTGCACTTCCTCTTAAGGTTCACAATGACTATTCCTATGGTTAAAGAGTAAGAGGATTCATGCTATAAAAGGAATTTATGGCCTCTGCTGTCAGCCTATGTCATGAGCCTGGCTTCTTACTCTGCCTAGGACTGAATCCCCCTATTAGTGTCTTCCACTGAGGTTTCCATCCTTAGTCCATCTGTCATTCTTCCGCAGGCCTGGGTTAGCTCGAAAAGGACCCCCATTCTATTATCTCTATCATATATCATAGAGCAGAGGAATCTAGGAAGCTTGTAAAGAAGAAAAATGTGGCAATGAGTTTCATTTTCTCTCTTCCATAGCTGACTACCAGCACTGGCCACTGCATTGCTGCAGGCCTTCAAACTTCAAGTTTGAATTCCCAGGACTGCACTGTTCTTTCCCTAGGGTATCTGAGTGTGAGCTGGGGTAGGGCATGGGAGTACAGACGTGTTTGCTCCCATTTGTGGTATAAAGGGTTCATACATTGGGTCACGGACAGATTAAAGAGACACAGATCTCTGCAATCTCTAGGAGCCACACAACTATCAGTGGTAGCTTTTGAAAATAGTCCTGAAATATCACTGCTTTCTAAAAACAAAGTGAGGAACTGTACCTTACTGTTCACAACATCAGGGGAATCATTTTTCCTAACCTGATGTTTATACCAGGTGGGTTTTCATTGGGAAATATATCAACAAGAGAAAGAGAAGGGGAGAATATGAACAGTGAAGATTAGTAAGATAAATATGAAACTTTCAAGAGCACAGACTTTAAATCCTTGAACACTGGGCGGTTTTCCACATAAATCAAATGGCTTATCTAAGACAGTGCACCCTACTATTTCACTCTATTTTATACAGAGTAGAAGTGGGCTTTGAATTGATAGAAAATGGGTTCTTTTGCCACTTGCGATACAGACAATTTTAGATTCTGATAAAAGGCCACTGAACTTGATTTTATCTAGTAATTGAGAATAACATTCAGGAATGGAAAAACTATTTTAGCAATAACACATTGGTGACAAGCAGAATGTTTAATCTGAAAGCAATCTGTGGCAAAAGATTTTGATGTTATTACTATTTCCATTACTTCACAATCTAGTGAAGTTCTTCAGTATAAGCAGAGTTCCATTCAAAGAGTAAAAACATGATATGTATCCTAAAGGTGCAAATAAATCATTGTTTTTTAATTACATTTTCTTTATATTACCAAAAAATAGTAAAACTCAGCCTTAACCACACCACGGTACCATTATATAAAGGGTAAAAATTTCCCCAAATGTTTCCTCTAATAACGTTTTTTATCATAACCTTTCTTAGGATTTCTGCACCTCTCTTCCTTGACTTTCCTGTGCTTTTTCTAATTCTCTCTTTCCCATACTTTTACCTTATAGCATCCCATATTCTTTCAATACTTGTATTTCAAATTTAAATTTGAAAATGTATTGATTATATCTCACTACCTAAGCAAATAAAGCTATGACAAGTAAAAAGTAAAACAAACAAACAAAAAAACCCAAAAAACATTAATAACTTTAACTGGGAGCTTTGAAAGTTCATGCCTGTACAGTAAACTACAATCTGGTCTATTAATTTTAACACTTTTTCTAGTTGGAAAAAAATAAAGGAGGTGAAGAACAGAGCTGCCAACTTCATTTCTTGGGAAGAGGATACACTTATTTGAAATTTATCTTGGGTGGACAAGAGTGCATACCTCTATGTCTGATAAGAGTTGATAGATATCTTACCTATTTGAATTTACTAATGTGCAGAGAGGCTGCCTTCCTGGGGCAAGGAAAGAAACTGTAACCCATGTTAATATACTAAGAAATGATATTCAAATACATCTGATTTACTTAAGAGGACTTCACACTGCCCAGTTCACAGAAAAAGACAACAGCATCCTAAATGGAAGGGTGAGCCTGCATTGTGAGTCCATATTTATTAAAAGTCCTGCTGGTATCTGGACTTAGCTGACTGTGAAACTCATTCTAGTTGGAAAATGTGTGGTTATTTGTGTGACCTGGGACTGAGAACTAAATGTGTGAGCAAAGAAAAAGCTCCAAAAACATTGAGACTCCTCTGCTGTGGGGTATTGTCTGATTGAGCATTAGGTATGAATACAACAGGTAGCTAGCAAATATTAATCTCGCCACATAAAACACCCATGCCTGGGTAAGTCAGGAGATATTGTCAAAGGCAGAGGTGACAATGGCAGTGATAACCCTCTAGGTCAAGTAAACTGGTGAGGAGCTGTCCCTCTCTGACCTGGCTGTAGGGTTTCATAATAAAATGATAATGAACAATAGGATGTCACCAACATGTACATCAGTTGGTAGCAATCATATCAGTAGCTGTCAGGCTCCATTCCAAAACTTTGGCATGTATTATCTTATTTGGTCTTCAAAAGAATACCGAGTAGGTGCTATTATTTTCTCCACCTTACAAATGAGAAAACAAAGGCACATAAAATTTGAGTAACTTGCCTAAGGCTATGCAGCTACATTCTGCAGTCACATAGGCATACCACCTTAGCTTATTAAGTATGGAGATTAGTAGATGGGCTGGAATTTACTGGTATACATTCCATTTGGTACTGGCTATTGGCATATAATTTCTTGTAATGTTTAACTTGGTGAGTTTCTGAATAAAAATTGGGCATATGTGAAGCGATGTTTTTCAAAATGCCAGTTGGCAAACATTAAAGGATGTGTAATTTACATTGGAGGATGCCAATCATTGGTGCCTTTTCTGTTAAGGAGGAGTTGAATCATTGTTCTATAATTATAGATCCCATTTCCAGGAAGAAACGTATTTTGTTATATATTAAATGTTATAGTTAGGCAATATAAAATTGTGAAATCAGTTATTTATTCTGGTCCAAGGAAAGAGGTATAGAATTAAGTATTATTTTAAATTCATGTTGGCTCATAAAGTTCCTTTTTTCATGATCTAAATTCAACTTCACAGTGTTGGTAAATCTAATAAATTGTATGAGAACAGATAGATCAAGTGAACCATTTCCAAAGAGTAGAAAACATTATCTCACTCCATCCTGTTACTCATTAAAGGTACAGAAATGTTAAGCAATGAAGCTTCTACCTGAGAAGTTGATTTATGTGGCCTTTATCAGAAATCACACCTGCTGTTGACCAAATTTTGCCAGCCTTATTGGTTTTGGGCCACGAAGTATAGTGAGTATGAGAGGATGAAGACCTATGAGAAATTTAATCATAACCGAAATCCAATTTAGATAACTCGCACATTGCATAAAAGGAGACTTTTCCACCTAAAGTGGCACTTACCTGAAAGATAGCAAAACTAAATGCTATTTTTCATTACAACTCATTGAAACCTAAGATGAACTTTGAGAGGATCAGCCAGTGAAGGTGATAAATGACAAGAACTCTCAGTTATCAGTACCACACACCCTTACTAGATCTAACTGAAGATTCTTTCCTGAACAAGGACCAATAGCGCTGTTTTGATCAATCAAGCACAGACTTCGAATATCCCCTGTGCTATCTGGAATATTATTTCAATCTTTAAGTCGAATAAGCACAATTTTTAAGTTGCATAAGCATTTATCTTTCTAACCCATTAAAACCCTTTTATTTTTTTCAGTAGAAAATTCCTTAGTAAATTGCTTTGTTGGCCTGTGTTCCTTTGCCTGACAAGTAGATAACCACCTTGGTTGTGTTATTGATTGCTGTAGTAGTCCTTGTCTTTCCTCTAGCAATTGTTTCTGCTCTTCATCTGCATGGTAATATGTAGATTAAATTTTCAACACTTAGATTTCCCCTTTCTAATTTAAAATCCAAATACAAATTTATGCCAAAACTATAATTTTAATGAATTTAATTTTATGAAACTAAACCATGCTAAAAAAATTTCATCCTGAAAGGGGGTTTTGTCACCTTTTGTGGAAAAACTGTATAGTTACTGCATGGATTATGTGTGCTGTCAACATCAAAATTGTATCAGAAGAAAGGGTTTAGGTTAGCCACCCTCATTTTGTTAGATTCTCTGTACACTGTAGTTCTCCTGTTCATGCCTTATCTGTATTATCTGGGCACTCCTACCTAGAGAACTTATTCATCTACCTAAAACATTAAGGACTGCCCTTTCAAACTAGAAAACTCTGACTCTATCAATTTAATCAGATATCTTCCTAATGATACCACTGCAATTAGCTAGTTATTAATGCAGGAAGGTAGCAGAGGAGGAAGCCAGGAATTGTAGGCATGTCATTTGGGCAGCATCACTAGGAAGCTGCAACTTCACACTCCCCAGGTAACCCCCAGACTATTCCCTGCAAAACACAGGGAAAGGGGACTGGACAAAGGAAAGATAGATGTATTCCCAGTAGAGCAGGGGTGACATAGAGAAGGTACTTTGTCATTCACACCAGGGGTCAGAAATGGTAGACTAGAAAAAGCGTGTCCACTGCAAGCACAGGAAAATTTGGGAATACATCATCTACCAGGCGTCTTCAAACTACGGCCCGCGGGCCACATGCGGCCCGCAGAGGAGTCTGATCCGGCCTGCCAGGTTTTTTGGGCAGTGAGCGCAGCCGAGGTGTTACAGTAGGAATTAGTAGTTCATATAGTCCGGCCCTCCAGCTCTCTGAGGGACCGTGATCTGGCCCCCACTTTAAAAAGTTTGAGGACCCCTGAAAGGATTCTCTGTCTTGCTCTTGGCTTGTGGGTCCTTTTGCTCCTGCTTCCTTGCACTCACCCTACAGCCCTCCGCCATGCGAACCCCACACCCAGTGGACTAACAGACTGCTCTGGGGAAACACAAGCTAAAGTTTGCCTGATGCTGGACTGGACTGGGCTCCAACATGCAAAGGAAACTGGACACTGATCCTGATTTTATCTCTACTGAAGCCCCAGCTACACTTCTTCTAAGACTGAGCTAAGAAGGGGAATGAGACTTTGGAAACTCAGGGATTTAATTCCATGGAAATACAGCTTTCTACTTTCCTTTGGGGGACTCTGGAAATTTTTATTCCAGTGGCACCCCAGGTACCCAACCCCATGAACAACCAGTGGAGTTGAGCCCCTCTCCTACCCTGTAACACTTCCTTTAAGAGTTGACTTAAAACATCTCCAGAAAATTTTCTCTAATGAACTCCATCCTTCTTTAATTTGGTCTCATCATTGATATTAGTATACTTGTGGCTTTGATGGTTTTCTTGCTTTACCTGTGGTTTAATTTATAGGGATATCCCAAGTTTCCCATGCTGTTCCAATGTCCCCTACAACTTTTGTGATTTCTCACTTCATCTGTTGGCTATAATAAGCCACTCTCCTTGGTAGGTTTGAAAATGGATCACGTCAACCATTTATCAGTTGTCAAGTTTTGTTTTTCTTTCTTTGGATGGGATAAGTATCAGACTTTCTAGCTTTCAGAAACTCCTTCCTAGCCTCTTTATAAGGTGGATTGGTATAGTGGAAGGAAGTTTAAACCAATATCTGGCAAATATTAAATAATTATTAGAAAAAATGAATGAAAACAGCCCTGTATCCTGTTTTTGTTGTTATTTTGTGTGTGTTGTTAGATTTTTATTTGTTTTGTAATGTTAGGGAAAACCTCAAACTCTATCCCCAGCCACTTTGGACAATTACTTTGAAGGAGCAAAATATAAGTATCTAGAATAGAAGACATTGTGATCCTAAAGTTGTCTTGTTTGGTGCCCCCACTCATGTAACAGAGCAATTCGTTACTTTATCTGACAAAAAAAGTGCATTGATCTTACTCTTAAAATATCAGTTCATCAGCTTCAAAATAACCCTTTTACACAAGGACCCAGGGATAGAAAAATACATATATTTTCCCAAATAATGTGTTAGTAGGGAAGTTCCTACTAACGGAAAACCATTCTATAAGCCAGAGCATCACCAAAAAGGCATTGAGGGACACAGTATAGATGTTGAGAAGCACATTTGGGGTATATTTGGGAACTGAAAATGGATCAGGCATTGGTATTCAGGAATACCTTTTAGTTTTGTTAGGTGTTATTGTGATATTGTTTTGATGAGATGGAAACATACTTCAGTTTTTAGAGTGCAGTATTAACCTGTCTGTGTAATATTTGATTCTGACCCCGGCCCTCAGGATTATTCCATCCCATTTCACAGAGGAATCATCTTGTGGACGATTCTGACAACAACTTGGCATTACACTTCACTTGGAAGAGTATGTGAGGTCAGAATGGGGCTTTTCTCAGCTTGCATGATGAGATTGAATGACTTCTTGTTTGCCAATACATGTTTGCATAGTTGCAGAAGGTGGTTTAAGATGTGCTTCTATTGTAGCAAGCCATCTATTAGCAAGAGGGGCATTGCCTTACCCTCTCACAGCTGGAGGCTTTCTACATATAACCAAAAGAACTCAGTAGTTTCTAACAGAAAAAATGGACTCTATTTGTTGATAAATATGTATATTTATCATTGACTGGGTATTGAATGATATGTTCTCTAAATCTTCTTCTCATAATAAAATAGTAACCATCTAAGAGAAACCATACTGACCTATTAGAAATGAGATAATTTTCTTCAAGAACTTATCTCTGAAATAGTAACTGTTTCCTAAAGATCTACCTTCTTGTCTGATGATTTATTTTTAAATTACCATCTTCTCTCTAAAAGTATGAGGGTGTTCTAAATGCACTAACAATCTAACTCAAGGGCTCATTTTGCAATGGTATCTGTCAACATATTTTATAGAAGAAAAAAGTGGCTGGTGTGTTAATGGAGCAAATCAGGTTAAGTGTAGGCTAGATAACAAGTTTCCCTGATCGTTCTTTTCTCCTCACTTTTCCATGCAGTAGAGGGCAGTAGCGAATTATGCATATTTCTTTTAAAACTAAACCAAAAATTGTAATCACACAATTGAAGAACCATATTGAAAATGTCCCATATGCAATAGTATTTGTTGGGGTCCCCTGAGCAATTTATCTGGGTTGCAATCCGGTAGGAGTAGCTAATTTCAGATTGTGGACTCATGCTTCAGTTCAGGCAAGGAAGGATTTGAGTATGACATTGTATTGTATCTAGACATTCACAAATCAGATGTAGGCAGAGATTAAACATTTCTATTTTTTTTCCTAAAAATGTAATTTCTTTAAGAAAATTTTATAATATAAAAGGTATTTTAGCTATTTCTAGACTTAAAATGTTTTCTTTTTCAAGATAGATGTAATATTTTATAAAATATAAACATTTATCTTCTTTAAACACCTTTTAAATTATTGAATAAAATACAATTTCTTATCAAATAACTATGTTTATGAAACTTTTTGTCTTATTTTTCAATTTATGCAATTGACCTATCCTAAAGCAATAAATTTCAACTTTTTAAGTTTCTTTTTAAATTTTCTGGTATTTACCTACATAATTTAAAATGTTTATCCTCATTTTCTCTTATTTTTTAAATCTTAAATGTATTTTATTATCTCCCGAGTAAATAAGATGATAAATTAGCACTCTTACACCTCTCTTCAACTATCCCCTCACCATGTTCTTCCAAAATGCCATTTCTAATTAATAGTTTTGGGCCACGTGTCTTACTCTTAGAGGGCCATTATTAAATACTGACAGAGTATGCAAACAGCAGAAAGAAATTCCCAGTGAAGGAGAGGTCAGTCACACATATTGAGTCCTGACTCTGTGCCTGGAATTTTCACCTGATTTTCAAAATTTTACTTTTATTGTTGACACTATTACAGATGTCCCCATTTTCCCCCCTTTGTCCACCTCCACCCAGCTCTCATATCCCCTTCCCTCAGGCCATCACCACACTGCTGTCTGTATCTATGGGTTATATGTAAATGTTCTGTAATTAATCCCTTCACCTTCTTTCATCCAGTATCCACCTGCCCTCTCCCCTCTGACAGCTGTCAGTCTGTTCCATGTCGCCATACCACTGTTTCAACCACAATCACAGAAATAAACATTTCATTTTATCTTCACAGATTGCAATATTTAAACAGGTCTTTTCAAAAAATATTTTTAAAAAATTTATTTCATGCCCATCAGCAGATGAGTGGATTAAAAAAACTGTGAAACATCTACACAATGGAATATTATGCTGCTATAAAAAAAAGAGAAACTTTTACCATTTGCAACAGCATGGATGGAACTGGAGAGCATTATGCTAAGTGAAATAAGCCAGTCAGAAAAAGATAAATATCACATGATCTCACTCATATGTGGGATATAATGATCCACATAATATGATGAACAAGAATAGATCCAGAGACAAATGACAGGGGAGGGGGAAGTTAGGGAACAACCAAAGGACTTGTGTGCATGCACATTAGCATAACCAATGGACACAGACACTGGGGTGGTGGGGGCTTGCCCAGGGTGGGAATGGCTGGTGGGGGTGGGGTCAATTGGGTTGAAAGGAGACTTATGTAAAACTTTATAAAATAAAACTTAAAAAGAATATAAGTTGGACTAGGAAAGGTAAAAAAAAAATATTTCACAGAGGAAGGGAGAGAGATAGAAATATCAATGATGAGAGAGAACCATTGATCAGCTTCCTCCTGCACTCCCCACACTGGGGATTGAGCCCACAACCCAGACATGTGACTCCTGTTTTCTTGGTTCATAGGTCAATGCTCAACCACTGAACCACACTAGCCAGGATAAACAGGTCTTTTGAAAGTAGAAAAGTACATGTATTCTTAGAAAAAAAATCTTGGTAGAGGAAAAAAGATCTCAGATTTCTTCTATGTCTGAATCTTAGCTGCCTGACCTTCCATTTCACCATCTTTGCTTCCCCCCTGAGGCGCCCAGAGATGGGTGGAGGTGACCACGCTCCTATCCCACTGATTTTGTTTGCTTAACTCTTGGATGGACCTACTAATCCTTTGAGGAGGCCCAGTGCTTACATTTAAATGTATTAGTAATAATACTAAAGGCAAATGAAAACTATTCTAATTAAGGCAAAGTTTGTTAGATTTTTTTTAAAAAAGAAAACTAAATTATATGCTGTAAAACACATACTTGAAATGCAAAGAGGATGAAGACAAAGAAAGAAAACAATTTCCCATACAACTCTAGGGGGGGGAAAGCTGATGTAGGTATATTGATATCAAAGTAGACTTTCTTTCAGACAAGACTTATTACTAAATATAAGTGAGCTATGTCATATGGAAATGTGGTGACTTTAAGTGAAAGCTATAGTAATTAATATAGACAGTCTCCAATTTACAATGGTTTGAGCTATATCTCAAAAATGTAAATTACATCATGAAATTCTTATGCTTAGAACCTTTCTATAGATTCTCATTGTATTTCAACTTAAATGTAAGCTTCTTACATTTTCACACAGGACTTCATTATTTCACTTCTGTGTCCCTCCCCAACCGTAGTTCCATCTCTCTCTCAGTCTCTTCTGCCTTTCAAGTCAGTTCCATCTCTCTCTCAATCCCACTGGCCTTTCATGTCATTACTTCAGGATTTTTATCTATGCATTTATTTGCTTAAACTAATCCTCCTCCAGCTTTTAGTGTCTCTGCTCCTTTTTATATGCCTTGCCTCAGTTCACATAAACCTTGACTAATGAGGTATTCTCCAACTATTCTATCTAAAGTCACTCCCTACCTCAACCTAGTTACTCATTCACAGCCGCATTCAAATTGGAAAGGACATCCCAGGGGTATTCCAACAAGGACAAATACAAGGGAATAGATCAGTTGATCTAATTTCCAGACCTCTCATTGACACAGGGTGCATGAAAAGCTCTCAGATGCCCAGGAAAGATTACTGTCATCTATAATCAAGTCCAAAAACTTTGAGATGGTTCCTCATTTCATGTCATATAAACATATACCTTATTGGGGAATGAAATGTGGACAGACATGTGGTGGAGTACACAGTTGGAAGTAACTCATTTAACAAATTCAAATTAACAAAGTAAAAAAAAAAAAAAGTATCACTTTTAAGATGAGAGCGAGCAAAGCCAAGAAAAGTTGGGGATAAAAAAGGGGAGAGATCAACCAAAGGACTTGTGTGCATCCATATGAGCTTAACCAGTGGTCAAGGACAACAGGAGAGTGGGGACATGCGTGGGAAAGGGTTTGGGATGGGAATGGGGGGATGAAGACAAATATGTGATACCTTAATCAATAAAGAAATTTAAACAACAACAAAAAAGTTGAATGCAAAATTAAAATTAAACATATTTAAACTCAAGCAATTATTTTCAATAATTCTTAATATTCACCTCTAAAATAATCCATTTTCTCTTAAAAGTCACTTCCAAGTGTCAATGCATCCTCAATTATTATGTTAATCCTTATAGTTAATCTCTAATTAAATATGCTTTAATGTAATAAAAACTTTCAATGTACATTGGATATTATATCCATGGGCAAAACTCATATAATTTTTTTAATGTTACTGCACACTAGTCATTAAGGTAGTTAAAATTGACTTTACCAAATCACATCTTGACCTATTTTTCCAATTTTAGTAAATGCTTATTATTTATTTCATAAATTATTTAATATTCTCTACCTTCTTCTAACAAAATAGAAATTACATGATACATACTGTGGTTTCCAGTGTTTAATTATTATATGCTATTATATACTAGCACTAATACATACAAAAAGATTTATTATGATGTTTAATACAATTATTTGGTATTGTTATAAATTTTTTATGGCTGATAATTATTTAGTTATTTTCATTTAAACCTTTTTCTTCCTAAAGATGGTATCTTTTTAAGAGCATACAATACATCATTTAACATGCTGCAGAGTAGCATTTAATACAGTGTTATGGAAAAACTGGTCAATAAGCACTATTTAAATCAGGAAAAAATCCAGTTATGTTTTAAGTCATATTTCTCCAAAATATCATGTCAATCAGAATAATATAGTATATATTTTGAATTAAAATGCATGGATATAGCAATTAGTGAAAAATAAAAGACCTATAGCCACTAAGGGGAGTGAGGTAAAAGGAGAAGTGATGTTTGGGCTCATAATATGTCACTTACATGACTAAAAGGACTATTGTCTATTTTGTTCCTTGTTAATGTCATAATCAGAGTTATAATTTACATTTCTTAGCTTTTGTTTTAACTGAATAAATGATCATTTTTAAAATTGATTCGAGAGAGAAAGAGGAAGGGAGAGAGAGAAACACTGATTTGTTGTTCTTATTTATATATTCACTAAGGGCCCAGTGCACAAATTAGTGCACCTAGAAAAGAACTGTGGGCTGCCAGGCTACAGTGGGCACAGGGGCTGGTCTCGGCCCATCCTCCATGCCCTCACCCAGACCTTCCCACCATGGCACCTGGTCCTGTCTGCCAGCACCCCCGCTCCCACTGGCACTGCTCCCACACACTACTGGCGCCATCCCCACTCACACCTGCTGCTGGTGCTGGCCCCAATTGTTCCGCACCATCACTGGGTGCGAGTGGGTGTGAGATGGTGTGAGAGGCAGCTGCCAGCCCTGATTGCCCCTGGGAGCAGGGGGAGGTAGAAAAGCTCTGATGGGCAATCAGGGCCAGCAGCCACCACTTACACCCGCTGATGGTGTTGAGCTGTTCAAGTGGCAGCTCCAGCGCAAGCAGAGGTGTGAGTGGGGCCGGCGCCAGCAGCAGGTGTTAACACTGGGCAGGATCTCGGCATTCAGGAACAAAGAATTTTCAGTAACCACTAGAGGTTCATCCTGATGACAGCAACTGGCACCCCACCTTGGTCAGGCACCCCTGATCACCTGCTCCACCATCCCCCATGGCCAACACCTACCATGTTCCACGCTTTGTTGCCTATTGCCAATGCCTGTCATGTTCCACACATGTCCCCTGGTGGCCGGTGCATGTCATAGTGACTGATTGTTCAGTTGTTTGTTCCACCATTCTGTCTATTTACATATTAGCCTTTTATTAGATAGGATTAGCCGCTTCTTGTATGTGTCCTGGCCAAAGATCAAACCTGCAACCTTGGCATATCAGGACGATGCTCTAAGGCAGTGGTCAGCAAACTTATTCGTCCACAGAGCCAAATATCAGCAGTACAACGATTGAAATTTCTTTTGAGAGCCAAATTTTTTAAGCTTAAACTTCTTCTAATGCCACTTCTTCAAAATAGACTCGTTCAGGCCGTGGTATTTTGTGGAAGAGCCACATTCAAGGGGCCAAAGAGTCGCATGTGGCTTGTGAGCTGCAGTTTGCTGACCACGGCTCTAAGGGAATGGAGCTATATAGCCAGGGCCTCGAGTTTTAAACAAACCTAAGGCTGCCACCTTTCTCCTCCCACACTGCCTGACCTCAGCCTGTGAGCAGGACCACACGGTCAGTGAGGATGAACACGTGCTGCTAGCATTACCGTAACAGTCTGACTTTTCTGACATCCAGCAGCATGCTTGTCTTACCGCCAGCTGTTCCCCTATATTGTTTCATCATTATGCTTGTTTAAAGCTCATTTACAAAGCCGATTGCCAAGTGTTTTCTAGAACTATTGCGAGAGATGTAGGTGTATGAAATTCGCAGTTGGTTGTTAGACCTTTTACTACTTTTTGCCTGCCAAGCACAGTGCAAACTTGAAAGCTCTCTATAACAAGATGATGAAAGTTCCTGTTCCCCATGGCTGTCTTTATTGCCTATCCTTCTCGCCATCCACCTCTGATTTTAGTTCCAGAAAGCACACTGCCTCCCAGTAGAGCCTTGCGTTCTTGGAATTGATTCCGGTGAGGCTAGTTTTGTGGTGGTCTAATTCCTCTGAGCTGGCTGTTCCATTGTTATTTCAAATAAAGCGACTTGACTGCCTCCCTCGTCTGTCCAGGCAGTAACATTCTCAGAAGCGTCTCTTTCTGCGATGAGCGAATTCAGCTGAGGGGAAGCTGCGGTGCGATTCCCGTGCTTGCCGGTATCAGGCAAAAGAACTCATGACGAGCCTGTGATTCAGACACGGCTATGCATGTAAGCGTGTCTCACACACACTTCCCAGCCTTGTGACCGGAGGCGTTGGCAAGAATGGGTGGCCATCTGGCGATAGGGAAGCCGGGTCTGGGGAAGGGACCAGGGGGCTGCTATCCTATCCAGAGGGCTCAACCACTTGCAACCACTGTGACGCAAATGTGCTGTCACATAGAATCAAGAACACACAGGACAGACAGAAGGAAAGACACACACATAGGGAGGAGGGCACATTATTCGGGAAGCTTGGAAAAGAACAAAGAAAATTAGAGATCAGTGTGGGGACCACACAATTCCTCAACCATCATCAGCTCTACCAGCCATGCCTACATGATTCCCAAGAATCCTTGTCTTGACAGACAACACAGAATGAGAGAGCTCATCTACCCATGGTGAGAATCAACTCGCTTATGCCAGCCAGTAATGATGCTGATACACATTCTGAGCTATTCCTGCTGAAGACAGATTAGCTTGTGAACCAATGACCTGTAACACGTTCAATGTGAATTCAAAGCTCAGGTGTGACCAGGCTCCCCAGGAAATAGGCCCCTGCACTTGGGCAGGGCTGCTGCTTCCTGCAAATGAGTTGCCAGTGTCTGTGAAGCAGCTGTTCCCTTACTTCTTCTCCCTGGCACCCAGACCACAATCACACTCGCTACTGGGCACACAGCGCCTTGGAAAGCAGCTGGATGTGTTATGTGGTTTTGTCTGTGAAAACCAGAAATAATTACTTTTTTTTCTTGACGTAAGTTCTTCCATGGTATTAAAAAAAATTCAATCATTTTCTGGGATACTGGGATTTAGTAAACACAACGTTCACTATAATTTTCAGTTTGTTGTGTATAAACTTTCAGTGGCTACAAATCATTGAATTGGAATTGTTCGGACTTTCTGTAAGGTGAGGTGGAAAAGAACAGAACCAGAAATTAGGAGATATGACAGTCATTTTGATCTTAGATAAGTTCACTATCAACTAAAATCTTAATGTGAGAATAGCTATAATGTTTAGGGTTTTATTTCCCCACATTTTTAGGGTTAAAATAACCTCATTATTTGGTTTATGTAGTAAAAAAAAAAAAAATTAGTTGTAACAGATATTTGTGGGACTGTATTTTAAGAGATTATGTCACTTTAGTACTAAGTGTTGACTTTTTCCTGCTGCTATATGTAAGATTGGTAATATTTTTATAAAAGGAGAAGCTAAACATGACCAACTTCTCAAAATTAAATTTAAAAAACAGCTAATTTTAAAATTATTGGTTTGAAATTTGATATTTCATACGTTATATTTTGCTGTTAATTTTAAGTTTTAAATGATTTAGAAAAAAATTTAATGAGTATATAAAAATAATTTCAGTAATTCATTATTACTTTCATTATAGTTTACATTTCTGATGAAATTGTTTATACTGGTTATACTAGGACACATTTTTAAGTTATTTTTAATCCCTTAATCACTTAAGTCACTCTTGTCAATAGAATAAATTATGTGAAAGTCTTAACTATAATTGAATACAGTGATTGTGATAAAAATAAAACAAGTAAAATTTTAATATATACATTAATTTATGAATCATTTATGCCTTTACTTTATAATTGTTCTAAACATCACTAACACATCAACAGAATGAGAGATGTGCCAAAATACTTCTATACACTGTCTGATATTGCCTTGACTTTTAGTTAAATAAAATCCATATCCTGACACATAATTTGTATTTCATTATTTTGAATGTGCATTAATTAACATAGGATAATGGTGCATATTTTATTAAAGAGCTTGTGGTTTGTTTATACATTTTAAATATACAGGCTAGGCTAATGAAACAAACTTGAAACATACCTTCTGTTTTACCTACAGATTTCCGCCATCTTTGCAAAACACACACACACAACCTCTTGTTGTTGGGGAAGATAACAAGAATGAGAAGGGAGCATTTTTTAGCTGTGTAGTACTATTGATATTTCTAAGAGATAAATCATATGGCATCAGAACAGTCTAAGTTTTGACAGCTTAGATATAGTGTAGATTTTTCCTTTGCCAGATGTGTGGAAAGGGCTGTTTCTCCATGAATGCTTCATTAATGTGAAGATCCTATAGGATCGTATGTTCTAAATTATTTTGACTAGAATACAATATAGAAACTAATTCATGCAATGTTCTATAGTTGTGAGATACATTATTTAAGTGCTTTTTAAAAACATGAGAAATGATTCATAATTTCAGTGAAGATCCTGGATATTGAGCTTGGAATTATGGAGTAAAATGCCACCAATAATGCAGATCTCATGAACAATCATTTAACTGATTATTCATTGTTTTTCTGGTTAACACTCTATGTCCTGAATGAGGGAGTTCCCTATGATGTATTATTCCCATTTGAAGAATGAAGAGTGAGACTGTCCACAGAAAATCGTGGTGACAGAGCTCTCTCATCAGTCATCTTTTCTCTCTTGCACCCAATTGCTTGGCCTCCTTGACTCAAGCTTCCATGATTCAGCAGAAGAGTCTGTCTAAGGCTACGGTTTTCTCATTGTACCGGATGCTATTTTAATAATAGTTCCACAGCTTACGCTGAAATGTGCTACAGATGGTTTTCCTTTCCCTTTCTTATATAAATATATGACCTCAACTGGTCTGCTTTTGGATTGTTTAATTTTTACTTTCAAATATGTCATAATTTGTGAACTATTACCTACTTCCTTCCCTTTTCAGCTCAAGTAGCTCCATAGAGCATGGTGCCACATTATTAGGGTAAGACGATGCCTCACCCCTAGGTAAGGAACATGGTGGCTAATCTCACTCAGCCTGAACAAGTTCCCTGTGTAATATCGTTACCACTCGGGGCTGCTTTCTATTGAAGTCGTGAGATTAAATCATAGTTTTATACAGGGTAGGCTAATGCAACACACTAGAAACATACCTTCTGTTTTACCTACAGATTTTTTTTTAATGACATCCACCATCTTTGCAAAACACACACAACCTCTTGTTGGAGAAGATAACAAGAATGAGAAGGAAACATATTTTTTAGCTGTGTAGTACTATTCATATTTCTAAGAAATAATATTGTATGGCATCAAGAGTTAATAAAATATAATCTATGTACTGTGTATGTATGATTAGACTCCATTGAGCAACTGCAGATGGAAGAGACCTCCCGGGTGCAGAAATATCCTGGTTTTAGTTGTGATGTTTAAGAGGAACTTTGTGCCTCCAGTCTGCACCATTTTCCTATTTTTAAATACATACATACATGTATACATATATACATGCATATTGCCATTTTCATACAACATATTTTATTCATTCTCCTTCCAATATCAAGTCCTGTTTTTGGGGACTTTTATCCTACTGTAGATAGTTATCACTATTTTCAGAGACTTTCATTTCAAAAAAAGCATTCTTCCAACAGGAGTGTGTAAATCCCTGGGGTACATAATGACTTTCCATGTAGATAAGATGGCAAGAATAATAATTTTAAGGGAATCAATTACTGTACAGACCTGTAGCATTAACTTTTGAATGTTACCTCCTAAAATAAGTCTTCCTGAGAACTCATCTGGGATCCAAATATCCTCTCTGAAATCACCCTTCTCCCATTTTTACACAATAAAGCCACACTTTCACCAAAATTCATTGTACCTTGGTACATGATCCTGGGTGTCTTCCCATGTGAGAAGAGAATGGGGTTTGTGGCTTTGGGGAGAGAGCAGAGGGGACAGCCACTGGGACCCTGGTGGTAAGTCATTCCCCCACAGGGCAGACACTATCTTTCTTGGATATGAAACTTAAGGCATCAGCCTAGAGTAGGGGTGTCGAACTCAATCAGAGAAGGGGCCAAAATCTAAAATCCAGCCTAAATCGCGGGCCGAATGGTTTACTGAACAGTCATAAACTGTCATTGTGATGGAAACGCAGCGGAGTGCAGTGATGACAGCGCGGTGCGGGCCACATTGCAAGGCCTGGCGGGACGGATTTGGCCCGCGGGCCTTGTGTTTGACACATGTGGCCTAGAGGAAAGCAATAGCACCACCCTCTGACTCACTATTGCCCAACCCTGCAGAGCTCATGCCCTGGCTGAGGGGTCAGTGGCCTGAGTTAGGGTGTAGAGGTTGGGATAGACTGAGAAGATATCAGTGACTAAGTAGTTTGGCTTTGGGGCAGGAGCATGTGTACATGTATGTATTTAAAAATGGTGCAAGAATGGAGATATAAAGTTACAGTACATTCTATGTGCAAAACATGACTATGCAGCTCAGATGAACTAAAGCATATGAAATTTTGTATATACAAATTGAAAACACTATTATGATAGTTCAAGGAGCATTTTATCTTATATTTTACTAGAGGCCTGGTGCATGAATTTTGTGCATGGGGGGGGCGGGGGGTGTCCCTCATCCCAGCCTGCACCCTCTCCAATCTGGGACCCCTTGAGGGATGCCCTGTGGGATAGGACCTAAATGGACAGTTGGACATCCCTCTCACAATCCAGGACTGCTGGCTTCCAACCACTCTCCTGCCTGCCTGCCTGCCTGACTGCCTCCTAACCACTCCCCTGCCAGCCTGATCAATGCCTAACTGCTCCCCTGCTGGCCCGATTGCCCCTAACTGCCCTCCCTGCCAGCCTGGTCGCCCCTAACTATTCTCCCCTGTAGGCCTTGTCCCACCCAACTGTCCTCCTCTGCAGGCCTGCTCTCCCCTGCTGGCCTGATCGCCCACAACTGCCCTTCCCTCTTGGCCATCTTGTGGCAGCCATCTTGTGTGTTGGAGTGATGGTCAATTTGCACATTATCTCTTTATTATATAGGATGGCATTTTCCAGCCACATTTGAGGTATTTTTTGTAAATGAGCTACAGAACTCAAAATATCAATCAGAGATGCAGACCATAGAATTTTCTCATTTTGCTTTATTTTCTTAAAAAAATATATTTTTTCTTAAGAAATAACTTGAGCATTTGGTTCAGGTTATAAATACGCAGCACCCAGGGACTAAGACCCAGCATGAGTCAACATGAGTCAGTAATTCAGTAAGCCTGGGAACCGGAGCTCGGTTGGGGTGTAATAACTTTTCAGCACTTAAATGTGAATAAAGCTCTTAAATGCCTGAAATTTCAAATGTTTGTGGTTGTCCTCTTGAAGAGGATTTTGTAATATAAAGTAATTCGGGGAAAGGTCTTCCAGACAGGACAAAAAGCTGCTACCCTGTCACAGTGAAATTATTTTTCATGATGAAGTAAGATGATATGAAATCCTGAAGCATCTGAGACCAGTGAAAGCTTGGGTTGCCTAAAATGAATTACAAATAAGCCATTTCAAGGACATATTTAAAACAATATTAATGTTATGAAACAAATGAAAATTGCAAATCTCCCAACATTGTGAGCATAAAACAAGTTCCCAACTTCTTTGAGGGATGTCACTACATTTTATGTCAGCATGTCTTTAGATATGTGGAGGGAGGGACTATGGTGATAGTGAAAACTTCTGACCAAATCGTTTGTGAATTCCTGTGACGGAAAAGCAAACAGGCAAATAATTATCCACTACCAACCATTGAGATACTTAACTTAGGGATGAAGTTAGGGACATTGAAATGTTATAAATTATAAAGAGTAGTGACATTCCAAGTGATTAGAGAACAAGAGTAACAGTCATAGGCCAATCAGAATGAGTAGCACACTAATTCAGAAAGGATAGTAGCTATAGCTAACTAGTACAGGTTAACTAGTAAGTATTTGCTGTCCTGGCTGGTTTGACTCAGTGGATAGAGTGTTGGCCTGTGGACTTAAGGGTCCAAGGTTTGATTCCAGTCAAAGGCACAAGCCTGAGTTGCAGGCTCGATCCCCAGTAGGGAGCGTGCACGAGGCAGTTGATCAATGATTCTCTTTCATCTTGATATTTCTCTCTCTCTCTCCCTTCTCCCTTCCTCTCTGAAATCAATAGAAATATATTTTAAAAAATAAGTATTTGCTGACTATTGGAGCAGGTCATGACTAAATTCTTCTAACAAATGAATAATATAAGTGACCCTTTAATTTCAACTAAGTTGCTGAGTGATGCTCCCTCTCATGTACAAATATTTTGTCCATCTCTCTATGTCCAAATTTTATCACTGGCTCACAAGCTGTTGGAAAGGATACCAATTGTTTAGGTTGCTAAGCAATAATTAATTTTTTTCTAATAATAAGTAATAAGTGCCACTCGACCCATCTCCCACCCCAGGCCTTCACCTGTCTATTGTCTGTGTCCATAGGCTATGCATATATGCTCATAAATTCTCATGATCTCACTTACATGCAGAATCTAAGGAACAAAATAAATTGATGAGCAAGATAGGACCACAGAGGTGGAAGCATGAAACAGACTGGTAGATCTCAGAGGGAAGGTGGGAAGGAGGGTGAGAAGAGATTAACCAAAGAACTTATAACTATTATTTTCAATTCAACTTACCATCTATAATGATAAAAGCATAATATGCTAATTAGACTGGCTAGCCCAACATCCTTCCGGGATGAAGCTGGGGCTGCGAGGGCCAAGCCCTCTGTACAAATTTTATGCATTGGGCCTCTAGTATTAGATAATATAAGAGGCCTTTGATTTCATACATTATTAAATTCTTGGAAATTACCTGGACTTATCCTATTTTTCTCATTCTTATAAAGTACCTGGAAATACGAAATATTCAAAATAGGCAAAATTCAATTTTGCAGGATAAAAAGAATTCTGGAGATTGGTTGTACAACTGTGTGAATGTACTTAACACTACTGAAATGTACACTGAAGAATGGTCAAGGAGGTAAATATAATTTTTATAATGCTGGAAAAATTAGGCAAAAGACAACCAAAAGCTATGATGTGCTTGGAGAACTCTAGTTTAGTCATGACATTTCAGTCACCTCTAAAGCACCCATAGTAACTTATTTCCTATATAGGATGGATACAGCGGGCCAGATGTTTTTGTCTGTTTTGCTCAGTTCTGTACCTTCCCAGAGCAATGCCTGGCACAGGGTAGACACTCAACAAATATGGGCCATGTTACTTATTTTCTATGTCACCTTACCGGCTCAAAGTAAAAAAAAAAAAAAAAAAAAAAAAAAAAAAAAAAAAAAAAAAAAAAAAAAAAAAAAAAAAAAAAAAAAAAAAAAAATTAACGAGGACAAATATTCTTATGACTCCCAATTCTAGAAGATATTTGGCTTGGTTCTTAGCATAGTAGCTACTTCACTTGAAAAAATGCCACACATGCAGCCATGTTTTACATTTCCTCCCAAACTGGTATCCCACACCATCTACTGCTTTCCTGAAATTTAGTAGATGTGTTGAGCAGAAAAGAATTTTGGATTCCAACAAGATTGGGAAGGTCTAGGCTCTACCTTTGCACTTTTCCTTCCAGACAGAATTCTCATAACTTTTAATGAGCCACTGAGCGTCAGGAACCCTCCAGGGGGGAATTACAACATCCTGTGCTTCCCAAACACTTTTTTATCACAGCGTGTTGTGAGTGTATGTGTGTGTGTGTACAGTACTTGTCAAATATTTCCTGGAAAGAAACATTTTGGGAAATGTTGTCCCTGATAGAAACCGAAGAAGGTTGATTCTAAGTCAGTGACACCATCTGATCGGTGGAACTACATTAAGTTTCGTCTTAGTTGGTTAATGTGTCCCAGATGTCCTTTGGATGACCTAGTCAGGTTTAACATTTATGGAATCTCAAAGAAAGTCATAATCCTCTTTTGGAATTAATTTAGTCTCTGACACTGAGGTATGCTTGGAGAAACAGGATTTTCTAGATGATTCATATTCAGATCATACACAACCTTCTGGTAGACTCTCCCTGCTTATTTTTATCACAGTTCTCCAATATTTATCTCCAAAGATCAATAGAGGTTTTTTTCCCCTAATATAAAGCAATTCACTTTAACTTAGTTTCTGCAACATGACACTACTGTTCTTCTGCTCTGGAACAGACAGAGACACATTTCATTTTGAAGTCATATTTTTGGCTCTATATTTTAAATGTACTTCATAAAGATTTAAACTGATGTTTTATTACTGAGTATTATGGAAACATGTGGCTAGTAAGATTGATATGGAGCAACCCAAGAGTTTTGACACATGTTGAGCTGGAACTTAAATCTACGTTTGTCGAGACAAGTTTTAATTCTTTCATTAGACCACAGGTGCTCGTATTCTTGTTAAAAATATGATGCAATTCAAATGATTCAGCAGGTGTATTTGTGTGGCGAATTCTTAAAAAAAAAAAAAGAATTGATGCTCAAAGGATACATACATTAAAATTTTTATGTGTATCCTCAAAATTTTTCCAAAGGCTGTGCCAATTGTGTTTTCATACAGGAGTTTCTGTTTACCCGTGCCCTATGGCTGAGTGTATTATTAAATACTCCAAATTTAAAAATATATGTTCTTCTGTAATTTTGAGGACCTTTTGAAGTCTCTTTATAAATGTATATTTCTGTTTTTATTAAATACCCTTTTTCACTTGCTTTTTTAAGAAAAATTGTTTTTTTTTTTTTCTTTTCTTATTGACCTGGAAAAACTCTTTGTGCCTTGCTCTCACCCTCTTAGGACAAGTGCTGGGGTGTGAAGGTGTCCAGAGAGAGGTTAATGGGGGGAAAAGGAGACATATATAATATTATATGTAATACTTTAAACAATAAATAATAAAAAAAACTCTCATTGTTTCTTAAGATCAGCCAGTATTATTGGCATATAAATTAGTGTGAAACCCATTTTTTCCTATAATTTCACCCTTCTCATTCACTTGCATTCCAATATATTTCCTTCAGTAGGAGAGAAGGGTTGGAATTCTAACTAATATACACATAAGCCACGATCTATTTTATCTGTGCCTGTTGCATTATTTGTTTTATTTCCCAACAGATTTTCTTTCATGTGAAAATATGAATTCACTCAAGAGATAATGTCACATGCAAAAGTCATCTGTTATGCATGTTTCGGGAGAAAACACTTTGAGAATATTTATTTAGCATATCATCCTTTCCTCTAAAGGGAGGTTTGGAGGTGAATAGGTGGGAGGGGACGGGAAGAGGTTAGGTGACTCACCAAGAGTCATGGGACTAATTAGCATCAAAGCCACAGGCTAAGACCCTCTTAGGATGCGCACATCTATCCCTGCTCCCCGGGCCTAAAGCCTACTGGCCTGGCATTCCATTTCTTCTTCAGATCCAAGCAAAGAAAAACAGCATCCACAGAAGCTCCACAACATTCTTGCCATGGTTTCCCATAAAAATCTTCTTGATAATTAGCTAACACTAGGAAACATTCACATGAGTGGATCTGGGAATTGGCTGCTGCTGTGTTTTTGCTGTTGTCGCTGCTGCTGGATAGTTTGAGTCTGAAATCATTATGGCTGTGGTTTCATTGCTTTGGCCAGAGGATATTGTGAAAGCCCCCATCACCACAGAAACAGATGAATATCCCTCTGCTCATATTGGAAAAAAGTGAATCGGTGACAGCAGCTCGGACCGCAGCTCCTGGGAGGCCCGGGCCCGTGACTCAGGCTCGTGAGTTGATGCCCCTGAACATGATGAATCACTTCCTCTCCTGCTGGTCCCCGCTGCTGCTCACAGGATCCTTTGAACCCCCACCAGCCTCTTTGAGAGTTATTTTTCTACCAATGATTTTTCATATTTCTCATAGCTGTCATAAAGCAAGGATGGCCTCATTATCCTTTCTGGAAAGAGTTCTTATAAAAATTCAAACTTTTATGATTCTACTAAGAAGCAAACATCATGTGTGAGGAAAACTGTGGACTACTTAGAAGGTCTTACTTAGTTTACCATCTCAGAAGCATAAATGACATCACAATAAGAGGTTTATTTATAGTTACAGATATATTTGGTTTTCAGAGAAACCAAGGAAATGACTCTTGCATTGCAAGAATGCCATCTGTTGCACAGTTTGATACTTTCTTTTAAAATGTGGTCACAGTCTTGAAAGGCTACTAGAATGTAAGAATGGTATCATTTTATGTTTTTTCCCCTCTTATAAACAAGGATATTATTAGTTTTTATTTAAAAACATGAGTTTGTCATGGGAAATTCAAATAATTATAAAAATACAAACAATGCCCTGACAGGTTTGGCTCAGTGGATAGAGGATCAGCCTACAGACTCAAGGGTCCCAAATTTGATTCCATTCAAGAGCATGTATCTTGGTTGCAGGCACATCCCCTGAAGGGAGTGTGCAGGAGGCAGCTGATTGATGTTTATCTCTCATCGATGTTCCTAACTCTCTATCCCTCTCCCTTCTCTCTGTAACAAAATCCATAAAATATATTTTAAAAAATAAAAATCCAAGAAAGATGTAAAAATTACCCCAAATCCCACCACCATAAAATAACTACAATTAATACTGGGTATCATTAAATATTGTCTATGCATTTATATGGATAAAAAGATGGACTATCATAAAGATGGAGAGGAAATATAAGAAATGTACATACATGTATACTCCAGCACTATAGATTGGATTAATTTTATAATATTATAATCATCCTACTAGAGGCCCAATACACGAAGATTCGTGCAAGAATATGCCTTCCTTTCCCCGGCGCCAGCACAACCTTCGCTTCAGCCAGAGCTGCCTTTCCACCTTCACTCCAGCCAGAGCCACCTTCCACCTCTCACCTTGTCACATCAATTTGCACATTCCCTTCTTATTGGCTGTGGGCGCCTTCAGCTTTGTCGCAGAGTTATGGTCAATTTGCATACCCATCTTTATTAGATAGGGTATGTACAATTTCAATAAAAATTTAAAGTTAAATCTAAAAAAAATGAGGAAACTGAATTTGAAGTGAAGAAAATGCTCAATTTTAGAGCAATGCTTCCTCAACCCAAAAGGTGGAGCAAACGAAGAAACAAAAAAATGTTATAGTCAAAAAATTTTAAAAATTTATTTCCTCCCCTAATTTCATGAAATATTTACTCCCTAGTAAGGATCTTAGAAGTCTTACATTCTCTTACCTCTTCATGTCCTCAAATATTGTTGTTGGTTTTATAATCACTATTGCTTTTTAATATCTTTAAGCTTCCTGTAGATGTAATTCTGATAGTTTTTTAATATTGGTTGTATGTTCAATTGATTCAATGGTCATTACCAGTTCTTTTCCCAAGGCTTCTCAACTTCTGAGTACTTTATCTCTAGATTGGTCTGATTTTATCCACCATAGTTGTTGTATTTCCCAAGTTTTCTTATATAAAATTTTCAAACTGCTGCTATAATTAAATTGTCATCTTGTTTGATAAATATTTTGGAATAACAGTTTTTTTTCTCTTTGAATTCTGTCATTAATAGTCATAGTTCCATATTTTCAAACTGAATATCACTGGGATAACAGTTGTAAAGCACTTAGAAATGCAGTGTATGCAAAGCACTTTAAAAGATTAAAACAACCAGAAAGAATCTGAAAATTTAAAATAAAACCAAATTCAAATTATTAATATTCTTCATGGCATCTCTAAATGTACAATCAAATCCATGTATACTTTATGAAAATTGGGTTATAATATGTATGCTATTGGGCAATTTTATTTTTTTTCACCCAATGCCATTTATTGACAGCTTCCTTCAATATATATATCATTCAATTTAGAGGCTGTATAGTATTCCATGAATGGACAGGCCATACTTATGTAGCCAGTTATGTGACAATGGAAATTCATTCATTCAACAAGTCTTTACTGGGTACATCCTATGTGATAGATAACTGTGCGGGACTTTGTGGTACTACAGTGAGCAAGGTAGAGATTATTCTTGCTTTAAAGAGCATATAGCCTGGTGCAGAGCTTCCAAACAGGTGTGCGGAGACTCAAAATGAAGATCCAGGAAATCCCCATCTTTCCAGACCTTGTGGCAACTTGGGAGGACCCGACAGAGCAGGGCAGAATTTGGTTCAGCAGCTCTGGCTGTGAGCAGCCCTATTTAGTGCTCACTGGAGCAGGGCAGTGATTAAGGCGGTGGCTTGTTGTTCTGATCAGCTGTCAGCAGAATGGGTGCCTCTTACAGAAGCTGTTCCGTGATGACAGGTGAAAATGTCAGGAGCTGCTCGCCTCCCTGGATGTCCTCTACCAGGGACCAGCTGCAGAGCTCACCACAGGCCCACTGTGTTCCAAGGCCAGTGGTGCTACTAAGGGAATTTATATTGTAAGTGCCAAGAGACATGATGAAAAGACCAACACGTGGCTAGACACGAGAGAAGAAAGGAGGCCACCAGATAGGGGGACCCAGTCACAGCAGCTCCAGGTAGCACCCTCCATTCTGTATCCACATATCAGAAAATTCTGTCCACTTGTTCTTGGGCCTTTTAAGTGGTGGGTTCAAGGAACTGAAGCATGACCATTCTGCAAATTAGAGCATCCTGAGTATTTTAAGGTCCTTGACATGAAAACACTCAAGTTGAATTAAAAGTCAATTAGCATTCTCCAACAAATAATGTTAGTTTTTGTTTGTTGGTTGAAGAAAAAGAAAATTTGTTAAATTCTTTCAATATAAATTGAGGACTTCTGTGTCCTGATACAAAAGATCACCTTCACAAAAATAAACTCAAGTTTCTCAATTAAAAATAATTGGAAAATATTTTCATTTGGTTAAACAATGTCTTTCCTATTTTGAATGATGCTTTTTATCATAAATATATAGTATAAAATACTTTTATTCAAAACCATTTAAAAACAATTAAATGCCCATGAATTGACTTTAGTTTCCTCTACAAAAATTACCAACATTATTTTTCTGTGACATGAAATGACATAGGCTAGGAAGCCCTGGCCCATCACTGCTTCCTAAACTATCCGTGATGAAGAAAATAAAAAAATAAAAAAAATTTAGTCTTTAGTGTAGTACTACTTTTATGAGCAATTAAATGTCAATAAAAATAAATGACAAAAAAAAAGAAAAAACAACATCAAATGCATGCCTTTATTTTTCCCCCAAATATATTTTTATTGATTTCAGAGAGGAAGTGAGAGGAGAGAAAGATAGGAATGTCAACAATGAGAGAGAATCATTGATTGGCTACTTCCTGCACCCCCCCCCCCCACCCTTCTAGACATTGAGCCTGTAACCTGGACATGTGCCCTAACTGGGAATCTAACCATGACCTCCTGGTTCATAGATTGATGATGCCCAAACACTGGGCCACACTGGCCTGGCTATTTTTTAAATATTAAGTTAAACAGATAGAAAATTACCTTGTCAAGTTGCTGTAAAAGTTTAATGCTTACTCTCAATTCCTTACCTTATCATGTCATGGACTCACTAAAAACTAGTTTTCAGACCAACATTAGAAAGTAGGCCATACTGTGAATACTTTTGATCTATTAAGGCTTGAGTCTAAATGTGGACTATTAAAAGCAATGTTATAATTCATATTGTTAGGCAGCATACAACTTAACACTTTCTGATTAATTCTTCATAATAAATCTTAGCAATTGAATAATATTCCCTTTAATTTTCTTCCTTATATAAACCTATTTTTAAAACTGATAGCATAATATTTTTGTTACTATACATGTCACTGCTAGCCTTGAGCTTTCTGTTTAATTTTATGGACCAGTAGAGTATATCTATTTTCTTTAAAAGTGAGGTATCCTAGCTGAAACAATTTTTGCAAATCATATATACAAAAAATATTGTATTTAAAATATATGAAGAACTCTCAAAACTCAGCAATTAAAAAAAACAATTAAAAATTAGCAAAAGGTGCACATAGACAATTAATGGAACACAATATACAGATGAAAATTAAGCATATGAAAGGATGTTCAACATCATGTGAGGGTCAACAAAAGCAGGGTCTCCCAACATACTCAAAGAAGGAGCTAGGAAAAATATTCCTATCACCATCATCATTGTCATTATCCTTATTAGTTATGAGAGAAATGCAACTTAAAACCAAAATATTCTAACACACTTATCAGAAGAGCTAAAACAAAAACAAAACAACACTAAGGAAACTAGATCATTCATCTATTGCCTTTAAGAATGTAAAATGGTACAGCCATGCCAGAAAACATCTGGGAGTTACTTTCCTCACTAAAATTAAACTTACCATATGACCAGACACATATCACAGATAATTTTTTTTAATCATGCAGAAATGTGTACATAAATGTTTATAGCAGCTACTTTTTCTTTTTTAATAGTCCAAAACTGACAAATATGGAGCTACTGATGTAGACAACTTGAATAAACCACAGGAAATTATGCTAAATGCAAAAAAAAGGGGGGGGGGGAAGAAAAAAAAAAAAAACTCAAGAGGATATAGACTTTGGATCCACTCATGAGTCCACTGATGTAACATTAGTGAAGTGACATAATTATAGATATGAAGACTAGATTGGTGCTTCCAGGAATTAGGCATAGAATTGAGACTGGGCAGATGTGGTTATTAAAAGGAATCTTGTGGTGATCATATGTTTAAATATGTTGATTGTAGTCATGGTTACAAAGAGCTACACATGAGAAAACTACAGGAAACTATACACGCACAAATAAGCCCATCTAAGGCTGTTAAAATCAGAATCAGCTCTATGGATTATATCAATGTCAATTTCCTAGTTTTAATTGTACTATAGCCAAGATATTAACAATGGGGGAGACATTGCAAGTTATATATATATTTTTTATTTTCTAATGAGTCAACATTAAAACATTTGTGAAAATAAAGATTACAAATGAGAAGTCTGGATTTTTTTTCAAAATAAAAGATAAATAACAAGGATTTTTCCAGTATAAATTATATGTAGATTCACATCTCATTTTTACATCTTTATTTTATGGTAAAGAAAAATTGAATGAAATAAAGACCTACGAGCAGAAATTTGAGGCAGGCTGGTGAGCTGGCACTCAGTGAAAGCAGTCAGCATTCCTTGGTATAAGGGCACTAAGTTCATGGCAGAAGTATGTCTAGGACTTCAAAAGCCTTATTGGGTAAAAGCAAGGGCACTTTCTATAAACATCCTGTTTTAATCCAAATGATTTCCTAGAATAATAATGAAAAATGGTAGTGAGATATTGAAAGAATGGGTACCAAGTAGGGAGGTTGCTTTTGAAATGATGAATAGAGCAGCGTTTTTCAACCGCTGTTCCGTGGCACACTAGTGTGCCGCGAGATGTTGCCTGGTGTGCCGTAGGTGCAGACAAGACAAGAATTTTATAATTTTTTACTATTTTGTTTACTTGATATTTCATAATAAAGTAATTATAAAATACTTTCTTTGTGTTTATTTGATTCCTATTCAAGAGAATTACTTTATATATAGTCAATATAGGCACAGAGTTAAATTTTTAACATTTTCTAATGGTGGTGTGCCTCGTGATTTTTTTCATGAAACAAGTGTGCCTTTGCCCAAAATAGGTTGAAAAACACTGGAATAGAGACATCTATAACTTTACTCACTAAGACTTGAAAGAATTCTCACTGCCCACCAGTGATTGCTCTTGTTATGACAGACTCTCCAGCTCATCAAATAGTTCCCTCTCTGGTGTACTTTTCCCTGAGTTGGTGGGATGTCTGGGGCTTTTCATCCTTGATGTGTAGCCCATTGGGACCAATGGGAAAAAAGACCCCAAAGGAAACTGGAGAGAAAGAGAAAAGGAATTAAGGGAACGACAAAAAATGTAGCTCAAGTGAGGGGGTTGGGCTGGAAAGCAAACCCTGTGCCCTCTGATGATCTGGCAGGTATCAGGCTGAGGCTCCTGGCTACAGTCCCTGTCCTGCATATTCTCAAAGGCAGAAGACAGAATAGAAAGCAGTCCCTGCAGTAAGAAAACCGATGTGGGCTCTCACCAGTTTGGCTCAGTGGATAGTGTGTCAGCCTGCAGACTGAAAGGTCCCACGTTTGATTCCTGTCAAGGGCACATACCTCCATTGCAGGCTTGGTCCCTGGTCCTGGTTGGGGCATGCTCAGGAGGCAACCAATCAATCTCTCTTCCCTTACATCGATTCCCACCAATGGTTTGCTCTCCCTGTCTCTCTGCCTCCCTTCCACTCTCTCTTAAAAAAAAAAAAAAGGAAAACTCATTTGGAAGGTCTTCATTTTTAGTCAGCTTATCAAGCCAACTCACCCATAATACCTAGCATGAAATGGCTTCTGTAGGGTATAAGGAAGGGAATAGGGAATGAAAATCAATCCTGAATTAAGTCTAACATTAGATGTTTTGCTCATTAACCTATGTAATGACTTAGTAGATAGAGTTATAACTTTTACTAAATAAAGTGGATTTGTTATAATCTATCTATATAAAAGCTGTTATGCCCAAACAACTGGAATAACCGAAATGACCAGTCACTATGATGCTCACTCACCACCAGGGGGCAGATGCTCAACACAGGAGCTGCCTCAGGTGGTCAATGCACTCCCATAGACAACCTCTCCTGACTAGCCAACCTCCCACAGTTCCTCTCCACGAACAGCAGGCCCCAATCACCTGATGGGTGGGTGGCAATGGATGTGGCACCTTTTCCAGGGGGGCTGAGGGCTGGCTCCTTCCTTGGGGCCAGCAGCCAACTTCCCACGGTCCCTCCCCTGGCAAGCAAACATCCCTCAGTCCTTTCCCCCGTTTCTTTCCCCTGCCAGGAGGTCTCATTCCCCCCCCCCCCCTCCCGGGCTGGCAGGCCCTTGACAACATAATGGCAAGGGAAAGAGGAGGGGGGACTGAGGAAGGGTGCAGGCCAGGCTGTCAGTTGGACATCCCTCAAGTGCTCTTGGACTGCGAGAGGGTGCAGGCCAGAATGAGGGACCCTTCCCACCCTAGAGTGCAGAATCTCATTCAGTGGACCTCTAGTTTATAAATATAACTATCTAAAATCTATATATTTTTTTTAGATAATGAATACTGAATAGAAAAGCACAATAAATTTTATGCCTTGGCAAAAAACAAGTTCTACATCTAGTCAAGAACTGAAGGTCAAAGGAGATAGGCAGATCACTAGAAAAAACAAGTTATGAAAATAGATTCCCACCATAGTGTTGCCAGACTTTCCCTATACATACATGCTCCATGTTCTTGTTTGAAGTCATTGGAATGCAGCACTGTCTGCCCCCCCCCTCCCCCGCCCCAGTAGTTTCAAAAGAACGATTATGTATTTTCTCACATTGGGATTATCTTTGATACCAATGATGTGCTCAATTTTCTATGTCCTTAAAAATGAAGCATTATGATAAAGTGATTCAAAACTTCTGTCTGGGAACTATAGTCTGATAGAATGTGTCTAAGGAGGGAACATTGCTTCCGCCTTCCAAGGCAAGTCTGGTTTTCTCAATATTCCAAGTCCATTAGCCTCTTCCTTCAGGGGAATCAGCGGGGTTCAGTGGGGGCTCAGGGGTCTGCACTCTCCAGAGTTAAGGTGCTTTTTCAGCTGCATCCATTGTTTCCCTCAGAACCCTGAAATCAGCACTGAAATACTTCCCGTTTTCTGCTTCCTTCAGAGAGATCTCGTTGAATTGGGTAAAAATTTGCCCATAGGCACACAGCTTTGAATTTTAATACTATTTTGTGATCCTGGTCAGAGGATAGTGTGAATATAATTTGGCAATGTTTTACCTTACCCAGACAGCTGTAGCTCCACAAGGAACTTATAAAAATGGCTCCAAGCATTCCACATGCATGCTTTAATTATATTTTCCTGAATCTGCTTGGGGGAAATCTTTTAGCAGATGTCTTAAAAGAATAATTTATGGGAACTGTCTCATAAGTTATTTTTTATGACTCACGGGTTGAGAATGTGTTAAATGGAAATATGCCTCCTGATACATACATGTTATTTGACACTGCCATGTACTTCAGAAAGGTACTTTATATTTTGAGCTCTCCAGTCTTTTCACTGACACTACCTTTTTTTTTAATTATTATTAAATATATAGTCCTATTTGTTTATTTTTGCCGTTACTTTCTTTGCCTTTGGAGTGAAGTTCATAAAATGTTCTCCACGACTAAGGTCTGTAGTGGGGATTCAGATCACCCAACATCCTTAGCATCCTATGTCAAAGCTTTCTACCCGAAGCCTCACCAAGCAAGAATAACCTAGGAGCCTCCATCAATACGATACGAGTGAATATTTCTCTGTAGCTGTTCAGTCTATAAGTAGTACTTTTGTGAACTATTACCAACAGAAACTGCCAATAACGCAATGCTCCCAGTTTATGGAGTGATTATTTCTGAGGAGTCTAAGATCTATCCCAAATACTGGGTAGGTTGTGTTAGCTAGGGTTTAATTAGAGAGCCAACCAGTAGTAAGCTCATTTATTGTGAAGGCTGACTAGACAAGTCCAGAATCTGAAGGGCAGGCCACCTGGAAAGGCCAGCTGGTATAGCCAGGCACTGCCCACCAGTGGAAATTTTTCTTTTTCATGGAAGTCTGAGCTCCACTCTTAAAGCTTTTCCACTGATTGAATCAGGTCCACCAAGATTATCTGGGATCATCTCCCTTATTCAAGTCAAGTGGTTAGAGTTCAATCACAGGAACGAAACACTTTCTTAGCAACACCTGCATCAGTGTTTGTTTGAATCACTGAGGACTGTATCCTAGCCCATCTGACATATCACACTCACCATCACACCCCTAGCGAAGAATTATAAACTTCTGCAGGCTTTAGTTACATAGCAGCAGCCTGGCAAAGCTTTTTATGGATAAAAGCAAGTAAGAAAAAGGAATTTTGAAAACCTCACATCTTGGCAGTATATCTTTCTGATGAAGTGCTTTGTAATTAATGTGGTCTCTTCTTCAAGTAGTCCACTGACCTCTCTAAAGCATTCAAATGCCCTTGACCAAAGTGTCTCAAGATCTCCAGGAATTCATGTCCGAACTGGATTTATTTCTCAGAGGACCCCCCGTGACACCATTCTAATCTTACAGGAAATCTTCACTGAACAAACTGAAGATCTTTGAGTATCTAACACCAGGAACATATAAATATCCTCTATCAGAGAAATCCCAGTGACATTCCATGACCTCAGAAGACCTTTGCATTAGCCAGATTCTAGAGCATGGACACAAAACACCCCGCACACTGCACGGTACCCAATACCATTGGGACAGCTGTGCTAAACTCTGGCCCTTGTAAAGATGGTCTGACATCCTGGGAGGTCACTAGCATAGACTTCTAAAGCAGCATCTTACCTTGTTGAATCTTCATACCTGAGGTTTTTCATGTAATCACAAAGCTAAACTTGCCTTCCTAAAATAAATGACTCTTATGGAAAGATTATCTGAATCAATACAAATATTGTTGTTTTGATTTGCTTAAATATATTTTTATTTATTTCAGAGAGGATGGGAGGAGAGAGAAGGAGGGAGGGAGGGAGAGAGAAGGAGAGGGAGAGGGAGAGGGAGAGAGAGGGAGAGAGAGAGAGAGAGAGAGAGAGAGAGAGAGAGAGAGAGAGAGAAACATCAATTATGGGAGATAATCATTGATCAGCTGCTTCCTGCACACTGCCCCCTGGAAATCAAGCATGCAATCTGGGCATGTGGCCCTAACTGGGAATCAAACCATGACCTGCTGCTTCATAGGTCGACGCTCAACCACTGTGTCATGCCAGCAGGGCAAGACAGATATTTTTGAAAGAAAATGAGGGTAGCTGGACTGTGTTGTATTAATGTGATGTTAGATTGTGCAGGCTCTCTTGGTTGTCACTGAGACAAGTGGCACCATTTTAGTGGTTAGAGTGAATCTGGGCCTCATGTCTCTGAGGAATAAAATGAAAGTGAGATCAATGTGCAAAGTTTATATTGCATAGGTTGTCTTGAAAATCCCTTGTAGGTATAGAAACCTTTAAGTATAAAAAATGTGAAGGTTAACAGGAATTACCAGTTGCCTGTGAGTCTATCTCCTTATACACTCATCATTTGCCTTTAACTATTCTTTGTATGTTAGAAGAACTCTATTGGTGATAGTGTGAAGTAGTTAATCATTATGATTTATTTTGCTTTGTGTCATTTTTTTTTTTTGCTATGAGGATTATGCCTTTCAAAATTCTCATATTTCATTTTAGGCTTTTCTTGTAACTTTGCTTTATTATGAATGTTAGAGGAATGAAAAGCTGCTGCCCACACAAAATAGGAGAGTATGTGGTGCCAATCAGCTTGCTCATTAACAATCTATATTCACATCTGAGTTCCGTGTGGCTTTTAAATTTTACTGATTTGCTAAATATCCTCGTGAATTAACTTTTAAAATAAATATAATTATAAAATTAAGAAAAAAGGTTCCAAATAAAAAGTTGGAACTAGCATTGTACTTTCAAATGTATTCTATTCAGGTGGGCACCAGAGGAAGTCAACTACACATTCTATGATCCAGTTAACACATTTCTAGAAATTTGCTAGTTTAACTTTTCTTCAGAGTATGAATTAAATATTTTTGCTTATTTTAAAGAGATAAGTGAAATATATACATACACATATAAATAAAATTTGTGATAGGAGTTTTCATTAATGTAAGGTCCAGAACATATCCCAGTCTTGTTCAGACAAATACTCCTGTGTGGGAACAAGCAAGATGTAGAAGAGGAAGGAAGGAAGGAAGGAAGGAAGGAAGGAAGGAAGGAAGGAAGGAAGGAAGGAAGGGGACAAGGAAAGAAGGAAAAGAAATAAAGTGGAATGGCATTCAAATGTGACTATTTTATAATTGTTTGAGATGTAGCTCATTGCTCATACTGACTTTGATTCTGTTAATCTGGCTTCTTTTTCTTCAGCCTCATAGGCCACCTAGGAAGAATTTTTAGGATGCACTTATCCCTTTAATTCACTGAGGGTGCTAATGAAGATTCAACAACACAAACTAGTACATATGGCTCTACTTTCAACTCCTTTTTAGGTTTTGCTGCCCAAACCATATCAGGCTAGCCACAGTGTTTAAATGGCCAGATTAGGAAAACCTTGAACTTAATAAAAGTGTGAAAATTTCCCATTATTTCCATTATGCTAACCCCTTCTGTCTAGTTGGAGAGATTAGATTTCATGAGAGTATCTTAATGTATTTAAAGAGGTTCAAAAAAATCAAATTGTAAGAATTAGCTGTATAATGACCTAACCAAAAGAAGCTATAGATAATAAAATTACATCAGAAAATACAGTCAGAAAAAAACATTGCTTCTATTTTTATAAAGACACTAGTTGAGCTAAAGTAAAAATTTGTATTGCCTTTGTGCTGTTTTTATTTAATAGAAATGATTGTCATACATTTACAACTACTGGCTATTTAGAGGGAGCAATTAAAATGTATATTAAAGCAGCAATGTTAATATAATTAAATAGTTATGATTATGGTCACCGAAAATGAGTCAAAAACTTCATAAAAGTCACATACATAACGAATACTTTATTTCTTAGAATAAATGCATAGTTTTGTTAAAATAAATACAAGTGAGTTACTGGACATTGCAGAGACTCAACGATCACTTTTGGGAAATTCAAACTGAACTGTAACATCTTTGGTAGTCTAAACACACTGAGAGGAGAGTGTTCCCAGCTCAACCATGCCAGAAACAAAGTGAGACAGAGAAGAAAGCAATTTCCAATAATTTTATCTCCAGTCTTGGTTTCAATGTCCTCTTTTGGAAATCAGTAGTACCATGATGCTCTGTAGCTTTTATGAATATTAATTGAAAATCTCTTTGAAAGGCTCTACTTCATTTCAAAGTCCTTGAAAATCACCATCAAATTCAAGGTACGAAATGATGAGATAATTTCCCTTTGTATTAATTCACTAGGATTGCCATAATAAAATACCACAGAGTGTTCTTCTAACACTTTCATCTTCAAGAAAGAAAGACCAAATTTTTTTTTTACTTAAATCATTATTGCCTTAATTCTCTAGTTCATCTGGCAAGTCTTAAGAGTCCTATCTTTCTGGAACATGATTAAATCTCTCACCTTTATAATTGCACTTGTATTTATCAACATAATGCCATTTGCTATACTCATAACCATAGTCCCAAATTCATGGATTTGAATTTTTAAAGTCTGGCCCATGTTAAACACATTCCTCAACATAATAAAGGCAATATATTAAAAAACCTACAGCTAACAACATATTCAATGAGGAAAAAATGGAAGGAATTTTTCTTAAGATTAAAAACAAGAGCTTGGCTGTGTCTCCATGGTTGAGCATTAACCTAGGAACCAGGAGGTCACAGTTTGATTCCCGGTCAGGCCATATGCCCAGGTTGCGAGCTTGATCCCCAGTGTGGGGTGTGCTGGAGGGAGATGATCAATGATTCCTCTCATCATTGAAGTTTCTGTCTCTCTATCCCTCTCCTTCCTTTCTCAAATAAATAAAAATATATTTTACAAAAAGATAAAAAATAAGACAGGAATGCCCACTTTCACTACTCTTATTCAACACAGTATTGGAAAGGAAGGAGTAAAACTGTCCTTATTTGCAAATGACATGATAGTGTATATAAAGAACCTTAAAGATTCCATAAAAAAATAAAAAAATCTATTAAAAGTGGTAAATTAATTCAGTAAAGTACAGAATGCAAAATAAATACTCAGAAATTGGTTTTAATATACCAATAATGAACTATTAGAAAGAAAATCTATGAAAACAATCCCGTTTTCAATTTCATAAAACAATACGTAGGAATAAATTTAACCAAGGAGGTAAAAGAACTATGCTTGGAAAATGAAACACTGATGAAAGAAACTGAAGAAGGCATAAATAAATGGAAGCATATACCATGTTTAAAGAGAGGAAAAATTAAACACCATTGAAATGTCAATACCACCCAAAATGATCTACAGATTCAATGCAATGGCTTTTTTCACAGAACTAGAATACTCCAAAAATGTGTATGATATTACAGAGACCCCAAATAGTGACAGTAATCTGGGGAATGAAGAACAACTTGAAGGTATCAAATTAGCTGATATCAAACTATACTACAAGGTTATAGGAATCAAGACAGTATTGTACTAGCATAACAATGGACACATAAATCAATGGAATAGAAAAGGGGCCCCATAAATAACCCACACCTATATGGTCAAATCATAAATTATAAAGAAAGCAAGAATGTACAATGGATAAAAGTTCTTTATTAGATAAATAGTGTTGAGAAAATGTGGCAGATACATACAAAAAATGATGCTAGTCTATGTTCTTATACCATATAAAAGAATAAACTCAAATGAATGAAAGACCTAAATGTTAGACTCAAAGCCATAAAAAATCCTAGAAGAAAACATAGGCAGTAAATCTCTGACATTTCTTGTAGAAATATTTTTTCTGATATATGTCCTCTAGAGAGGGAAATAAAAATAAATAAACATATGGGACTATATCAAACTAAAAGTTTTTGCACAGCAAATAAAACTATCGAAAGTGAAAAGACAATTCCTGAATGGAGAACATACTTGCCAATGATACATGTGATAAGGAATTAATATCCAAAATATATAAAGAACTCATACTACTTAACACCAAAACAAAAATAAATAATCCAATGTAAAAAATGGATAGAGGATTTGAATACACATTTCTCCAAAAAGGACATACAGATGGCCAACAGACATGAAAAATGTTCAATGTCACAAATCATTAAAGAAATGCAAATCAAACCTACAATGAGATATCACTTCACACCTATCAGAATGGCTATCATCAATAACCAACCAACAACAAGTGTTGGCAAAGATATGGAGAAATGGGAATCTTCATGCACTGCTGGTGGGAATGCAGATTGTTGCAGCAGTATGGAGGTTCCTTAAATAATTAAAAATGGAACTGCTATTTGACCCAACAATCCAACATCTGGTTATATTATCTAAAAAAACAAAAAACACTAATTCTGAAAGAATAATATGCACTCTTGTGTTCATTTCAGTGTTATTTACAACTAGGGGCCCAATGCACGTATTTGTGCACGTTGAAAGGAACTGTGGTCCACAAGGCTGCAGTAGGCACAGGACCATATAAGCCTAACCAATGGACACAAAACAACAAAGGGGAGCAAGCGTAAGCCATCAGTAGGACATCCCCTGAGGACTCCCAGTATGTGAGGGGGGGAAGGTTGGGCTGAGGGACACCCCCACCCCCAGTGCACGAATTTTGTGCCCCAGGCCCCTAGTTGTTCTATAATAATGAAATGATGCTTTCTGCTCTATTACACTCTCTCTCCAATGCTTCTAGAATATATTTCTCTTTATATGTTTAGAATGATCCTAAGAAACTGTAGAATACCTGTGTAGACCAAGATTGTGTGTGTTAATTTTTAAAATCTTTATTGTTGAAAGTATTACATAGGCCCCCTTTCCCCTATTAACCTTTTCCAGCCCGCTCCTGTCCCCCTACTCCCAGACCAGCACCACCCCATTGTCTATGTCCACCAGTTATGCATATAGGCATATAAGGTCATTGGTTGATCTCTTCCCTCCATCCTCCCCTGCCTTGCCTCTGAGGTTCAACAGTCTGCTCATGTTTCAGTGTGTCTGGGTCATCGATATTCTATTGATTTGGGTTGTCCTTGGTGAGGTGCATGGCCACAGATAACAGGCAGCACTAAAGCATGCCTCAGTTTGTGAGCCTCCCCTTGGCACTGCTGCTGGTGCTGAAGTTTGTTGCTGGGTGAAAAGGGCCATATCTCAGTGTTTTTACAGGCCCTCTGCTAGGAAACAAGTGCACTGGTCAAAGGTTATGTTTATTGTTACATCAGATGCTTGCTGAGAGTCCAAGTTGGAGACAGCTATTAAATCATCCTGAAGACAAAGATTCCAAGGGGGAAATGAAAGGTCGGAAGTGCTGCTTATTAAATCCCTGTAATCACGTTTTTGTATGTGTGTCTCACTGGTATTCAGAGGCCTCAATGACTGTAGCAAATAGGCCTGAATTTTCTCAACAACCCTTTCTGGGAGGCATATGGCAGAGTGGCTGAGCCACTTTTGACTGGGATACTGACTGTTTTATGAGAAGTCTTTGGGCTGTTGTAAACAAACTCATAAAGTAAGAAATTCTCCCCTGAAACCAAAGCATAGCCTCTAAAGAACACAAAGTCTAACTTTGAAATGAAGTAGAAACTGTCTTCTAAAACCTGTGTATAGAGTTTGAATGCATTGGAGAACTACTGATAGAGAATACTAAACTTTCACCGTGTACTATGCTCTAACCCAGTGGTCAGCAAACTCAGTCCACAGAGCCAAATATCAACAGTACAACGATTTCAATTTCTTTTGAGAGCCAAATTTTTTAAACTTAAACTTCTTCTAATGCCACTTCTTCAACATAGACTCGCCCAGGCCATAGTATTTTATGGAAGAGCCACACTCAAGGGGCCAAAGAGCCTCATGTGGCTCGAGAGCCACAGTCTTCATCCATTAATAATATATCCATTCATCCTGGCTTTATACCTTATGAAAAATCTGCCTTTTATTTTTTAAAATATATTTTATTGATTTTTTACAGAGAGAAAGAGAGAGGGATAGAGAGCTAGAAACATCAATGAGAGAGAATCATCTATCAGCCACCTACTGCACACCCCCCACTGGGGATATACCCGCAACCAAGGTACATACCCTTGACTGGAATCGAACCCTGGACCCTTTAGTCTGCAGGCCGATGCTCTATCCACTGAGCCAAACCGGTTTCGGCTGCCTTTTATTTTTTAAATTTCCTTTCATCCACAGTCTCAATGTTATTTTATACTAGAGGCCCGATGCACAAAAATATGTGCAAGAGTAGGCCTTTGCAGCCATGGCTGCCTGGATCCCTCCCTCACAGCTGTGGCGGATACAGCCCTAGCTTTATCCCTGAAGGATGTCTGGTCTAATTAGCATATTACACTTTTATTATTATAGATTATACTTTTCCATATCTCACAAGTTTCGTATCCTTTCCATTCATACTTCAATTCAGAAAGCATTACCTCTCACTGAACTCTGATAGAGCTTCCTAACTGATCTCATTGCCTTCAGTCCTCCCTCCTTTCAACCTTTTGGGGCACAGTTGGATTAATCTTTAAACACACACCTGTATTAGCTGGCAAAGAAGTTAGCCGGACATTAATGATCTCTAGGAGAGATTTCACATCTTACCCGAGCAACTCACTCATAAATGTCACTATGATGGAATTACAATCGGCCATTTTATTGTGCACATTAACCATTTGTGCACCATAAGCATCTATAAACACAAGCAGCAGACTTTTTAAAATTAAATTTAAAATATCATGGCAATTAACTGTTAAAGTGAATTCCACATGTTCTGATTCTTTTTGGATGAAAAATGAATGATCATAAAACAAGGTGAAGATTGGAAAATCTAAAACAGTCAAATCAAGAAAGCCATGAAGTCTTTTAAGAGTAATATAACCATAGTAAGTTATTTTCTATTAATTTAGAAAAAGCCCTGTATTTGATCTATTTGATTTAGTTCTTCTTTACAAGTTCAAGTAAAAAATTGCTAACACTTCTAGTCACTTTGTGTATTTCCTCCGTGACATATAATCAGTTGCTCAGAATATGTCATTTTAGTAAATTGGAAACTTTTGTGTAACCCGTAATCATGCCATGCAATAATAATTAACTTATATTTGAATTCAAATATTAATGATAATGTTGCTTTCTACTCATCTTAGACTTTACTTTTTAAAAATAGAATAACATAATCTAAAGCACAAGAAGATGATAGTTGTACTTCTTTATAATGATTAAGCTCAGTTTAAAAAATGAAACAAGCCCTGGCCCACTTGGCACAGTGGTTAGAGTATCGGCCCACAGACTGAAAGGCCGTGGGTTCGAGTCCAGTCAGGGGCATGTAACTCTGTTGCAAGCTCCATCCTCGGCCTAGGTCAGGGTGCATGTGGGAGGCAACCAGTTGATGTGTCTGTCTCGCATCCATGTTTCTCTCTCTCCCCCTCCCATCCACTCTCTAAAAATCAATGGAAAAAAGTATCCTCTGTGAGGATTAACAAACATACATAAAGAAGAAACATGATAGCAAAAAAGAATGATTACACTCTTACATTTTTAAATGGGAAATTTTTAAAGTTTTTAAAGGAAAGTCTTTACAGAATTCCAGAAACTGAATGTGTAGGTGTGTTTATTTGGAGAAGAGGTTCATTGAAGGGTAAATGGAAAGATAGAAGTTACTTAATACTACAGTAATTTTAATTAAGTTGATTTTCATCTACACAGTGCTCTTGCAAGTTTAGTAGTTATATAATCTATTGATCAGAAAATTGCAATGGAAAAATCATGGATTCTAGAAACTGATTTTGAGTCCATAAAGAAACTTGGATAAATTTGCTGTACATTTAATCTATTTCCTAAGGGAAAGCATGCCTCTTGAATTCTCAGGATACTGTGAGAATACACATTTAGATACCCATAGAGAGGAGAGCAATGAAAACCATGGCATAAATATTGCTACATTGGTTTTTTTGGTTTTTTGTTTTTTACTTGGGGGGAAAATTGGCTCCAAAAATAATTTCATTAGCTGTGTATTTTTATTTACTATTTAAGTAATAGGACTAATTTATTTCCATTTCCAGGAGTTATTAAACAGAGGCAGATCCTGTGATTTAACAGACTAATGAAAGACATAACCTTTGATTGCCACAGACACAGTAGGCAACAGATGTTAAAAGAAAAAAAAAAAAAGTAAAACCACAAATTCTAACTATTTAAAGGGCAAGTCCTCCTCTGGGAAGACATTGAGATTACATTTTTGGAATCTCCTTTACCCCAAACCTGGCAAAGATTTTTAAAATATGAAACTTTATAGCCCCCAAAACAAACAAGCACGTCTCTTCTCAATTTGATGGGAATTTGAGTGAAACTTGAAGAACTAGCAAGCAAGGAGCTGGTGCTTGAGTCACAGATCAGGCGGCCAGTAGTGGGTTTCAAGCAATCATAGTTCTTCTCACTAACTGTTGTACACAGACCACACTGGGTGACCAGGAAGATTAAGCAGAAGAGTAAGGAGGTTGGAGACACTGATGTGGGTGGGGGAGATGGCTAACTTTGATGCCATGCTGATAGCAAAGAGGAAGAGAACACTGTGGCCTGACTTGGGTTGTTGAGTTTTACTTGGAATCTGGCATCCTGATGCCCCAGGGCAAGAGAAACCTGGGTGACAAAGAAAATTTTCCTCCCCAGCACATATATACATTGATAGGACTGGTGGTGTTTATCCTTCAAGTGATGTATGAGTAGAAGATTTAACAAAAAAAAACTTTATTGTTGAAAGTATTACTTATATCCTTCTTGCCACCCCTAGACCTCTCCCAGCCCACCCCTGGCCTTCTCCACCCTATTGTCTCTGTCCATGGGTTATGCATACAAGTTCATTGGTTGATCTCTTCCCACCCACCCACCCTCCCCTTTTGATAGCTCATCTTACAGATCTAGATCCTTTGGGTTCAAAGGTACTAGGTTAGAGAGAAGAAAGATAACAAAGGAAGGTGATAGCCTGGGCATTCTGCTTATGTACACAGATTTAGAGATTTTTAAATATATATATTTTATTGATTTTTTTACAGAGAGGAAGGGAGAGGGATAGAGAGTTAGAAACATCGATGAGAAACATCAATCACCTGCCTCCTGCACACCCCCCACCAGGGATGTGCCTGCAACCAAGGTGCATGCCCTTGACTGGAATGGAACCTGGGACCCTTCAGTCCACAGGCCGATGCTCTATCACCGAGCCAAACCAGTTTCAGCAGATTTAGACATTTTAAAGTCTGAAGCTAAAGGATCTTTTCTGCCTTTCATGAGCTGCTATGGGCTCCTGCAATGGAGACTACCAGCATACAGAGAGGACAGAGCTGAACTCTGCCAACCTCTGATCTGGAATATGGTGTCATCATGTCCTGGAAACGTAGAGAAACAAATCATGTAGTGGTAACATGACTCAGCCTAGAGATGGCAAGGATGCTGTGACTCCCAGAGCATGAGCAGCAGGATCCTGAAGTTGACAGAGTCAAGGTGTCCCCAGAGGCCACAGAGGCCAAGTCCTGAGCCTCTCTGTGCACATATTGAAGATCTACTGGGATATCTGGGGATCCGGGCTGCTGAGTAGAAGACCTGCACTAAAGTACATAGATTCACATCCATCGGTTTTGTATAGAAAGTGGGAAAAAATAAAAATGTTTCTCTATTTACTGATGGAACCCAAATCATTCAGACGTGCATGTTCTTTAGTGATAACGCTTCTCCATCCCTCCCTGCTTCCTCTGCTGGGTATAACACAAACCAGATGCTGTTCCCTTCAGTAGCCACCATCTATTGTGTCCTGTGTAGAATTCTGATAAAGTGCTTGCAATTTATCTGAGGAGAGCAGATAAATGATAGTTTCCAGATTTAATTCAATTCACCTTTCTTCAACACATACTGCCTGGGGGGAAAAATAAAAGGACCAAAAAGAAAATAAAAATTATTTCTGTGCTCACCCTAATTGGAATTGTCACTTTTCCAAAGGAGAAATTCAGAGGCACTGCTGACCCCTCTCTTTCATTGACTTAAATCTCTGTTCATCTAACATAGGGGTGTCGAACTCAATCAGAGAAGGGGCCAAAATCTAAAATCCAGCCTAAATCGCGGGCCGAATGGTTTACTGAACAGTCATAAACTGTCATTGTGATGGAAACGCAGCGGAGTGCAGTGATGACAGCGCGGTGCGGGCCACATTGCAAGGCCTGGCGGGACGGATTTGGCCCGCGGGCCTTGTGTTTGACACATGTGATCTAACATATGCTACTGCTCTGTTTCATTAGGATTATTTGACTCTGTCCCTTCTGTAACACCCACTCTAACCATCCCAACTCAGGCCAACTCTATTGGTTTTCTAACTGGTCACCATGTTTTCTGCTTTCTTTCCTTTGAATCATAAATGGTATAAAAATCCAAAATGGGTTATGTGCTTTTTTAAAAAAATATTAAATAAAAGTCTTCAAAGGCTTTAGAATGCATGGAAAATAAACTCCAAATCTGTCACTTAGGCATAAACCTTCTCACAAGCAGCATTTTGTTCTTTGTGCTTCCAGGTCTACAGCAGGATTGGCATCATAATTAAACCTTCAGAATGATTTATGGACAGTGTGTATGAACAACTTCAAAAGACCTGGTGTTCTGCAAAATCTACCCACTTTATATTTCTTCTATACTACATACTTTTCTTTATGCAACTGTCTTAGTCTCAAAGTAAGCCACTTGATTTAGGTACCACTCCTTATAAAATACTCAACACAGAGGTAAAATACAATTATTCTAACATGGAAAGCACTATACAGAGATTAAATGGTTAATAGTATCCTATATAATAAGAGACTAATATGCAAATCGACTGAATGGAGGAACAACCATTTGCTATGTGCACACTGACCACAAGGGCAGTTCAATGCAGGGGGAGTGCCGCTCAGTCAGGCTCATGGCTGGCTATCACAGCAGGGGTGGCAGGAGCCTCTCCTGCCTCCTCAGCAGTGCTAAGGATATCCCCTGAGGGCTTCAAGACTGTGAGATGCAGGCAGGGTTGAGGGACCCGACCCCTAAGTGCACAAATTTTATGCACCGGGCCTCTAGTATTTTGAAAAAAAATATATGAATATGTAAGTAGGTAAATGAATAGATGTAGATAGAAAGATGATATATGATATAGATAAATGATAGATAGATAGATAGATAGATGATAGATAAATAGATAATAAATAGATAGATAGATAGATAGATAGATAGATAGATGATAGATAGATAGACAGATAATAGATAGATATTGATAGAAAAGGAAAGGGAAAAGACCAAGAAGACAAGTGTTTACTACTTTATAATCAATACCACTAAGTTGAGTGTATCAAATTGTTTCGCCTCCTTTGGAAATCACTATCATTTTGTCAAACATATTAAGAAACCATAGAAATATATTTGGTATGTTTCTATAGGAACAGTTTTTAAAATAAAAAATTACATGATGTAAGTAATAAATTTAGAAAGTTCAGTAGAAGAAGTACTATCTTGAAAGTAGAAAATGTAATTTAGTAGCACCTTGATATTTATCTTAAGAGGTTGACAAATTGCTATATTATTTTTCATTATTCATTTTGTTAATAAGCTGTTGTTTTGAATCTATTATTTGAACCTCAGTTGTTTAATAGATAAAATATATCACTATCTTTTTTATCTTTTGATTTTCCATAATTTGATACTAGGAAGGTCAAATAAAATGAAATGCCCTGAAAATATAATAAAAAACTATAATTATTTTCTCCACCCATTCAGTTATTTAATAAACAAATAAAACAGTACTTATTTAGCATATTAACAAACAGTGTTCCACAGAGCTCTCAGAAGTTTCTTAAGTTATCTGTGGCAATCTGAAAATGTGTTTTTTATAGTGCTCTTCTGGGAATTTTATTATAAGAAAAGTAATTTTCAAGCATATTTTTCTTCTCAGCCTTCTCTCTAGGGACAAGATGTGGTAAAGGTCATGTTGATGTATAATGAAAGTGGAATACTTTTTGTCCACATGAAATAAAATTATTTTAGAAACCTGTTTTTTGCTTAAATATTTATTATGTTCCTATCATACAATACCTCTCTTCAGATTTAGTGTTTTACTTTGAAAACTGCTCACATTTATGCATTTGATTGCATTCGTTTTATTCTGAATATCTTTAAAGGATGTTTAGAAAGATATAACTTATAAATTCTCCTTTACTTGGAAAATTGAAGTTCGGGTGGAGAGTGGTGAACTTCCTAGCTGTCTAATGATGTTCCTGCCCTTACTTGCTCCACTTTAATATAGCTTTCTCTCTCTCCGTCCCTTGGATTATTGCATTCTGACACATGTATAGTTTATGGAAATTAATGGGTTAAATTACAACTGGCAACTCGGTCCCTTTTGAAATAAACTGACACAAGATGTGTATCTCTGATTCGCTACATACACATTGAAAACAATAAGTGGTATTTAAGTTTCATGAACAATCCAAAGTGCATGTGAGTTACTCGACAACTGAGCAGGTGGGTTACTCCCATTTCACAGGTGGCTGTTCCTGGATAGTCCGGAGTCTCATCTGATATAGCACAGGGGCCTTCAAAGGGCAGTGGATTCGACAGCCAAGTCCTCTTGGTAAACAGCTCTGCTACTTACCAGCTCTGTGACCTTCAGTGAACACACAACCCCGTGGACATCTGCTTTTAGGTCTTTAAAACAAGGGGATTAAAAGATGGTTGGTCCCTTCCAAATTTAAAATTTTACATATTTAATTCAAATGCAGATCCTATTTTATGTGGTGAAATTAAATATGCCCTATGGTTCGGTGTTTTACTGATAATTTGGGGTAAAGAATCAAATTCGATCTCATGGTACTTGATATGTTTTCAGACCTTAAAACAGTGTCTTCATTCAGGGCTCCCTTTTCTGCTTGCCTTTTTTTTTTTTAAACTAACATAAAATTCACAATTTTATTTATTTATTTTTATTTTTATTTATTTTATTATTTTTTAAAATATATTTTTATTGATTTTTTTACAGAGAGGAAGGGAGAGAGATAGAGAGCTAGAAATGTCCATGAGAGAGTAACATTGACCAGCTGCCTCTTGCACACTCCCTAACGGGGATGTGCCCGCAACCAACATACATGCCCTTGACCGGAATCAAACCTGGGACCTTTCAGTCTGCAGATCGACGCTCTACCGCTGAGCCAAACCAGTTTCGGCAGCTTGCCTTTTTTTAAAAATGATCTTTTCGTAATACAGAGAATATATTCAGTATGAGATTTTCAAATTGGGTCACTTAGTACAACCACTGTCAATTTTTTTTTCTTTATTAAGGTATTACCTCTGTGTCCTTATCTCCCCATTGCCCATTCCCACCCTCCCACTAATGCCCTCACCCCTTTGTTGTCTTGTGTCCATTGGTTAGGCTTATATGCATGCATACAATCCTTTGTTTGATCTCTTCCCCTTTCCCCCACCCTCCCCTGCCTTCCCTCTGAAATCTGATGGTCTGATCGATGCTTCTCTGTCTCTGATGTTTATATTTATATATTGCTTTTATCCCAGTTTATTATAAATTTTTTCAAAGATATATTTTAAAACATTGTACTGTGTGTTTTAATACCTATCTAGCCAATCACCCTTTTTCTGTCTATCCATCAATTTTGTCATTTTAGATGCATTTTAAAGTGGGAGATATCTGTTCCCTTCTCTCCAGAACACTCAGGATGCAATCATTAGCCAGAGCTAATGTTTGTTTATAGCTCTCTCCCTTTTCAGTTTACATTAATATACAGTGAAATGCACAAATCCTAAGTGCACCATGTGATGAACTTCAATAAACATAGACATCTTTTTAACGCGGGGCTTTAAGAGGAAGACTGCCATCTCCCCGGAAAGGTGTTTTCTGTGTTTTTGTTTGTTTGTTTGTTTGTTTGTTTGTTTTGTGTGTATTTTTTTTTGTATGTGTGCGTGTGTGTGTGTGTTTTCCCCTCTCTTTTAAGCCTATGCCTGTACATATCCCTGAGAGGCAACCACTGTTTCATTTCCTCCATCAGAGTTTAGCTTTACCTAACAGGGAATTTCATCTAAATGAGTAATAAGGTATGTACAATTCTGGGTAAAGTTTCTTTGACTCATAAAAATGTTTCAGATTCATCCATGCTGTGTCTATCAGTAGCTCAATCCTTCCTATTGCTGAATAGTATTCAATTGTCTGACCACATCATGGTTTACCTATAGTTTTCATCAGCACTTGGCTAAACTGCTTCCAATTTTTATCTAATACAAATAAAGCTGTGGTGAACATTTGTTTTAGTTCTCTTTGCGAACATATATTTTCATTTATATTTGGTTGCTACCTAGGAGCAGAATGGCAGGATTATAGGGTAAGTTGTATATTTAGGTTTATGAGAATCTACCAGAACTTTCTCCACTATGTTTGTAGAACTTTACACTTCAAACAACAGGTTGTGAGAATCCTAGTTGGTTAATATACTCACAAACATTTTGTTTTGTGCCTTTAAATTTTAGACATGGTGAGTGTACAGTGGCATCTTATCATGATATTAATTTCTCCAGAAATGTATCATCCTTTGATACATAATTTGTGAATATTTTCTCCTAAGGCTTGGCTTGCCTATTCAAAGGTTTTTCTTGCTGGTTGTCTTTTAACAAATAATGTATTTAATTCTTATAGAGTAATTTATTCATCATCATAAAAATAAAATGATTTTCATAGTTATTAAATACTGTAGACTTATAAAATATTTGCTTATATTCTAGTCAAGAGGTTCTTTTATATCTCCTTCTAGAAATATTGTTATATTTTTAACTTTTATGTTTATATTTTCTAATAGAATTATCCAGTTCTTCCATCATCAGTTTAGAAAAGACTATTTTCTCCGTGGGTTTGCTGCAGCACCTTGGTAGAAAATGAAATAATGTGATAAGGGTGGGTCTATTTCAAGGATCTTTATTCTATTCCATTGATTGATGTGTCTATCCTTAGATTATTCTGTCTGGTTATTCCATGTTTATGGTTAGTCTTAAATTAGTATAAGTCCTATTTCATTCTTCATCTTTTTAAACATTGTTTTGTCATCTGTAGGTCCTTTAAATTTCCTTTAAATGATGAAATCAGATCTTCAATTTCCTCCCTATAAAAATCCAATGAAATTATTACTGGGATTATATAAAATTATAGGTTGATTTGAGGAAAATTGATAGTTTAATAGTGTTACTCTTCTGGTCCACAGAAATAGTACATTTCTTTATGTTTTTCAGCATTTTTTTTAAAAAAAAATGCATAGTAGTTATGTCTATTTTTAGAAAATAATTAGTAATGAAAATAAAAGGCATAGTATAAAGCAGAAGGAAATAGGTAGAAAAAGCAAAGGTTAGAAAATGTTAGTATGGTTTATATTACACTAGTGACCCAGTGCATGGATTTGTGCACATTGAAAGGAAATTAATTAGAAAGTGGCCGATGGGGCCAGACTGGGTGAGATGAACCAGGCATGCCCTGGAGCCAATCTCCTGCCAGCTGCATCTGGGGCAGCGCCCTGGCAGGACAGGCATCTGCGGAGTGACCAGGGTCCCTCTGGCAGGTGGGGTCCCTGGGCCTGGCCTATGGGGATGAGGCCCAAAGTGGCTCTCCAACATCCCTGAGGGGTCCCGGAGTGTGAGAGGGCACTCTGCAAAGTTGCTGTCATACAGGGTGTGGAACTCAAATGCAAGTGTGCAGTTAACCAGATTCGGGGCAACAGTGCCCCAGCAACAACATAACCCACGGCTGAAGGTGGAATCACATCACATGACCCTGCAAGGAATCAGGCTCCCTCCTCTCTGGTTTCAGGGTGCATCACACAAGAATTTTTGCTGCCAAGAAACTCCAGGTTGGCAGCTCCTGCATTGAGCATCTACCCCCTGGTAATCAGTATGCATCATAGTGAACAGTAAGAAGATCAAACACTTAGCATATTAGCCTTTTATATAGAGATAGATAGATAGATAGATAGATAGATAGATAGATAGATTATATATATAGATATTTAGACCAAGCACAATTCTTATAAAACAAAAATTTAAAGATCTTGAGAAAGCTTTATAACATGAGCACCTTAGATACAATATAAAGTCAAATCTGTGAAGTAGTAAACATTTCAGTGTGCAAATGACATAAAAAACTTTATGTACTGTGGCTAATTATGTGTGGCTAATTTGTAAGAAAAAAAGAATAATGAGTAAAATAAAATTTCTAGAAACTCATTCCAATATTTTCCTAAAAATTTAAAAAACACAAATGCCAAGATGATGCCTACAATTAGGTTTCTGTTTGGAAGTTAATATAATTATGCCATGCCCACAGCTATTATGGCAAAACCAGATCTATTGTTGAGTTGACTAATGAGAAACAATAATGGTCTGTTAACGTGCTGAACTGGATTCCTTTCCTGATGTTTGCTTCATATAACACACTACATCAGCCATTAGGTACATAGTGTTATTAATACTGTGTATCAGCTGAAGAATTTTGAAGTAAAAAAATAGTCATTTCAAGTTTTCTAATAGTCTTTGACTAATAAAGTTAAATGAAGTAAGGAAGCAACAACTGGCATATCAGTAATGGTTAATGTTCTCTGAGTTCTACTATGTACATCTCTCTCTCTCTCTCTTTCTCTCTCTCTCTCTCCTTTAAAACTGACTTAACAGAACCCTAGTGCAAAAAGTTTAAGTAGCTTGCCTGACTCACGGAGCAAATTTACTTTGTACTAGGCCTTTCTGGAAAATTGTTAGATAATCCACAGCTTCCTGAGCAATCTTAGAAGGTGGGTAAAAGAAACCATGGATACCTGTATTACCCACCCTCTTGTGTATTGCTAGTTCTATTGGACTTAAAATTTTTCCTACTACAGAGACCATTTCTAAGACAGACTCAGAAAAACTCTATCAGATTTTTAGTCTTGGTAAGTATTTTTAATTAAGCCTTTTAAAATTATAGCTTGGTAATAGAATGCTAAAACATTAACATGTTTGTAAACAGTTTAGAATCAGATTTGAGAAGTCAAAAGGAACCTCCCACCCCCATCCGAAAGCAAGAGTTCTTCCCATCTCTGTCACTGTTCCACTTTAATCCATTCCATCTGTATAATAGAGGCACAGCACACTTTAAAGGGTAGAGCTATTCCAAAGGGTACTTTTCTTAATATGTTCTTTTGCTTCTATTTGGTAAAGTTGCCTTTGATTGATCATTCCTCATGTCACATAGTAGGTGAACAATGAGTTACTCTATTTACCATACAAAAAAGAGTAAAAAACGCAAGAATATATATTTTCTTCTCTTGAGGATACACGAAATGCTACATTTTTTTTTATAAAACAATGAAATTGGTGACTTCTTTTAAATGTCATGTTATAATATCTTTTTTTTTCTTTTATAATAATGTGGAGGTATCAGCAGTCTAGCCTCCCTTTTTCATAGGTAGGAAATTGAAAATCAGAGATATGCAGTAATTCACGTAGATGATAAATATTTAGCTCAAATTATAATTTATTTGGGTCTCTGGCTTCTAAAGCAACACTGTTGTTTCCATGACAAGAGTTGAGACAACAATGCAAACAGCAGGAGAATGCTATTACTACCATCTGGTCCCAAACATATTCCTCTCAGTAGCAATTACCCAAGCCAAAATGGTAACTCTTCTCCTGCCTCCTCATCCAGTAAATCAGTCAAACTTAGCAAAAAAAAAACAAAAACAAAAAAACCCACTCAATCCCATAGTCCCTATACACATTATTTCTCAAGAAGAATGTGCCATCTTACAACCCATGATCCCTTAGGGGAAAGCCAGTTTCAGCCTGATCCCCTGCAGGCCAGGCCAAGGAACCCCACCAGTGTATGAATCTGTGCACTGGGCCTCTAGTTTTATGAGAGTGTGTGTGTGTGTGTGTGTGTGTGTGTGTGTGTGTGCACACGCGCGCACACACACATGCGCACACGCACGATGCACATGTGTATCATGGACAAAATACAGTCTAAATAGACATGAGAGATTTCTGGACTTTATCTTTAAAATATTCATCTCAGCATGAAGCTTGGTGCATATTAGATACTCAGAACTTCTGTTTATTAATTCCACATGTTGGAATATCCAATGTGTTGGAGACATTAGACAACATGGATGGGTAAAGTAATCTGGTCACTAGGCAACCAGATCCTTTGCAACCAGAAGTATAAACTGACATCATAAGTACCTTTGGTTCCTCCAGGACAATCTGTTCAAGGTGTGCGAAAAATAAAGATAAGCTTTTACAATGTCAAGCTTATATTTAGAAACATGAGTCAACTGTAGTTGAACCAGAACTAATTGAACGTTTGTCTAAGACTTTTAAAAGGAGTAAGTTGAAAAGGCTACATGAAAATATGTCATAAGGAGTTCTAGCTCCCTTTTAGTTTTGCCAAAGTAGTGGACTAAGCTCCCATAACAGTTCCCTTCTTCATTCACACAGAGGCATTGTTTACTCTACAATGCTTCTTTCAAACTCATTTTTCATTTGTGTAATCGGTGAGGGGTTATCAATCATAGCTTGGGAAGATGACAAGTCCTTAGCAGTATGTTTGCTCTCTTTGTAGAAGCCAGCTAATAGCTGATGGGATCACCAGTATACTCTTAGTGAGCTGGAGGCTGACAATATTTTATTATGACAGAACAGCAATATTAACAAAAATAAGGCTCAAATAAATTCAGGCGGAAACTCTCCTCCTAAGGTAACAGAGAACACCTATTATTTTCCTGCATGAAAATCAATCACCTAAGCATATTTAACATTATATTGTACTATGACAGAATGTCTATATGCATGAGCTCCTAAGTTAATAAACATCCTAATAATACTCTTCAAAATTTAAAGTTTATAAAGTTGTGAAACAAAGAGGGGGATTGAATCTAAGAGTTGAAATAAATTAGGACATAGAAATGGTTGGCAGTGTCTGTTATCTATTTAGTTTAGTTTCCTGTACAAATTTGACCATTTCTATTATTTTGAAAACTGACTTGCTATCATTTGATATTACATATTCAAAAAATTGCAACAATACAAAAAATACAAGGTTAAAAAAATTCCCCACATTTCTCTACCTAGAACTAATCATGGAAGATGTTTGGTCTTATGCCAAGACCTCTACATTTATAGAGAGAAGGACAGAACTAAAAACAAATAAAGTAATTTTATTTTTTAAAGTGTTTTTATGATATCTTTAGTAATAAGATTAAATTATTAGGGTGGATCCTAAGCCAAGAAGTTTGGACATAGCAATAAACACACACATAGGGATAATGCCATGTGAGAATGAAGTATGCAATTAGGGTAAGACATAGACAAGTCAAAGGACACCAAAGATTGCCAGACTCCCCCTCCCCCACATACACTCACTCTCTCTCTCTCTCTCTCTCTCTCTCTCACTCTCTCTCTCTCGCGCGCGCGCACACACACACATACACACACACACACACACACACACACACACACAACAGGTGAGAAGCATGGAGCCGATTCTCCCTCAGAGCTCTAGAAGGAACTGCTCTGTGACACCTTGACCTCAGACTTCTAGCCTCCAGAACTGAGACAATGCATTTCTGGTGTTTAAGCCACCTAGTTCGGGTGATTTGTTATAGCGGCTCTAGAAAACTAATACATTTATGTGGAAGTGTTCTTTTTGCTCAGAGAGGACAGGAAAATTCAGCTTTGGCTCATTTTTTTCTAATTCAGCCTGGAGGTCTGAGTATTTAGAAGTTAAAAACAACAATAACAAAAAAAAAGAAGGGTTTTTGTAATTCTTCTCAGATGGAGATAAAAAACAACAACAACACTTCACCTGGAGCTTTCTCTTTGTCTCTTGCATTGTTCTTAAGATTTCTTTTCCTTCATTTACTCTCAAAAGCTCATTAAGCTTAGAGACAGAAACTTCTTTAAATTATAAATTGTTCACAAGGAATATGGTTTCATTTAGAATGTTTTTTGAAAGAAACGATGTCTATGTGGTAATGAATATAGTCAGTCTATGCCAAGGATCCTCTAATCCCTGGAGTCGGTCCTTAGTCTGGATGGACCTGCTCAATTTCTTTGATCTCTCTGTTGGTATTGATAAAAGGAAGTAGGGGGAGGCAAAACAATAAGTTCTTTCCACCTGACCTTTGGATAATGTGCTTCACTGTCATCCACTCATTAGGTCTGTGAGCAATCCTTCATTGCTTGGATAAAAGCAGAAACTGGTTTGGCTCAGTGGATAGAGCATCGGTATGAGAACTGAAAAGTCCAAGGTTTGATTCTGATCAAGGGCTTGTACATTGGTTGTGGGCACATCCCCGGTAGGGGGTAAGCAGGAGGCAGCTGGTCGATGTTTCTAGCTCTCTCCCTCTCTCTGTAAAAAATCAATAAGATATATTTTTTAAAAGTTCTAGTAACAGCGTCAAACATGCCACTTTAATTGGTAGTTCTAGAAGAATTATGTGCTCATCTGGGTAAAAATAATGGGATTTCTATTTTTTGTCAAATCTCTACTTTTTACTGATTAATAGTGTCTAATGGTGAGTAATTACCACTGTATAAAATGTTTTTGTTTATTTTTCACTTGGTGCAGGAAATATAAGCTAAAAGGGATCAAACTAGCTCTCACCTCACTCTGTCCAGATCAGGGAAATGACATCAATATGACATAATAAGACATGAAGTTCCCAGGCTTCTCAATTAGTGATCTGATTTAAATTTATAATTCAATCTTTAACTGTCAACATAATTGAGAATAATTATTTTTCTTCATATTCCCCAACATTCAAAGAAGAACTACCACACTCAGGCGTAGAAGAATTGTATGCATCGAGAACAAACCAAACAAACAAAAGGCTTAATTATTGGTGAATAAAATCTCTATACTGCTTCTTCATCGTAATTGGTACAAAACCAATTAATCCCACTTGAATCAAGTAATAGTCACTCATTACAGAATACTTGGTTAGGAAACTATTTGTATTCTACTATTAAGCAGAGTTACAGCTTGCCTGTAGGTTCCTTTGGCACATTAGGTTGTGGAAGACAGGGATTCTTATGGGATAAGTGGTCTTGGTGGCCTATATCTTGAATATGGAGGTATAGCAGTTCAGATGTATTTAAATGCACACTGTAGCAGAAACCCAAAGGATACTGGATCAGGCCTACAGAACTCATTTTTTTTTCCTTTAAGTTTAAAACGTCTAGAAGTAGATTTTCTTTTCTTGTGGACGAGCTGAAGGATAGAGTGTTGATGTCAATCCTGAGGGAGCCATTTAGTAGGAAAGCAAAGGAGTCTGGAGAAACAAATACTTGGCTAATTCTATAAAAAGAAGAAGGGAGAGGATTTGGGAGTGCTATTGAATCAATCCTTCAACACAGAATAATATGAAAATAATATGTTTTCCATGCTCTTTGTTTTCCTCTGAGCATATTTCCCACATTTGTCAGCAAGCTTCCATTGAGTATTTGAACCTTCATTTGATTAAACTCTTTGGACCTAAGGTATTCAAAGATCTAAGTTTTCTCTGTGGAATATAACTGAAAGTGACTTGTTGCTCAACTCATTTTAGATTCTTCTAACATTTTGATTTGGAAAGGACTTTTGTGAAATATTTTCTAACTGAAAGTTGGCATTTTACTTGTAGTAGTCAAAAATAGACTTAGCAATCAAATGAAAAATATTGTCGTCATAAATACTCAAGTCGATTTCTCATCTGTTTCACATACATATTTGTGAGATTGAAAAAAAAATAAAACCAGAAACAACAAACCCAGAATCAGTGAGCCAAGCAGAGTGAGAGAGCACAAGAAATGACTCAGGAGCTCCGAACAGCACAGTGCTCCCTCGGATTTGCCCCAGGGGAGCCAAGTTATTGGGCTCTATGGGTTAAGCTAACAACGGGAAATCCTAGATGTAAGGAATTAAAGTTAATATTTATGTGAGCTTTGAACTGAGCCCCTTAGGTTAACTAGCTACGTACTATTAATGATAAAACTGGGTTCTATCACTGTTTCCCATAGAATGAGAATGCATTAAATTTGCTTATATATATATTTAACAGAAAGATTTTAAAACATCAGGTTTACCTAAGGAAAAGTGAACTGTGAGAGGTACTCACAGTGCTCTGAACATCAAGATGCCTTTTTAAAAAATAATAACAAAAATAAAGAAATTTCAACAATATAAAAAAAGGAATTAGCTTAAGTTGAGAGAGGCAGAGCAAGCTTCTTAAAATCTCACATCCTTATGAGCCCACCAGAGGGTCCTCCTGAACATTAGATCAAAACAAAACCCATGGCTTGTGGCTGGTTGGGATAGGAACATGTACTAAGTGCTGATTTTTAAGATGTTTGGAAGCCTTAGAGCTTGGAAGTGTTTGCTAAAGAGAACAGAAATGGCACAAATACTTTGGCAAAAAAATATATCTATATCTATATCTATCTATATCTATATCTATATCTATATCTATATCTATATCTATATCTATATCTATATCTATATCTATATCTATATCTATATCTATATCTATATCTATATCTATATATATATATATATATATATATATATAAAACAAAACACCAAAAAACAACTTTTATTTCCAGTAAACAGGAACAGGAAATAGAGGAAACAACAGACATGTGAAGGCAACAAAGTGAAAGTCTTTATGAAAGAAGGAAAACAAATTCTTAGAGAAAGATGGGATATATTATTGTGACCTAGACTTACCCTTGCCACCTCAACCTTACTCATTTTTCCCTTTGAGAAGGTACACAAAGCAGAGAATATTTAACAGTCTCATTTGAAAGTCAGAGATCTTGCTTCCTGCCCTTGCTTAGCATGGTCACTGACCTCTTCTCCCCTACCCTCCAGCCCCGAGTCCCATTTTCTTATTGACAAAGTTTCTTGGGGTTCTCCTCAGGCTGAGCAGGGCACACCAAAGAGTTAACCTCACTCCAATCTATCAGACTAGGTATACCCTTTTCTATGAATAAAACAGATAATGTTTTACTACAATGACCTCAATAATCCATGGCTCATTGCCTGTATTGAAATGACAGGTGCACAATTATTAAGGTATGTTAAATTATTTTTTAAAAGCCATATGCATTTAACCAGTAGTAAACTAAACAAAGAAAAAAAAACCCTTAGAGTTCCATATCTTTGCAAACATCAGGAAAAAGTGAATCACATATAAAGATTGCATTCAGCATCAGATTCGCTCTTCTCAGTGTTTCTCTCCGCATTCAGACCCACAGTCATTAGATCATTGGTTGTTAAAGAACTTGAACTTGCCTATTCTCTTTGCTGAATATCTCACTCTTGTATGGCCAACCTGGCTTCAGTTTCTCACCCCAATATCCAGCCCCCAAAATATTTCTGTAACAAAGCCCAGTGTCTATAATGGTAATATGTTAAACTGAATTGTCTTACATCAGCTATGTTAGATTACAGGCCTTTTTTGAGTACTGCCATTTGAATAATTTCTGCTTTGTTTTAAGGGACATTTTAGCATTGGATTCCCCAAAGGGGGCCTTGGATAAAGACTTGTTTGAAACTAGTTCACTTGGGAAGGAGACAAGACAAAAAGTGGAAGAGTAAAGGAAAAAGCCAACACAAGAATTAACTCATTATCCACTAGGGTGGCTAGAGCCCGATCCAGTATGACCTGAAGAGGAGACATATGAAATATGTCTGAGAGCAGTCCATTCAGGGGACGGAGGAGAAAGCATTTATCCCTTAGCTCCTGGCCCCATTGGTCAAGGATGGGTCATGGCCATTAACTCTCCAATCTTCCCTGAATGCCTGCATGAGTGCCTGGAATATCTCTGTAGCATAAGACGGGCTCCAGAAGAAGCAGAGCTCTTAGATGAGTCGGAGCAAGGTACTTCCTTGTGTGAAAGTAAGTCCAATGAACTCATTCTTGTAGCAGTGGCTAGAGGGAGAGGTGGGACAAATAGAATCTGAATAGAACATAATACTAGTCAGAGACAAGGAGAGGTGGGACAAATAGAATCTGAATAGAACATAATACTAGTCAGAGACAATGGAGTCCAGCTCTCATACACATGCCTAGCCTTCAGGGCAATGTCTTCTGAAAGTACACAATGTGGGACTGGATACAGTACTTCCCCTCAGGAGAGTTAACCAAATAACAAAGTCACAGATGTCTTTCCTCCCAGTTGGTTTTATCAAAGAGACCCCTGGGTAATGAGTGAGTCTCGTTAACTGGGAGATAGTGTCAGATAAGGCATGTTCTGAAATGTCACCAACTCTTTAGTTAAATTAATAAGGGTAAAAGCATTACATGATCTACAATAAAATTTAAATCTCAAGAAGAGTCACAGAGTAAAATACTCTTTTCTTCCTTTTTCATGGTTTTATGAACCTATGAAATACTTTAAGAAAAGCACAGAATTGCTTTTAAATAAACCAGAGCATTTCAGTGGGTGAATAGAGATTTCAGAAATCTAATTCCATGGAACTTTATGTCATAAAATAGGAATTTAGTATTCCTAAGTGCCCATTAAGCTATATAATGTCAGTTCTCCTGCATCTATGGTTTTGCATATTTGCTCATTATTTTTTTCTTAACCCCTCCATTCCGACCCAGATTCCATATTCCTTCAAGACATTACCTCAAGTCCTCTCTCCTACCTTACCTGCCCCTGAATCTGTCAGCCTGTGTAATAACTTTCTTCAACTTTGTTAGCAGCAAAATAGAGTTTGTCAGTGTCTTCAAACTCCTGCTTTGCAAACTAAGCAGAGAAAATATTTAACAACAAACCTAAGTGTGTGTGTGTGTGTGTGTGTGTTGTTGTTTGTTTGTTTTTTGTTTTGTTTTGCTTTTCCTTTACTGATGATGGAACTCATAGCCCAATTCTTCTCATCTCTACTTCATTTCCTGATATGTATTTAACTATGTAGGTTGAAAAACATGAGTCCACTTTTTAAAAGCTAAGTGTTCATTTTTTTCAGTCATTCACTCAACAAAAATGAATTAAGCACTTACTGCAAAGCAAGTACTCAGGCTGAAAGCCATGTGGATAAGAATAACATGGTTCCTGCTTCAAAGAACTGAAATGGGGCAAAGGATGGGATACATACAGTGCATGCAATTTTATTTTTAAAAATGTGCCCCGTTGATATGGTTCAGTGGTTGAGCATTGACCTATGAACCAGGACATTATGGTTCAATTCCATCAGGGCATCGCCTGGCTTGTGGGCTTGAAACCCAGTGTGGGGCAGGCAGGAGACAGTCTATTAGTGATTCTCTCTCATCATTGCTGTTTCTATCTTTCTCCCTCTCCCTTCTTCTCTGAAATCAATTAAAAAATAGACAAAAATAGACAAAAATTGCAAGTTGAATATGTCCTCAGAAGTAAATGGGGAGCTGAGGTGGAGAACAGCAGAGGCGGACTTTAAATCCGGTGTTCATGAATTGGGAAGGGGATACTAGAATCCTAAATGATGGAAAGGACCTAGCTTCTGGGAGGGCTTATAGGGAAAGTGTTTTAGGAAGAGGGGTACAGCATGAGGAAAGCTACCATGCTCAGTGAGCATATAAAGGAGAAGTATGGTGCCCAAGAAGAGGTTGGAGGAATGTAGGGCTGCCTCATGCTGGGCATGGTGAAGACTGTGGCTTGCTTTATATATGTAATGAAAAACCCTTGAAGGATTTTAAGCAGAAGAATAGCATCACTGGATTTTCCTCAAATGATTAGTTTACTATGTGGAGATTTGTATGGAGAGGCTATTGGTGAAAATGTAGGAACCAGTTAAAAGGAAGTGTTTCAGGAAAAATATGGATGGCCTCTGATAAAGAAAAGTACATATTCAAGATGTATTTTAGAAGATAAACTCTCAGATATTAAAGAAAAATACCTTTCTTGATATAATTAATATAATTGGGTATAATTAATTTAGGGGTAAGTTTATCTTTCCTTATCCACCAAATTACTAGTTCTTCAGAGTAAGGTCATTTTTTTCACATGTACTCTATAGTTTCTTTAAATTTCAGAAAACATGATAGATGTTCTAGAAAAACTTACTTTCCTACTCCTTATTGATTAACGAGATCACCAGATGTTTTGTTGAAATTATATTAGATGGCAGAATAAAATATTTTGAGTACTTTCAAGTCTTTCCAATGTTGGTTTTATTAGTCTGTTACTTGGTGAGTAGATGCTGTAAAAAAAGAATGTTGACTTTTGTGGGTGTTTCATAAAAATGGGAAATCTCTCTCTCTGCTTGGTTTAGCATTGATATTGCCAAACTATCATGTGATTTCCAAAGAACACAAACTTGGCACCAAAAATAGGACACAGTGTGGCCTTGCAGTTGGAGCAGATCAAAGGACTCATCATCTATGTAGACTATGGACAACTTTAAAACAATGAGATCAAAAAGTCCATATTAGCCAGGACCGGTTTGGCTCAATGGATAGAGCGTCAGCTTGGGGACTGAAGGGTCCAGGGTTCGATTCCGGTCAAGGGCATGTACCTTGATTGAGGGCATATCCCCAGTAGGGGCTGTGCAAGAGGCAGCTGATCGATGACTCTCTCTCATCGATGTTTCTGGCTCTCTATCTCTCTCCCTTCCTCTCTGTACAAAATCAATAAAATATTTTTTTTTTAAAAGTCCATATTAGCCAGTGTACCAGTAATAAGGTTAATAGGTTCTACAGTAGCTTCACTATGCCCTGAGTGGTCAAAAATTTAAATGAAGAGGGACTGTAGTGATGATCTGTCATACTTGGATCCTTGAACTCAACAAGAAAAACATCTGATAAATTAATTTACTATGAATTTATTTAATTAATAAGTAAGTATACACTGTTCAGACACTGTTTAGTACCTTTACTTAATTTGACCTTCATAACAACCCCATAATATAGGATCTAGTATTTTTATCATATTTAAAAGAAGACAAAACTGAGGCACATAAGGGATAAGAAACTTAATCAAGATCATAAATCCTATTGTATATCTTTACTTTAGAGGCCATGATCTTGACCACAATGCTATGCTTCTTTGAGGTTAAGTTGAAAATAGTATTTCACCAAATCTGTACAAAGAATTTTATACAACTATGCCTATATATATTTGATTGGAATGATGTTGGGATTTTTGTAGTGATATGCCATTGTTTTGATTACTTTCCTAGAAAAATCTAGAACAAAGAAATTTACTATTCCTAATAAAAAAGAAAGATTTTACTTATCTTCAGTTGAGAGATGATATAATAACCAACTCTGATTTTGTTTTCCAGGCTAGAAAATGAAAGCCTAAACTATTTTTGCAATGTTGTTTTCTCAATTCATTTATTTTAACCCAGGGAGTGACCAATTTGGGGACTGACCACCCACATGCAATTTTAGCAATTGCAGCATGTCATTGACCAAAAGAGTTGTGCAGAAATAGTTGAGAAATCAGTCTTGACCACATAGAATCCCAGGAAAATATTCCAAAGTCTCCTGCCAGAGGCAATCATTAAACCTTTGTGTGTTTATTCAACTTGGTGACTCTGGCTGGGAAAAAACACTAAGGTCTTAAGGAAATGCTTTTACTATAATCTGACTTAGAATGGATCAACTGGAATTAGATACACAAAATGAAGTGATACAAAAAAATAAAACATGAGAGTTTAAAGAATATGGAGTAGGTTGAAAGCTATGCTAAGGTGAGAAAATTATAGAAATAATGAGAGAGAAGAAAGGCAGCTTTGTTGCAGCTACAAGATAAGCATGAAAGAATTCTTAAAATAGAGAAATCCAAACTTCTGAATGTAAAGAAACCAAAAATACCTAATCTTCTATGGGATAATACAAGTGAGAGAGATGAGAATAACAACTAGAGAAATATTGCAGGATCTGCTCACGAATATGTCATAGGAAAGGGACATATGTTATCCATATATTCAAATCACTTCTAGTGCACAAGCTTCCCAAAAAGGATTTCTGGGGAAGCATCATGAAGACTAAGAAAGATCTTGGTGGTAGGCAGCAAGTTTGGAGAGGAAGGTATGGAGAGATGACAGAGCCAGTAAAAGGCATGCTGTGGTTGAGATGATTAGAGGTCCTTCCATGGTCACTCTTTCCCTTTCACAGAGGAGTTATTACTGGCAAGCAGCTGTCCATCCATTAACTCCATTTCCCAGGCCTCTATCTGTGGCCATAGAATTAGTTCTTACCAACAGAATTCAAGTAGAAATTATACATTTCACAAGTGGGCCAAGTTCATAGAAAGTCCCATGCATTCTATCCCCTTCTGCTTTTGGCTACAGAGGTTTCCAAAGCCTTACAGACTCACAGAGCTTCAAGGTGGAAGGATTCCAAGTCCCTGAATTGCCACATGCATAAAAGTTACTTGACAATCAGGAACAATAACATTGAACTATTTGCTAGTAAAATATAAAATTCTAATATATTGAGACACTAAAGTTTTGAGGATTATTTATTACAGACATTAGTGTTACCTGAACACACACACACACACACACACACACACACACACTACCTCTCTATCAGGAATAAAAAAATAAAATGTGATAATTAGGTGATTATAACCAAACTAAAATTTCTGTCTACTACTCACTACTTCATATTCTAGATTAATGATTGATACCTAATAACAATAAATCAAGATCATAAAGTTTATTAAGAATTTCTGAACTCAAAAAAGAAATGGAAATGGTAAGGAATGATAAAAAAATATATTATTTTTTCACTACACATTAATACTTTAACAAGAAAGGAAAATGACATAAATAAAATGAGGCCAAAAGCAAGACTGAAGTCCTAAGTTCTTTTTAGGACTGATGATCTCTCAAGTTCTGGGTGCAAGCAATTTGCCCAAAGGAAGCTTTAAGGGGAGAGAGAAGTCATTTGACCAAAGGAACTTGGCAAACAAAGAGAGAAGAATTGAAAAACATTGAAGAGCAAGTGACTATGGAGAATATATGTGGTGACAGGAACAAAGGGCTAACAATAAAGGAGGTGCCCAGGGTTTCCAACAAGAACATTGTTAGATAAAAGCAAACAAAGAAATAAACAAAAAATTAATATCAGTATGGAAAACATAATTACCTCCCAAAGATATCCATGTTTAATCTCTAGAACCTGTGAATATTATTACATGGCAAGAAGGAATTAAGGTTACTAAGCAGCTGACTTTAAAATAAGGGATTATCCTGTATTATCCAGTGGGCCCGGTGCAATCAAAATTCTTTAAAGGTGGATGAGGTGGATAGAAGAATGAATCAAAGAGAAATTTGAAGATGCCATTTTGCTGGCTTTAAAGATAGGAAAAGATATCATAAACTATTGAATATAGGTGTCCAGAAGAAACTGGAAGGAATGAAAAAATATATTCTCTTCTAAAGACCCAAGAAAAGAATGTAGTTCTGCCAAAAGCTTAATTTTAGCCTGGTGTGACCTTTTCAAACTTTTAACCTCTAGAAATATAAGATTATAAATTACTTTAAGCCACTAAATTGGAGGTAACTTGTTATACAACAATAGGAAACTAATACAACTAGATTATTATCTGGGATAATAAACAGACTAAGGATAACTAACAAAATGAATCTGAGATTAGAGCACACTTTAGTAAACATAACCCCATGGATATGATGCAGACCTGGATAGATGAGGAGACCGGTAACAGAAATAAGGTGATGAGGAAGTGATTTTGAAGAACATCTGAGAAAATATCAAAGAAAAAATAAAGGTACATGTTATCATTACTAATTGTATACTTTCACAATGCCTTATATTTGCTTAGATTTTAAGAAAGGGGCATTTCCATACTTCCCCCCACAATCCCACAGTGTTGTGAGTTTTCAAGGACACGAATTCGGAAACTATGGCTTTGAACTTCACAGACAGAGATGAGCACCTTTTCCACAATATTGATTGCAAAGACAGAAAATTGTTATGGTCACAAAACTACTAAAACAACAAATAATAGTAATAAAGGACTTAAACCAGCCGAAGCCGGTTTGGCTCAGTGGATAGAGCGTCAGTCTGCAGACTGAAAGATCCCAGGTTTGATTCTGGTTAAGGGCATGTACCTTGGTTGCGGGCTTATCCCTGGTAGGGGATGTTCAGGAGGCAGCTGGTCGATGTCTCTTTCATTTATGTTTCTAGCTCTCTATCCTTCTACCTTCCTCTCAGTGGAAAATCAATAAAATATATTTTTTAAAAATAAAGGACTTAAACCACCATAACATCTTCTAAAAGTTCTAGATAAAGAATTAAATGCCAGCATCTCTTCCTCAAAGGTTTTCGTGACTCCGTTTCACCACACAAATTTGACCTCTCCTTCTTCTCCTCCTCCCTGTGCCACATGTATACAACCAAACTTGTATCTATAATATTTACACATAACTGTTTACACATCTGTCTCTTGTTAAGGCCACTGAGGACAGGGATTATGATTTATTTACCTATTTAAACATCAGTGAATGTTAGTAGAAAAAAATGACCCTAGGCAGAGTTCAAAACTAAAGTAAAACTTACACATACAATACAAAGAACTGTTATAAAGGAGAATTATTTTAAAGTACTCTATTTAGAGAAAACAGTTCCAACAACTATTTTTGGTGACGAAGCTGAAAACCAGAAAATTTTATATTCTATTTTTCTTCAACTTCTCTAGTAAAATGAATGGCATTTAGCTAAATGGCGTGACAAACACAAAGCACAGCATAGTTTAAAAGCTTACAAAAGCCACAATGAGATACCACATTGGACAAGGTCTGGCTTATAAGAGTAAATTTAACATTGTTCTTATGATCTGTTAAGCCTCCTTCTCCATTAGATATTTACCCAAATGAAATTAAAAGAGATGTCTAGCCAAAGCCGGTTTGGCTCAATGGATAGAGCTTTGGCCTGTGGACTCAAGGGCCCCAAGTTCGATTCCGGTCAAGGGCATGTACCTTGGTTGTGGGCACATCCCTGGTGGTAGAAGTGCAGGAGGTAGCTGGCCGATGTTTCTCTCTCATCAGTGTTTCTAACTCTCTATCCCTTTCCCTTCCTCTCTGTAAAAAAAATCGATTAAAAATTTTTTTTTAAAAAGAGATGTCCACAAGAAGTCTTGTAGAGGCTATTTATAACAATTGTATTAGCAATAGCCCCAAATTTAAGCAGCCCACATGTATCTAGCCCAAGAGCGAATAAATAAATGGTATGGTCATGTAATGGAATCCTATATAATAAAAACGCAATATGCTACGCATCCAATCATCTGAGGAGTGCCCCTTTTAGACTTCCAACAAGAAGCTGCCCACTTCCACCCAGTTTGGGGTGCAGCATAGCAGGACACAGCAGGAAGAGAAAGATAAACACACCAGGCTTGGTGAACCTTCTTGAAGTCACACTCTACTGAAGGAGAAGGTTCCTGTCCCCTTACATTCTGACTCCTGCTGGTTTCTCATTTGCCAGTTGTACTTTATGCAACTTATTTTGTGATTTAAAACACTGTATTACGCATAGTAAGCATGTTAAGCTTATTTGTTTATTTACCATATAATTTGTTATTTAAGACATTATGTACTGGAAAGTCCACTTGCAACATTTTTTTCATCAAGGAAAAGACTTGTTTACTTCAAGGAAGAATTAATAGCAACTAAACAACTACTCCCTTATGACCGTTCCCCCTAAGATAATGGAGAAAAAGAAAGGGGGGAAAATCTAAGGACCCCTTTCCCTGACTCTTCCTGAGTTTTAGGAAGTTCTTTGTTGGTTTCTTGAGCTAGAACCAGAGGGCTTCTCCCACCTCTCTCTCTGTCTTCACCAGGGCGCTCATTTCTGGGTTTTGGAATGTGCTGACCCCTGGCCAGGACATACCAGAGGAGGAAAGCTGTGCATACTCACAGCTGGCTCAGTGGTACTTTGAATTCTGATGTTTTTCCCCAACCTCCCTTCTGGTGTTTACATCTCAGAGTTCTCAAATAGCTGGCCACACATTCTGTCCAGACTTTGTAATTGAGTTCAATGGAAGATAAAGGTGTGTTCACTCCTATTCCTAGAATCATAAGTCTGTTTAATTTTAATTCTACCCATGGTATCTTTCTCCATAGAAGCTATCTCTTGTTTCTACCTTTCAAGCAAGTAAATCTCCTCCTTTATATTTCTGATTATGGTAGCAGTGTATATTTCCCCCATCACAAATTTTAAGTATGTTCTCTTTTATTCCTTCTAATTCTTTCAAGAATTAAAAAAAATATAACTTTAATACACCCAGACTGGTTTATATTGTGTACTTTTTTTCTTTAATATGATAAAGTTAAAAGTTTCAATAATAGATTTTCTAGTGCTGAACTATGCTTGAATAACAGGGGATAAACTTCCTTTTCCATAATAAACTAATCATTCAATATATCACTGCTTAATGATTTTCAGCTATTTAAATATTGTTTACTAGAGGCATGATTATGGTCCAGCTGGCTCACACTGATGGGGGTAGGGGCCATGGGTGGTTAGCTGGCTGACCCAACCCCCAACGGGGGAGGATTGGAGGTGGTGCCAGCTGGGGGGAGGGGCTGCAGGTGGTTGGCTGGCCAGTCTCACCCCTGATTGGGGTGTGGGAAACTGATCAGGGCCCCAATTGGGCCAGTTGGCTGCCGCATTATACATCATAGCAAGTGGTTGATCCAGTCGCTTGGCTTTTATACGTATAGATGATTTTTGTTTATAGTTTGTTTTTTGTTCCTGCTATTTTTATCCTGGTTTTGTATCAGAATGATGATAGAATGATAGAGTGGCTTGGAAATTAGAACTTATTTTGGTAGAGGGTGATTATTTTAACCATTCCAAACTATTTAAACATTGGATATGTTCTTATTGATCTTTTTTCCTTTAACATAAAATATTATACCTCAAAAATATTATTGAGTATTCAAGAAATATGTGACTATGGACAGAAGAATGGACAAACGAATAAATAAATAAATAATCTTGTAAATTATATCAATTGGAAATACAGCTATTCTACCAGGTTTATATAGTTTATCAAGTATAATAGCTGGTATTGGATTCCAGAAAAATAAAAGGAATTTCTCAACCTTCACAGTCCTAAGTCCTCAGGATCTTATTAGAGATCCTAAAAATATGTCCTTCAAATATTTATGTATCCCTATAAAAAATAAATTAATGCAATGGACATGATAATTATAAAGAAATCCCAAATCACAAGTACAATTCCTGTAATATATTTTTCTAAAAATTTTATTTCTTTTTATTAAATTTTATCTACTTTCTTACTTCTATTATGCAAGATGAACTGTGCTATTTGAGAAATAAACTTTGCCCTCAAATACACTAATATAAAAATTAGGAATACAGAATATTCTCTCTTGAGAAAATATCAAAGAAAAATAATTTCCATAACATATTAATTATATTGTTCTAATTATTACCAAATAATGCAAATTAGTTTAAAGAATTTTCTTTAGGCCTTTAAATTACATTACCAACACAATATAAATAAATAGGATTGGCATGAAAATAATTTGAGAACAAGTAATTATGAGTTTCTCATGTGAAGACAAATTTGTAGCAATGTTTAAGAGAAAAATACCAAGTAAAATCACTATAAGCATTTCCCCAAATACATATTAAGCCTAAAAGAAAAACTTCTGGGAGTTTAATAACATCAGCATTTCTATAAAAGTCAACTTAATATTTTTCTCCTTTGTGTTTTCATGAACCCTTTTTTCCTTCCTAGAAATTTATGAATTTCTCAAACAGATAGGGGAAAATAGAGGATTCTACTCAGACCTCCAATCAGCACAAACTTACGAAATTGAGTTAGTGACACAGAAGTTAACAGGAAACTCTAATGTCCTGTAATAGCTACCAAAAGTACCAAGTAGTCTATGGATGCACAGTTTCTTCTGTAACCTCTGCCCTGTCTTACAGAAAAAAAATGGTCAGGAATCCATTTTGTGTGGTTAGACAAGGCATATTGCCTCAATGTAGTTCTCATTGTAACTTTTTTTCAGAGGTATGTCTTTTAAAGAACAGTGTCATCAATATTGCCAAAATAAAGCAGAGCAGATCCACTGATAAAAGCTGTTAATTAAGATGATCAAGACAGAATCACACAGCTAACCAGCTGCCATGGCCACAAGTCCTCTGAGTAAAAGAAATTAGCAAAAGCTTCAGAGAAGCCACGCTGGAAATGATTGTTCATGGGCCTCCCTGCAGCTGCAGGTAGCAGGCCTGCCAAAGATGTCTGCTTAGAATCCCCTGGCTCTCTCTGCTTTAGGAGAATGAATCATCTTTGACATCTTGGGCAAAGGTACAGATTGTAGATATTCCTTCTGATAGTCACTGAGGTAACTTTTACCCTGAGGAAATGGATAGGGGTGGAGATGCAATCCTGACAGCAACTGAAGTTTAAAGAAAGCCTGCCTGTATTAATCCTGTTAGGGCTTCATAGTTCTCACGATGCCCTTATTTCCAGCCAAGAATCATGGGAACATGCCGGGACTGGTTTGGCTCAGTGGATAGAGCGTTGGCCTGCGGACTGAAGGGTCCCGGGTTCGATTCCCAGAAAGGGCATGTACCTGGTTGCAGGCACGTCCCCAGTAGGGGGTATGCAGGAGGCAGCTGATCGATGATTCTCTCTCATCGATGTTTCTAGCTCTCTATCCCTCTCTCTTCCTCTCTGTAAAAAAAATCAATAAAATATGTTTTTTAAAAAAAAGAATCATGGGAACATCTGAATGTGTCAGTCTCAGACCCCCCAACTGGTCCAGAGAGATTCATTCTAGACCTCCCCCTCTTCAGTTTTGTTTGTTTTTACTGGTATTACTGGAGAACATTAGCTGAAAGTGTTATTCTGGAACTTAGCAAAATAGTGTTTACCCCTGCTCCAATATGCTAGACACGGTCTGGCTCTAAGAAAGATACTATGACTGCCACATACTTGATCTTAACTTGCACAAGCCTTGTGACTACTGTATTTTTATGTGAAATGGAATTTATGAAAAAGCCATTTTGAAGAATCCAGGTCTGGTATTAGTAAAGATTTAATTAAATATATATCAATCATTAAAACAAACCATTTTGAATTGAAATCCCTTCAAGTAAATTCACAGAAAGGATGCGTTAAATCTCTTTGTGAGAACTGAAGGTCACTGCCATGGAGCTGAGGGAGCATTTTTAATTTGATTCCTGTGAGCATTTAAATCTTTAATTATTCTGTTTTTTGTGTGATGGTTAAGTAGTCTACCTTTTATTCTTACAAACTTCTGCCATGACTAGAGGGGTCCCTCAGCCCAGCCTGCCCCCCCCCTCACAGTCCAGGAGCCCTCAGGGGCAGGAGGCAACCTAGCAACCAGGGGCAGGCAACACCCCATCACATCTTTGCTGCTGAAACTGCCAGCAGTGCAAGCCTCCACTGGCAGTGGTTACCTGAGCCTCAGGCAGCCCTGGGCTGCTGGACAGCTGCCATCCAAGGCTTGACTGCACCTGAGGCTGGTCCTGGGTGGCTGGGGGGCTGAGGAGATTGGGGGCTCTGAAGGCAGGCCATGGGGCAGGCCCTGCCCTGCTATATATTTGCTGCTCTAGTGGGGCTGAGGGGACTGGGCACTGCCATCTTGTCGGTATGGGTACCACCATCTTTGAGGACATGTTAATCAATTAGAATATTCCCTCCTTATTGGCTGTAGGTGCCACCATCTTTGTGAGGGTGTGACTACCAGTTATCATATTTCCTCTTTATTAGCTAGGATATTCTTAAAGTTCTTGCATGTAGAAGGTTCTCTACTTCATGACTATGAAGATGCTTTTAATCTGCTAAGGGTTGGGATAAGACATGGTTAAATTTATTAAGATTGTATGTGAATTAAGAATGACTAGGTTCTGCAAGAAAATCTGAGAAGTATTTAAGGAACAAAAGATGAGTGTTAAATACTTAACATTTGACAAATAAATTAGCTACTTTTTTGTGTGTGTATTCTTAGCAAACCAGCAAGTTTATCTATCCAGATAAGAAAAGTTCCAGGAACTGTGATGTATTAGTGAATTGATTGGTTTGACTTTTCTTGTATATTTTTCTAATCTACCAATAATGTTTTCATTTCCTCAAATTGGATCTTTTCCTTTCATTTTTGGTAACTTATTTCCAATAGGATCTGTAAGTTCTGTAAAAGGACTTCTTCCCCACCCCCCCAAAAAAACCTATGAGTTCCATCTCTAGAAAAAAAGCTTCTTTTTTAAACACTCACTATGCTGATTGACGGTCTACATGTTATCATACATGTGATTATCAGCAGTGTGTCCAGATGAAAACTCATCTGAGTTCTATTCTTGTCTGAAGCAGTCCTGAAAACGTCTCACCCCATTGGTGAGTCAGGCTGACTTACCCTCCTCTATTAGCAAACATGAGCTCACTGGCTCGAGTATGAGCAGGTGGTGATTATTTATTCCTAAAGCGTGCAAAGAATGAAATCAGTCACTGACTTTTTAAATCTGAGATTCCAGATTGCAAGGCAACAAGTCCTGTGGTCATTGCTTACAACTTAACCACAACCCGCTTTTATTTTATTTTTTTAATTTTATTTTTTTAAATATATTTTATTGATTTTTTACAGAGAGGAAGGGAGAGAGATAGAGAGCTAGAAATGTCGATGAGAGAGAAACATCGACCAGCTGCCTCTTGCACACCCCCTACTGGGGATGTGCCCGCAACCAATGTATACATGCCCTTGACCGGAATTGAACCCGAGACCTTTCAGTCCGCAGACTGACGCTCTACCACTGAGCCAAACTGGTTTCGGCCACAACCCGCTTTTAAAGAAGACTTTTATCACTCCTTTGAAAGCCAAGCTTCAGGTGTACCATTTGTGAAATCGTGATGCTCTAGAATTCATTATAAATTTCCAGGCCTCTCTCTCGATAACCCCAATTTATTTGTATTTTCTTCTAAGGAAAACCAGTTATCTTAAGCCATCTCTTTCCTTAGGTTTTGCTTCCTGTGCCCCTCGACAGCCAGAAGAGTGAGAAATTTGGTTCATTTTGTGAGTTGGTTAGGGGAAAGCCAGAAATAGTTACATGTGGAATAAACTCATAGCTTACGTTTTCTTCAAAAAAGACATCATCTGTTGACATATTACTGAGAGTTTAAAAAAAAAAAAAAAAAAGGTTGGATGGTAGCCAGAACTGTACATGTTTTTGGCTCTCGACTCATCTTCCTCCAAGACATGGGTCCAAATATTTGTCCCCAAATATTTTCTCATTTTCACCATCCAGGGAATTCTAGAGCTGGCAGTAAACCTAAAGATCGAAATCTTAGCATGGAGAAACCTATATACCTTCAAGTGACTGATAACTAAATTGCATATAGGACATCCACACTTGAAGTTACATAGATGGAGACAGAGATGGTAAGTGTTATGACAATAGGATTCTTCAGTTCTGCTCTAAGAATTCTGGAAGCTCTCTCTTGGGCTGTCTTTATGTTGACTTGTATTTAGCAACAAGAAGACATGCAGTATTGGAAAAGCTAAAGAAATTAAACCAACACATGTGAGGACATATGCCTCAGGGAAAAAATAACGTTATTTTGGAGATTGAAAGAGATGAAGAGCATATAGAAAAGCCATGCCAATTGTGCTTAATGAGAGAAAGAAAAAAAGAATGAGAATGAGCAGATGGATAAGCAGCTTTTATTCCATGTGACTTTGTTTTAAAGAGTAGAATGGTAGGGGGAGTGTTACAATTTTGGACTGTGATATAAATATACCTTATTTGCCTTTTCTACTTCAGTACACTCCATTCAGGGGCTCCCTGAGTGGGTTGTGAAGACAGATAGTGTGATGTTCACAAGCACTGACTCTGAAGCCAAACACCTTGTGTAAGTCCTGGCTCTTGCATTCTGTCTAACCTTGGACAAGTTACTTAACTTCTCCTCCTCAGTTGGTTCAGTTGGTTCATCTGAAAGTGAACATAATCATAATATCCACTTGATAGGGTTTGAGGAATAAATGAGTTAATGTATGAAACATACTTTTACAACAGTCTTCGGCATATATATCAGAAGATCAAAAAAATAGTAATTTGCAATTTATATTTCTTTTAGAATATAATGCTATGTGAGGTAGGTAGTTAGAATCAAGTCTTACATAAAAGTTACAAATAATTAATGCCAAATACATTCCTTAGATATTCTAAAAAGCTGATAAAATAATCATCTATTCGAACTTTTTTCTTTTTTAAAATAGTACACTAAAAGCACTTTCTAAAACTAAACTGATTAGAAAATACACACACAAAATAACAAAAAGATTGTTTAAATCTGTTGTTCACTTACCAATATTTATATTTCAAAGTCACTACAACCACAGCCAAAACTGATGAATTGGTACATTGTGTTAGCAACTCAACCATATTGACACATTAGAATGAAAGGCCTGTGAGTACCACTGAGCTTGTTATTTGTTAGTGAGAAAATTGAGACAACTTGTTCAAGTTCAGGCAGCTAACTGTTAATAACATCAGCACAGCATGTGTGGCAATTGATTTGGAGATAGGCCAGGAAACCAGATTCACACAGCAAAGATTAGGAAGCTAGAGGGTTCGTCGGTTAGGTAAAATTCAGAAATACTTGAGTACAAGAGAATAGAGAGAAATAATGGGTCAGAAACATGCAAGAAATCCAAATAGAAAACAGAGACATTAGCGACAAGGAGAAGCTGAAATTGGAGCAATCCTGCTTCATTCAGCTAGGGAGCTCTCGTGGCCTTGAGTGAGGGAGGAGGTACCCACGGAAAACTCAAATCCCTACTTCCAACAGAGGAAAACAATAAAAGGGCAAAGGAAGGGTACCAGATAGAATGATGGCTGAATAATGGATGGCTAAACCTGTAGGTGTTTGTCTGAAAAATTATTGGTCATAAATCAATATTTGGAAATTCTGAGGAAAACTCTTTTGCACAAACTACTACTCACAAGGAAGTAAACAGTTATTTCTCTAATCCGCCAGTCACACAACAAATGTCACCCCTTGTTTACCCACATAAATTGACCATAGATTATCAAGTACATGGAAATAATTTCCATCTAACAGAGGCCCATGTGAGAAGTGGGGTATATGTTTAAATATAACATATTAGAATATAGTAGGTTAAAATGTCTCTCTTAACATCCTCTTTACAGAAAGCTCTCATCAGGAATCGTATGACTTAAAAAACTTAGAATCTCTAACAGCTCAACTAGATGCCCAAATAAGAGCAGTAACACAGATTATTCTTGGTTGGTTCTTTCCAGAGGACGAACTCTAGATCTCTCAGTAGTTATTTTTTACAGGAATTTTTAACTGCTGCTCAGATCACCCGAGTATGCAGTGGGAAAGAGAATCGCTAAGAGCTTTCCTTTTCTAAGGCACATGATGTCTATCAGGCTACCACAGGGCCATGGGCAATCACTAACACGCAGGACTTGGATAAGAATTGCGTGAACCTTAACCTTTCTAATTTTAGTGGAGTTTAATGGGCTACTTGTACAATGATGTACTGCTGGAGATAATTCACAGCCCACGCAAATCTACTTAAGTCCATCTTCAGTCCCTGGGGAATTATGACTTTGTTCTTTAGCTTGAATGTGCTGGCAGGAAAAGCAGGTTAATGGCATTGATGTGAATTCTCTGCAGCTATAACGATTTTGCTCAGACAGATGATATACAGAGAGCTCATCAGATCTCAATTAAAAAACCATTGACCAAAAGCACCGAGGATTAGGTAGGTTAAAGTTTGAATGAAAATAGTGAATGCCAATGAATTATCCTTAAATTTTTGAGGTAGTTTTCTTTCTGAGATACTAAGATAAACTTATCTAATTTCTTAAAATAACAACCATAACAATAATAAACCCAATTTTCAACTCATGAGTAAAATGTTCATGCATACATTTGACCCTCTGTGACCAATTTGCAGGATAGAGGGAGTTTGAGTAGTCCCTGCTCTTGCATGACTGGCATGGCAAGAAGAAAGGTCCCTACTGTTTGTTGCATTCTCCAGCTAGCATTTCCTAGGCCAAGACCTAGGGTCATTCAGATCCTCCTCAAAGAAATAGTCCTAAACATTGCCTGCCTCAATGAAAAAGATTGAAAAGTTTCAGGATCTATAGCCATGGAATGAAATGCATAAAATAGCAAAAAACAATGTTCTCTCTTTCTGGACTTGAAGAGAGTGTGTTCTCTATCTATAAAGAAGAGAGAAGCCGGGACCTGTTTGGCTCAGTGGATAGAGCGTCGGCCTGCGGACTGAAAGGTCCCGGGTTCGATTCCGGTCAAGGGCATGTACCTTGGTTGCGGGCACATCCCCAGTAGGGGGTGTGCAAGAGGCAGCTGATCAATGATTCTCTCTCATCGATGTTTCTAACTCTCTGTCCCTCTCAATTCCTCTCTGTGTAAAATAAATAAAATATATTTTAAAAAAAAGAAAAAAAGAAGAGAGAAGTATGTCATGGTCCCAATAAGTACATTTTATTTTAGCATCCTGGAATCAAGAAAGCCAACCTACTAAACGGGTGCCAAATTCTGGAGGTTTACTGAGCCTCTCTTCCAGCTGTTCATAGTAATAAGTACGTAATTTAGATAAAACTGACATTATGAACATTATATCAAAATTGCTATGCTGTATATTTCATGCAGAAGGGATCACATTTGTCTTTTTTACTTCCCTATTCTAATTCTTAGCAAAATACCTGGAACATAATCAAACTCAACATATATATCTTCCTTACTGTAGAATAAAAGTTATAGCTGACATTTATTTACAGCATTTGACATCAATGATTTACATAGTACCTTCAATTTTATAAAGTGCTTTTCACATATCTCATGCTCAAATTTATGCTTCATTGGAAAATGGTTGTAGGGCATGCCTGCTCCTGAAACCTCAAGAAGATCCAATGACACAGGAAGGAAAAAAAAATTGGAAGCATGTCATTGTGGTTTAGCAAGAATTTATTTACTGCAAAGAGATTGTACCCTTGAATATTGAAATGCCACACATCCATTCTTCTCAATCTCACCATTTTCAGCTTAAAACAGTGTAATTAAACTCCGGTTGGAATTGTCTGAGACAATAGACTTCCAGTGTACCTGCTGGGCCCACCAAACTCGGGGAATGCTCAGGAAGGGAAGGAATAACAGGAGGTGACACAGAGCCATGCCCACTCATCTGTGTCCTTGATCCGCTGTGTAGCTTTGACTTCGTGTTTCTGGTTTGGTAATAAACAGAAGAGGAAATGACCTTGTATCTGAAGGTTCATTCTATCCAGTCCTCAAACCTAAATTAGCTTTTGTGGCCTGGCTTGGTTCAAATGGTCAAAGTACTGCAATGTGTCTTGCTTCTGTTTTCCCTCGATTTAGAAAGCCATTTACTTTATGACATCCTCAGGATAATAAACTTATATTTTGTATATTTGATGCAAAGAATTTTTGAATTATTATCAAATATTTATGAAGCATTGCTCAGGAACAAATTAATTCCTGCTAGGAATTGTGAAGAAGAGAAATGAGATGTATAATGGTTATGTGCTGACTTGTGTCCCTTCCCCACCAACCCCCAGAATTCATATGTTAAAGTCTGAACTGAGCCTAGTAACTCAATATGGCTGTTTGGAGGTAGGATCATTGCAGGCAATCAAGTTAAAATGAGTTCACTAAACTGGGCTCTAATCCAAGGGGATTGGTATCCTATAAGATTGCAACACAGGAGATTTGCACACAGGTTCAAACAGAGGGGAGGCAATGTGAAGACACAGGGAGAAATTGTCCATCTCAAAGCCAAGAAGAGAGACCTAGCACAGATGCTTCCTGCATGACCTTCAGAAGAACCCAACCCCACTGACACCTTGATCTGGGACTTGCAGCTTCCAGAACTGTGAGAAAATAAACTTCTGTTATTTACCAGTCTGTAGTACTTTTTTATAGCATTCCTAGCAAATGAATATCACTTTACTCGTGATTCCCATTCAGTAAGATCTTACACTTAATTCTACATCCATGGATATGAGATGAAAATGAATAAAATGTAGGCTACTTAGCAGTTTAAGTACACATATAATAAAACAATTTTTATTTCCAATAACATCCTTCGGCTAGCATTAGAGAGTTATTTTTTTCCTGTAACCCAAAACAGGAGATGATTTGCAAAATAACTTTATTCTAATGTGCAAAAAGTACTTAACATGATTTCTGGAACACATAATTCAATAACTGTAGTCTTTTTCTGCTCTGTTTCTCTACTACATGGTTTTTAAAAACATCAGCACGGAGACAGAACTAGGGGAAAATCAAGTAGTTAATATGAATTATCTGAGAGCTCTTAAGTTTTCTTTTCAGTGACCATGTAATGTTTTCCAAACAACTAATGCTCTTAGATTCACTTACCCAGCCAACAGCTCTTACCACTGAGATGCTCTCATTTCCAAAATCAAATTATTCTTGACCTTCACTTATCTACTGAGAGTTATAAACCCTACTGCCCATGTTTTTCAGGGATATGCTCTGCATATAAGTTTTCTGTCCTATGTATGTTTGCTCCTGCATGTTTCTTACTTCATCCCCTAGACTTGAGAATTATAACTTAAAACATATTATAGTTTTTATGTAATGCAAAAAAAAAAATGACATCTTATTTCTATCTGTAATGGTGAAAAAGATGTTTTAAAGTGAACTTTTGTCATTTATAAAATCACATTTATATTCAGCTAATAGTTTCCTGAATACCCATTATGCATTAAACATAGAATTTTAATACCCATCTCACAAATGTACAACTTTCACTTTACAAGGGGAAGAAAGCTTCCAAGAGATTTAGAAATCTGTGCTAGATCACACAATTGGCAAAAGCGACACTGACATTCAATCACAAATTCTGACCCAGGTTCATTTTATTTATTACTATAAAACTCTACAGTCTTCCGTTTCGATGTCCCAGTATGTTTATACATATGAATGGGAATCAGGGGAAAGAAAAGAGAAAATAAAAAATTTATTTATTTTCTTTTTTATATTACATTCCCTGTTCGGTACTCGGATCCTGAGGGAGAAACACAACATTGGTTGGAAGCCCAAGAATGTGGCAAAAATAGAGCAGGCATCACAGTGGCTCTGGTTGTCAACAGAGATCCTGGTGCTTCCCTAGGACAAATGTTGTTTAAACATACACCGATTTCCTACCTGGAAAGCATTTTAAAAACAAACACCTACTTCTAGTCCTTCAATCAAACAAACCTCAGAGATTTGTCTCAACACTTTGCTTACGTGGAAGTATCAGCAAACTTACTCAAAGAGGGATTGTGGTCTGAAGAATAAAAGAAAATGTGTGCATAGAATTTTCCTCTGAATATTGCTGAAGGGTAAAGCTGACTGGATTTACCAGTTGTGGGCATGGGAGAAGAAAAGGAGGCAAAATTAACCGTCTGTTTGTTTGTTTGGTGTGTGTGTGTGTGTTTTCACCTGAGCCACATGGAAGGTTGAAGTTATAGAGAAGAAGAAAACGGAAGTGGGGTAGAAGTGGGTAGAATAGGAATCAAGAGTTGAGTATAGATAAGATCAAATTAGTCATCTAAGTGGGAATGTCAAGTATGCAACTAGATATGCAAGTCTTGAGTTCTGAGAGGGAGGTCCTGATTAATTTGAGACTACAGTTCAGAAAAGTAGGAGAGAAGAGAATTGAGCCTGGGCCTCCTGAGGGAGAGGTCAGGAAGATGAAGAGGAAGAAGCACAGGGGACTTGGAACGTGAACAGGAGTGGCCCATGAGTGAAAAGCAAAACTAAGAAAGCATGGCATCCTGCAAGCCAGGTGAGGAAAGAATATCAGGGAGAGATGCCCCTTTCAGTCACCTCCCCTTGATGTACCATAACTTACTTATCTTTTCTACACTGGTGTTCATTTAAGTTGCTTTGATTTTTAATTATAATGTTGTAAAGAGAGAAAAAAAAGAATTTTCCTTTGAGCACAGCATCATTGATTTTTCTATAAGTTATCCTAAAGGAAGTAAAAATTATTACAACTTGAAAGCAAAAGCATATCTGGTTTTAGGTAGCAGACACTCTATGCTACCTTTTTTGAGCTGCATAAAAAACCAAGTAAACAGGACTTACACTTTTAGCTAGCTCCCCACCCTCCCTCACCCCTGGAAAACCTCATCTAGGGGGGAAAAAAGTGTTTACTTAGAAATTCGCTGAAAGGATTTTGATTTTATAATCTAACTTCCAAATACAATTTGAAAGATAGGGATATGTCCCAAAAGAAAAGAGAGGATATTACCAGTCAAAAATCAATTATTAAATGTTTGGGAAAATAATACATGTCAATCAATAAATTCCATGAAATATTTTTCACCAATACCAGCTAACCTAGGAAAAAAGAAGGGAATGGAATAAAAGAATAAGTGTTCCAGTTTAGATTGAATAGCTGTGTGCTTGGGGTCCTCGGAGTAATTATCTGTATCTTGAGGAGGATGGATAAGAAATACCAACTATTAAAATATTTTTAGCAGCAAAAGCATTTTTTAAAGAATAAAACCATACATGGAAGCCAATATAGTGGATCTTAGATGTGCGGAAGCAGAGCTGCTCTGTCTGAGCCGGACCGCAGCACTGAGCTCACCGGCTCCTCCTTTCTCTCCAGCCCCCATAGAGTAGAGATGACATCAATCGAAGTTGGAAAACCTCTCAGATCTGATCACTCCTTCATATCATCTAGTTATGGAAGTTACCTTCGCTTTCCTCAAACATGCAGGCCAATCAGCATATTAGCAAATAAACAAAGGCCAGTAAAAAGACCACTCTGTACAGTTGGCATGGCAAATACGTTTCATTGGAGTGCCAGTTCTTGCTATTACTCGTCACCACATGATACCACTGGATGACAACAATGGGAACACTAGGATTTCATGAATTCTGCTGTCCATCTACCCTGTTTCCCCGAAAATAAGACAGTGTCTTATATTAATTTTTTTTCTCCCAAAGTTGCCTTAGGTCTTATTTTCAGGGGATGTCTTATTTTTCGGGGAAACACAGTACTAGTTGGAGTTGCTGCATCTGTGTCCACATTTGGAATCCCCACCATAGTCACCTGCATCCACTATATTTAAATACTCCCATAGATGGAAAATATGGAGAGAATAATATTGCAAAATTGTAACTGGATACTTTTTCATTCTGCTCAATTAATTAAAGTGTAACTATGAAAACTCATGACTTTGGTGTTGTTTTTTATTGTTTAAAGTATTACAGCCTCCCCTAGCCCCTGGCACATCCTCACCCCCCTCCCAGTGTCTTGGGTCCATTGGTTATGCTTATATGCATGCATACAAGTTTTTCAGTTGATCTCTTACCTCCTCCCACCCTCCACCCTCCCCAGCCTTCCCACTGTCATTTGACAGTCTGTTCAATGCTTCTCTGCCTCTATATCTATTTTTATCAGTTTATAATGTTCTTTATTATCCATAAATAACTGAGATCATGTGGTATTTTTATTTCACTGAGTGAAAACTCATGACTTTGGATGATTAAATTCGAATCATTCTAGTTTTTCCTGGAAGTAGAAAAACAGTTCTGCCTAAAGAAGTCTGATTAAATGGTCAGAGAAAGAAATCCAATATAAGAGACCAAAGAGATGAAGCCAGAAAGGAGGAAAAAAAAGTCTAGAGTATCAACTAGGTAACACATTCCCAATCAGTGATAACAGCACCTCTCAGGGTATGAGAGTATTTTCAGTGATATCCCTTGAAAGAGACAAATCATAGAAAGACAAAATAATTTAGGATTAAATTCTCATAATTGAAATCCCAACTCTGTTATTTACCAGAAATGTACTCTGATTTCTTCATAATAAAACGGTGAGTGTATTAACTACTAGTTGGGCTAGTAAGAGTGTTAATAACAACACCAAAAAAATGCCTGCCACATTGTAGATGAATCATAGCTAATGTCATTGGCATTTCTTTACACAATCCTGGAAAATGTTGATCAGAAATATATTTCAATTGAGAAATTTAAAATGAGCATATGAATCAGTATTTTCACTTGAAAAACGTCATGGCTATTATCTGCAAGGATGTAACCATAACCTGTGCAAACTTTATGGTCAACTGATTCAATTCCTTACATTTGCATAGACTTCTGTCACTGACCTAAACCTCCTCATTCCAGACATGGAAAGATTTTGGGGGGAAAAAAGGTTCGCAAACAAAGAAACAAATTTCCCAATAAGTGGCTTCAAGAGAATGATCTCTGCCCTCAGTGGACATCAATTTAGAATCAGATGTGAAATCTCTATTCTCCTTGGGAAGTAAGTCATCATGATACTTTGATAATTAAAAGATTACCTCAGTTCACAAACAATAAAAAAGCAATGCAATCCTTGTCATCAGGTTTCAGGGAAATTGACATTTTATCATGGGTCCCACATTTAGACATCTGATTGGAGTTAAACTTCTCAGATATGTGACTTAGAGCTATTGCTCCAATTCATAAGGAGGGGAGCATGGCAAATGGACATTTATAAACAGAAATGCAATAGAAACTGGATCTTCTCTTATGGTGAGAGTGGAGTTGAGACATGCAGGATGTTCTCAGACTTGTGGAATAATGTCTTTCCCAAAGAGGTGCTTCCGCTCTCTTGGGACGTATTCCCATGGAAGGTTCAGGCTCACTCCACATCGTAGGACCCAGACAGAAGAAGGTCATGGGAAGAGCTTTTTCAGGCATCTGTGTCCCTCCCCTGCTTCTGATGAGCAGTATCCCTCTGGTTCTTTAATCTTTTAATTGCACTTACCTTCTAGAAATTATTTATGCTAAAAATTATTCAAATGGGAAATTGCGAAGAGTCACTTAGAATATATGAAACCATAGTCGACAAATATCCTTTCACATGGAAGTTTCGTGCATGTGACATGTCCTTTGAGTGAAGGGGCATTGCTTATGTCTACCAGTGTAGACATGATGTCCCAGTGTGTATGGGTCCAGCTCTGCCCTCACTTCACACATACATGTACCTACTTCCAGCTGCTTAGAAGAGACTGTTACCAACAGTCATGATTGCCCACTTGCTTCCTGTTTATAAACCACCCAAATTGGAATTTTAGAGAAATCCACCTTTAAAAATGTATGTGTTGCAACGTATTCTCAGTAAAACATTTTTTTTTACATTCAGTATTCAGGAACAGGGTGTTTTCATAAGTTCTGCTAAGGGCCTGACCACCTCTCAGATTGTGAGAACTCTTTCCTAAAAAGGGAGTGTTAGAAAATAATGCAACCTCAGAGGAAAGGTAAGGGAGGGTAGGTGTAAGGGGGAGAGATCAACCAAAGGACTTGTATGCATGCATTTAAGCCTAACCAATGGACACAGACAACAGGGGGGGAAGGCCTGAGTGGGTGGGGGGAGGAGGCTGGGGGGATAAAGATACATATGTAATACCTTAATCAATAAAGAAAAAAAGAAAATAATTCAAATACCCCTATTGGTCTTAGAGTTTGGGGGTTACTTATTGCTCTTAGTATCTCCTTTGCAAAGTCTGATTGTGACTGCTTTGATCCTTCACAGGGCGTGCTGGTAGTGTGGCTGGCAGAACAATGTCCACTCCCCTCCCCCAAGATGCCCACATCCTAAGGCCTGAAACCTGTGACTATATTGCCTTATGTGTCATTTTGCAGATATGATTAAATTAGGATTGTGAGATGGGAACATCAGCCTGAATTATCCAGGTGGGCCCTAGGTAATCAGGGTCCTTATAAGTAAAGGAGGTAGAGGGCAGAGTCAGAGTCAACAACAGGAACAGGGATCTTGGAGTGATAGGAATGGTGGATGTGAAGGTGAAAAGGGGCTGCAAGCCAAGAAATGCAGCCACTTCTAGGACCTGAAAAAGGCAGAACAGATTCTCCCTAAGGCCTCCAAGAGTTCATTTTGCATGCTCCTAGTCTTCTCTAGTGCCTCATCCTAGTTTCTGGCAAAGATCCTGGCACTTGATTAAAGCCTATCATTGTCTTGAGTGAATAAATTAAAGAAATGATATCACCAAGCTCTGTCAAATCAGAGGGCCCAGATCTCTGCACTAGTATCTTAATTCTAGAATTCCCACATTTTGAGACATCCGTGAACTCAGAACTTACCATGTGTGTCAATCTTTCTGCCTCCCATTCTTACCATTTCCACTAATTGGATTCAAGTCTTATCACCCATTCCATCCATAGCATTGAGCACTGTGCCCTGCAGACAGCAGCACACATATTTCATTATCAATGATAGTGACAATAACAACAAAGATTTCCAAATAAAAGGACTATGTGATTTTATCAATTGTCAGGTGAAGAAAGAGTAAAATGAAATGAGTTAGTTGGATCCAACCAGGAAAACATAGTCACTTCAGCAGTTAAAGTCGATGCGGCTTTGGTTTATAGAGTGGAGACTCCAACCAAGAGGATGGTGTGGTAACCCTGAGATGAGAACTAGCAGAAGAAGCTACTAACCATAAGCTGTGCCAAAGGGAATAGATGGAGTTATTGGAACCCAGAAAGTTGGCTCACATGGAGGAAGCTACATGGGCCTGTTAGGTGGGAGCTGGAGAGAGAGAGGCACAGCTCCGAACGAGCATGTGTGAGGCAAAGGGAGAGGTGAAGAAATGCCTTGGTCTCTCCCTTCCCTCTCTCTTCAATCTCATCGTGCCTACCACTGACCAAACTCGACCAGCAGCTCTCTGACTCGAGTGAGGAAGATCATCTCTGGCCCCCTAAAATACAAAGCCAAGCATGGGGTTGAAGGAAAAGTTGAATAAGAAAGGGATTCAAGTTCAAATACATGAAGGAGCAGCATGCAGTGGAAGTTATTTCAATGTCTTCCTATCTGAAAGCGTACAGTAGATACATACGATGACATTATCTCTTGATTGGTTCACAATTTGCCTTTAGTAAAACAAGTAAAATAATCTTACTGACCATCATCTATAACAAAGTCTTGAAAAACTATAATAAATGAATATAAAAAAACTGAGTCCAAGGCACGCCTATAAAACAATAATCTGTTATTAACCAAAGTCAAACAGAAACTAGTTTAGAACTCTCTGTGCTCCTAATTTGCATTGTGTGCTAGGACATATATCTCCTAAAATAAATATGAGAGAAATGTAAGCCATGCCAAATCAAAGAACAAAAGGGAAATGTAGCCAACATCAACGGATGGATTCGTATTTTCCAAGAGGCTTACCTAAAGTGTGCACTGATTTTTCCATTGAACACAATATAAACTGTCATTCAGGCTAGGAAGAGTTGAAAACAACACCTAGAGCTCAAAACATAAAAAAAAATTAAATAATGCCATGGGATGTGTATTAGATAAAGTGACATAAAGTTTAAGATAATAGGAATTTTCCTATAAACTTGGAATAGTAGATTCCTGACATCAAGATATTGTAAGTGCCGAAACTGGTTTGGCTCAGTGGATAGAGTGTCAGCCTGCGGAGTGAAACGTCCCGGATTCGGTTCCGGTCAAGGGCATGTACTGTGGTTGCGGGCACATCCCCGGTGGAGGGTAGGGGGTGAGCAGGAGGCAGCTGATCGATGTTTTTCTCTCATCGATGTTTCTACTCTCTATCCCTCTCTCTTCCTCCCTGTAAAAAAAAAATCAATAAAATATATATATTTTTAAAAAGATATTGTAAGTGTTGTCCTGTAAGTGTTTTTCTTTTTCTTCCCTGATTATTATCCGGGGGGAATAAACTCCATTACCTGATGACTCATAACCTATGACCTAACTCTCAAAACTTCAATTGCAATGCCAACCAGATAAAAGGATAAGTCATTTTTTTTAATGACTAATTAGTTATTTATCCATTGAGCTGTGCTGGGAAGACTTCATTTATGTTATCATTGAAATGCTTATGACAGGTCATTTTTTAGAGCTGAAGAATGCTTATAAAAAGGCAATGTTCGTCACTACAATAATGACAAGTTTTGTGATATGAAAGCTCTGTGAATTTATTTTTCTTTTTCAACTGCTTCCTAATAATTTCACCGTCTCTGATTTCCACGCTCTGGGCCAGCCATTCAACAGACTGAAGGTCCTCAAAGGGAAGGAGACAGGGGTAGAACAAATCAACCAAAGAACTTGCATGCATATAGGCAAAACCCATGGACACAGACAATAGTGGGGTGAAGGTCTGGGGAGGATATGAGTGTGGAGAGAGGGAATCTAATAGGAAAAGGGGGACATCGGGAATGCTTTAAATGATAAAGATTTTTTTTCCTATTTTGTTGATTTTATTTCTTTATTGATTAAGGTATTACATATGTATCTTTACCCCCCAATTAACCTCCCAATCATCTCTCCACTCATGCCCTCAGCCCCCTGTTCTCTGTGTCCATTGTTTAGGCTTATATGTATGCATACAAGTCCTTTGGCTGATCTCTCCCCCTTCCCCTCCCCCTTCCCTACCTTCCCTGAGGTTTGATGTTAAAACTTTAAAAATTAAAATAAAATAAATTGAGCTGCTGTCTCCCCTTTATTCTTAAAACACCTAACTCAACACAGTGTCTTTAGTCAAGTCATCACTGTTAATCACCAAAACCTTGCAGACATTTTTTTAAACCACAATAGAATTTAGTCTCTGCTTATTCTTCTGGCATTTGCTAGCACCTTCCCATGAATACATATTTTATCCACATTTTGTTACTAAGGATCTATAAACATTTAAATATATGTGTTCCTCTAAGTTATGAGCTTTATGTGCTCTCTGGAAGTAAGAGCAATGGCTTATTTTCTCTGGCATAGAAACCAATGTATATTAAATGTCAGTGTCTCCCAGTATAATTCACCATTTACATGTTTTTCTCATGATTTTATGTTGCCACCCCCCCCCACTCATGTTAAATAGAAAAGAATATCTCTCAGCTATCCCTGAAGGCAATGGCTAGACATAGAATTTTTTATAACAGTAATTTAGTTGAAGATAAGTCCCTTGGACATCCATCATTCCCAACCAAGTGGGTTAGGACTAGATAAAACTTCTTTAAAAGCTACAAAACATAGTTATATGTTCTATGATTTTCTTTTTAAGAATTGAAAGTGCTGGATATAAGGGACACAGATAAGTATGACATGATCCCTGCCTTTAAGTAGCTCATTGATGGTGGGAGAGGGTTTAAGTGAACAAGCATGGCAAAGCTCAGCCAGGAGCAGACTGAGCTACCGATGGGGACAAGCTGAACTGACTAAGCTTTAATGTGGCACAGGGTCCCTGGCCATTAGCCCTACTTCTGGGCTTGAGAAACACAAGACTGGACTTTCCCACAGCAGGACAGAGCCTTGGTGTTTCCTTCAACTTAACAAACCTTACTATGCCTCAGCCTCCCATACATGGGTCCATGGAATGCTTTCCTTGCAACTCTGAAAGGACTTCATTTCCACAGGCAACTACTACATTGAACATAAGTGCAGTCTGAAAATTCAGGTATTTCATGGACTGCAGAGAGAGAAAGAATGAGAAGTATATGCAAAGTGATCCAACAATACAAAAACACCTCCTAATTCATGTCTCAAGTGTGGAATAAACACACAATCTACAGGTGATTGACACAGAAAGAGTAAATTATGTTCCAGAATAAAATCCTTTATCATTGTCCTTTTTCTTAAGTCCTCCACTCACACGGACTGCAAATGTGATTTAAGATCACCACAGTTTTAAAGGCAGGTGGGGCCCACAGGGGCTGAATCAGCACAGCTGTAAACCTTTTAGAAATGGGTTTTTAAATGGAATTGTTGGCAGAATTTTGCCCATGGTCATTCAACCAGGTGTCCTTGCCATTGGCTCTGAAACAATCTTTTGCTTCAGAAATAATTCCTAGTTGTTGCTGTATGTGTGTTTTTTTGTGTGTGTGTTTTTTTTTTTTCACAGAGACTTTTTATTCTAAATTATTTTGCTGCTGCTTTTGTTTCCCGAAGGATTATTGAGAGAGTTTTATCAAGGCCTCCGGGGCAGTATTTGGAAGGCAGGCATTTTTCACTTCTTTCATTACACGGACGAGAGATAGAAATCAACCTGGTAAATACTCTCTCTGGCTAAGGTGAGGGCCAGTGCTGATGTTACAACAAATTGAGTCTATAATGAAAAGGAGGATTTTAACGTGCAGAGCTATTCATTTTTTTAAGATGTGTTCCCTTTCTGATACTTACAAGAGAACTTAAAACTGTGTTTTTTCCCCTCTGTAATTTATTGTGTGTCTTCAAAGTTACCAGTTGTGGATTTTATCATTTCAAGAGCGATTAATACCAGAGTATTGCCTTTTCATCAATTTGATGTATTTGGTGTGTTTTGTATATACTACGGAATCTTGATGAAGAATCAGCAGCATGAAAGTTAATTAGAAGAAGCCTGATAAGGCACAGATGTTCATCTGAGAGCATTGAAACATTTTTCTGCTCAATATAATCAAAGAACCATGGATAATCTAGTAAGGAACATCATGATAAGATTCCAATTATAATCAGGTTTTTTTATATAAGCAAAATATGGCTCTTCGTGAGACTGAATAACATTCAACTATCAAAAGTAATGTTCACATGACATGATATGGGCACTGCAGCAAGAGGAAGTAGGAATACTCTCAGATGAAATATTTGCCATGTTGATGGTGTGTAATGGGTACATGGGGTTCATTGCACTAGACTATATTTGTGTATGACTGGAATGTTATGTAACATGCAAGTTCTCAATATGATGTGTAAAATGTTCCCAATAACATTAGAACACATTAATGATGAGGTTAACAAAAATATAAAGTGTGTCACAAAATGATAAGTGCGCTATAAACTTACTATAGAAAATATATAGAGGAAAGACAAAAATAGTTCAAGATATAAATGACAATTGACTTGAAAGTAGCATGAGTGATTTTTCTATGTAATTATTTCTAAATGTAATAAAATTAATATAAAAAGTCTAAGATTTATATAAAAGCATTAAAAATGTTAGTGTTTCATGATATTTCATGATAAATAGGAGAATTTACCTATATATTGATATGAAAAGTCAATATTAAAAAAAGCACAAGGCAGAAACTTCCTTAGTCACACTTCAGGATAGCATACAAAACAGTCTTTGTTCGAAACAGAGCTGTGGGATCCAAGTTTCGCCTTGTGGTTTAGTCCCAGAACCATGGCTTGAGGTCAGCCATTTTAAATTTTTGTGACTGGGAAATTTACTGAACCCAACTTTTCATTTCCTAACAATTGTAAACATACAGTTCCACAATGAAGTGATAGTAAAAACAATAACAGAACATACCTCATTGGTTTTTAGGAAGAATTAATGTGATTATCTAGACAAAGCATGAATTCCAGTGTCTTCCATGTAGTTCTTAAAATTATATTTTACTTTCTTCTGATATAAAATTATTTTAACTGCTTCTAAGATTAATTAATGTCTATGGCACTTTTATGTTGTGAAGAGGAACACTGATCACAACGTAATTAATGACCAAACTATTAAAACTTCTCTAAATAAAGCAGGTTTCATGTAGTAAAATAATTTATTAGGACATTTTAAAAATTTAGAAATTCTCTGGGATGGGGAGAATCTCATGTAATTAATGTGATAGGTTAAAGATGGTTGCAAGTTCTTCACTACTTATTCCATTGAGAAGTGGAGTGTCATCTCTTTCCATTTGAATGTCAACTTGCCTTAGTCCCTTACTAACCAGTAGAATTAGTGGGAGAGATGTTATGAGACTTCTAAGGCTGGACTACAAGAAGCCTTGGTGGCACTGCTGTCTAGATCTCTTGGAATATTCATTCCTGGAACCCAACATCCTAAGCTCCATGGAGAGGTACCAGCTCAAACTGAGCTCTTGGCCAGGGTCAGCTTCTTGCCATGTGAGTAAGCCATCTTTGTCCAAACCAGCTGAGCCTTCAGCTGACTCTGGCCTCTTCATCTCTCTGATGACAACATGAGATCCTATGGGAGAAGCACTCAGCCTGAGCCCTGTCAACCCACAGAACCACAGAGATAATAAGGGTTTGTTTTAAGCCACTTAGTTTGATGTTAATTTTGTCATACAACAATAGATTACCAGAACACTTAATTAAGTTCTATTGTATTTTATGGGAAAAAGCAAAGATGCTAAAACAAAGAGACTTTTAAAAATAAAATGGCTTAAATTAAGATGAATATATATTTCTTTGCACAAAATTCCATCTGTTCTAGCTGGTCGGGTAGCTCTGCTCTCCAAGGTCACTCGGGGATAGCAGTTTCTTCTGCTTCTCCAGGGCCTGCGGTAGGTGGGGTGCTGTCATTACTAGGAGACAGACTTGTGCTATGGCCCATCTGCACCCCGGCCTACAGGCAGAGAGAGGAACTCTGTGGAGCAGCTTGTCTTTAAGTTGAAAATAATCCATAAATTGCAAATATAAATCTGTTCACATGCTTTTGACACAAATTTAATCACATCGGCCCACTTAGCTGCAAGGGAGATTGAAAATGCATTTTCCAGCTGGGAAGCCATGTGCTCTACTGAAAATACAAGGAATCAATTACTAAAGGGAAAAGCGTGAGAGTAGATATGTAGAAACCTGGCAGTCCATTCACCACATCCTTTAAAAAACCTGGAAATTAGAAGTGCCCGGCTAGCTCAGTCGGTAGAGCATGAGACTCTTAAAAAACCTGGAGATTCAACAGGACTCTTTTTCTTAAACATTTAAAGTAACAGATAAAGCATACACACATACAATAGTTACAAAATGCATAATTTTGCAAAACTACCGATGCCATTAGTGTCTCTTCAGAGGAGGGTCAGCCAAGGCATCTACAGATTACTAGTGAGGGTCTCCCAGCAGAAGGTGGGACTGTGAAGCTGAATCTACAGAAAAAGTGGAGGATCTCCCAGGAGAGAAGAATGGAGCACATGTTATAAACAAGGGAATAGTGTGGCTAAAGGCCAGGAGGAAGTGAGAAGGAAGAAAAGGTGACCATAGCTTTGACATAGAGGAGAGAGGGAGATCCTAGATGGGTATAAGCGATAAGGCTGAGAGATGTTAAAAGAGGTAAAGTTGTCATCGTAGGTCATTTAAAATACACAATATATTTTGCAATCGCTGGAAATCCTACTGCTTGGCAGGTTGGTAGGTGAGTGACGCAGCTAATCCCAAAGAAAGACTGAGTTTATTTTATTGGCAAGGATTTTCACAATGCCCTAAACCACTTTATTAAAGAGGAATTCAGCTGTCATAACTATGTCTAAAGTTAAGCACCATTTTGAACCCTTTTTATGAATTCTCACAAGCTCACCAGGCCAAGTTGCTCATTTATGCATGGAAGTCAAATAGAAAGAACCCCAGAGAAAGTTCAAATATCTATCCTTTGATATTAGGCCCCCAGTAAGCATGTCCTTTTCTAATTTCCGCATCTTGTAGAGAAAAACTCGTTACTTTTGCCACCAGATTCATTCAAATAGCTTGGAATCTTCAGTTTGTTTTAGGCACTGGAGCTCAGCCAGTCACTGAACTATTTTTGACTAAAATCAGTAAGAAAGAAATTACGTTCACTCACAACAAAGGTTGTCTTTCCATTAAAAAGATAATATGCATTTAGGTAATGATATGCCTCTGACTGAAATCAGCACATCTATTCATGTGCTCAGCTTAAAACAAACATCCTTTATTTCCTTAGTTTATCACATCAGAGGCCTGCTTTATCTACAAGGTAATTGTGGCAACAATGGGAAACTGTCTAGAATGTAGTGTCTTTATTACTTCTGACATGAATAAATATTGAACTGACTGGAACATGCGCTAATATCAGAATCCAAACTATTTCCTTAAACTCTATCAAACAACATTATAAACCTTCACGGTTTTATGTACATGTTTTTTCCACAATAATTATGTGATGAATACACACAGTTAGTTAAAAAGCATCATTAGAAATACCGCCTGCCTCAGAACATTACCTTTTGTGTTGTATTTACATTTTTATTTAATTTTCTAAATGAATCTGGGCATTTCCGTTCTAAAAGAACATAACTAGATAATGACAAACCCAATGGGGCTGAAAGTCTCGGGTCCATTAAAATCACATTTACTGGTCTCTGGGCTAGATTTTTTTTACTTTGAAAGTATTGTTGCAGTTTAATATAAAAATGCCCTAAGAAAATTAAATGAATAAAATGATATTTCTGCAGGGTTCTACCTCTACATAAGAGGACACAAATCAAGCTCATCAGAACTCATCCTCTCATGCCAGTACAGTCTTACACTGGTATGAATTAAAAGGAAATATTTTTACTAAACACCTAATGTGTCGAGTTTTACCTGTGCAAAGACTTTCATACATAAATACATAATAAAGAAGCTAGGCTTGAGATCACTCGTTAGGAAAACAAAGGCTGCACTAGGATAAGTTCCAAAGTAAACTGAGAGTGACTGTGGGAAAAAACAATAGAGAAAATCTTGGTGACTATAAGCAAGCAAAATGATAAATCTCTCTTCTCCTCCTTCCTTCCTGAATAATACAGTCCTGATGCCTTAAGTTAGGCAGAACAGGGAAAGGCTAGGCTGGTGTGCAGTGCTGAGGACCCAGAAGGCAAGCAGAGCAGCTACGAGTGAGTCAGGAGTGGAGGCTGTCAAAGCCCAACCGAAGGAGAAAGGCACCAATGCTGCAGTGGGACTCAGAGTTCATGGTCGGGCTCAGGGTTTCCGAGCCAGAGCAGGATGCGGAGGGTACCTTTGGAAAGAGGCATCTTGTCATTAAGTGTTGGAACCCAGGTGGAGTGATGAGGCTACAACACGGGGTAAAGTTTTGCTGTGGGGACAGACCCCAAACAGAAAGAGAAGTGTCCACAAGGAGAGGAGACCAGAGTGGGTTTAGAGGCCAGCTGTGTTGAGGAAACATCCAGCGGTTCAGATGAAAGAGTGGGAAGAGGGTGCCCACATGCAGGAGCCTATAGGAGGGAAGAGTCAGAGCATGAGCCCAGGAGGAGAGTGCCCAGGCGTGCGTGGAGGGGCTGGGACAGTGTGAGACACAAGAGCCAGAGCGTGTGATTGGAGAATGGGGTGCAAATAGCAATGGGAACTTGGTTACATACAGGGGTACCAAGCAATTGAAGTACTTTTAGAATATACTTAGGGACCAGAGTGGCATTGGCAGAAAAGGGAGTTACAAACACAGAACTGGGAAAAAGTAGAATGAACTCTTGTTGTTGGGATGGAATTGAAGATATTGGTATGGGATGAGTGAATAACTTAGAACATCATTTTATACCAGAAAACAAGACCGTGCTCAAAGAAAGATAGGAATATGTCAAGTATTCATAGAATCCAGCTTGAGGGTCTACACAGTACAACTCTGGGACAAGATGAGAATCAAAATAAATAATGATGGTAATGTCTTGTGACACACCATATAAAATAGGAAGCCATGAGTCCATATTGATATGCATAAAGCAATAAATAAAAACCCTAATAACATACTAGATTTTTACCTAGTTAAAAAATAGCACTACCACCACCCTTGCCATAAGCTTAATAATTAAAAAGAGAAAAAGAATAATTTTATAGTGCAGAGGCCTCAAAGACACCTGTTAATCAAATGATCAAAGTATCACTAATATGGGTCAATAGTACAATCCTAAGACAAAGGCAGACACAACACCAGGGTGCTTGAAAGAGATGTTAAGGTGTGATGATGAGGTGGCTAACTAGTAGCTACTCCAAGCAAAAGATCCACCTTAGCAGATACAATCAATTAGGACAAAAATCTATAATTATCTTCCTCTTGACTAGTTGGCATCTAAGGCAATAGTTTTCAGATGTGATCATTTCTCTGTCAAATGCAATCCTATTTAGAAGCCCAATGCATGTAGTAGGTAAAAAGGAAGCTGCTCTCATTGAACCCAGAGCAGGGAGCACAGATCCCTGCCTCCTGACCTACAGCTGATGTTCTGCTGAGGAATCCCACAGCCCAAGAATCACAGGTGGGGAATCGTTAGTGCAAAGCACTGCTGAGGAGGTTCTCAGGGGCATTCATGCTATAAAGGTACTTCTTACGTGGACAGTGATGACAGGCTGGTTCTCCTTCCCTATCTTGATGCAATAATGCATCGATCTGCAAACAAACCACACATTCTGACTTCTACCAGGACTTTCTCGGCCAAACAGAGCTGTTTTCATCAAGAAATACTTTTAACTTTTTCTCTATCCATTAAATAATCTGGAAATGTATATGGAGGTAACACATTTAACATGCCGCTGAAATAGTTTCTGAATCAAGTTAAAAGTATATTAGATCAACTTATTCATTAGGTAGGTAAAGTTTATGAAAATCTGGTTATATAGTTATTACCTTGGGAATTTTCTTGCAAATATGAGACTCTGGTTCTGAAAAAGAGACCCCTTAACTGGTCCCAGAGTAATTACAAGTTATAAACTAAGGTTTCTTCAAATTTGATACAATTAAGATACTTTCAGAATATTTAATAATTATAGAATATTGGGATCATATACTCAGAGACAAAATGTTTAATTATAATTTTCTCTGAGTAAATTAGTTTTCATTTGTATAGACTTCGATAAAATATACAATTAAAGTTATAAAATAGACTATTATGTTTCTGTTCTCATTTATTTACTGAAAATTGAATTGAAACTTTTATCTAAGCCATAACTTGGAAATGTCAAAGTACCTGCAGCTAAAATTGAGACAAAGCATTTGTTAACAATAATGCAAACTATCAATTGGCCCTAATTCCAGCACTATCGTGGTCAAGTTCTCTAGAATCTTCCGGATCCTATAGTTTTGTGGGGTTTTTTTTGTTTGTTTTTTAATATATTTTATTGATATTTTACAGACAGGAAGGGAGAGAGATAGAGAGCTAGAAACGTCGATAAGAGAGAAACATCGACCAGCTGCCTCTTGCACACCCCCTACTGGGGATGTGCCCGCAACCAAGGTACATGCCCTTGACCGGAATCGAACCCGGGACCTTTCAGTCCGCAGACCGAGACTCTACCACTGAGCCAAAACGGTTTCGGCTGGATCCTACAGTTTTTTTTGTGTGTTTTTTTTAAATTTTTTTTTATTGCCTTTGTTTACATTTCTGAAATCACAACTATTATTGTAATTGTGTTAACCACTGGGACTCTTACCAGTACACGTTATGCAGATGTTTACAGTTTCTTTGGTGTATAATTCTTTTCTTCCCTATCAGACCAGGCACTTCCCAGTGAGAGCCTCCTATCACAAAGCCTGGTCGTGAAGGTGTAAGAGGTACACGCTGAAGAAGAAACGCAACACCTTGTAAGGCACCTCCCGCATTGCAGGGCTTTGAAATGTCCTTAAACAAGGGAGGTCTTACGTCCCATCAAGGGCAGATGGTGCTTTTACAGGCCTGGAGGGTTCCGGCACTAAGGGGAATCAAAGGCCTCTAATTAAATATCCTCTATTTGAAGTCTCAGGTAGTATTTTCTCCCTCCACACCTAGGACTTGGGTAGGAGGCTTTCCTAAGCTGAGAAGAGTTTTGCCTGTTAATAGCCCAGTGTTGTGTGATTTTTAGCTCTGTCTTTCCTCTGCTTCAAGAACTGAGTCTCTTTACATAATGCCAAGTGGACCCTTTAACTTTTTGCTTTAAATTCATGATACACAGATGTGAGTCTGACACTTTCTCTCTTAAACTCACAGATGCTATTTAGCAGGAGCTACTCAAGTCCAATAATACTTACTGTACCTTTATACTTATAGTTACTGTTTGCCCCACACATCGCCAACACCGTAGACACAGGCCAGTTCATCAAGGCCCTTCTCTCTGCCTGTACTGGACCTAAGTTCACCACTGGCAAAGGTCAGCAACACAAAGCCCAAGCAAGCCACAGGCTATTACCTTTCACCTCCCCCCAGCGACGGGGCCTCACTGCCATCCAGCTAGGGGGTATCTAACTCTGGAGTCGCATTTGTAAAGTCAGCTTCCTGGCCCTAATCCCAGCGCTATCTTGGTCAAGTTCTCTAGACGCATCACCCGAGATTCTTGTGCAATTTATTTAAGAATTCTCCGGAGAAAGGGAGGAAATAAAGCCATATTATGTAGAAAACACTAAACAAACAACAACCACAAACCCTAAGCAAGAATCTGGTCTCAGCGAGAGATGAGCTTTAGCCTGATTTCATGGCGAGTGTGGAACACACATTGCATCACGGGGTCGGTCCTACCTTGAGCAAGGGAGTCAGTCTGGGAACATCAGTCAGGTTTCAGCCTCTGGCTCCGCGGGATGGAGGGCAGGGAAGTACAGTGTAACCTCCCTGATAATGTTGGATTCTGGAAAGGATCAGCTGTGAGTCTTCAGCAATCCGCCCTCGTGACTGCTGAGAGGCAGGTACACCGACTCAGGGAAGGAGATCCGGGCCACTCCTTCATTCAAACCAGGATGATCTTGAGAGTGAAAGGGACAGCTGATGATAATTATGACCAAGAAAAAAAAAAAAAAAGAATTGTCACAGGCAAGTAGAAATGCCTGCTCATTCCACCTCCGCCCCATTACTCTCTTGCTGTGTCTGGCCATGGCACCAGCCAAAGGGATATGCCTTCTCCACCGGAGGCCTCTGGATGGATGTAAGACCCCACATCTCCTCTGTAAACCCTCCCCGTGGGCTCGGACTTGGAAAAAAGGTGGAGATGAAAGAAGACTGAGGAACTGATTTCCTTGCTTTTACTTCTCAGTACAATCCCACAGGACCTGGGAGAGAACCGTTCATCCTAAACTATCACAAAAATTTTAATTAGAGAAATATTAATAATTATTCACTTAGACATAAAATAAGTTGAAGCCCACAGTGCAAAACACACTGTTTTTAAATTGTATATCCAAAATCAAAAGGAAAAGGTGTGTTAAATTTTTTTTTAAATGGCATTAGAAGTGCCAAAGTTACATAAATAGAAAAGGTGAAAAAAAATGAAAATGAAGCTTCTTTTAAAAATACTGTGTTCACAAAACCAAAGGACTAGAAAGAGTTGAGAAATGCTCAAATGTTTTACAAGTGGCTGATGTGAAGTCATTCAGGGCTCCCGATACGTAATTTAAGAACGTCTGATTCTGAGCCGGAACCGGTTTGGCTCAGTGGATAGAGCATTGGCCTGCGGACTGAAAGGTCCCGGGTTTGATTCTAGTCAAGGGCATGTACCTTGGTTGCGGGGCACATCCTCAGTAGGGGGTGTGCAGGAGGCAGCTGATCGATGATTCTCTCTCATCGATGTTTCTAACTCTCTATCCCTCTCTCTTCCTCTCTGTAAAAAAAAAAAAAAAAAAAATCAATAAAATATATTTTTTAAAAAAAGAACCTCTGACTCTGAGAAAATGTTATTAGAAAAAAAAAACATAGTAAGGAAAAAATCAATTTTCAAATCCTTGAGAAACACGCCTTTAAAAAGAAAAAAGCATATTCCCTATTGTTGTTTCTTGGGAGTTTACCCAGAAACCAGGGAGCAGTGCGGCCTGGGGAAGGCAGTGATTGCAGCCTGGTGTGAGAGTGCGAGGCAGGACGGCACTCCGACTTCTCCCCAGACCCTCGAGCTTCAGTATCAGCTTCAGAGTTCTTCATCCTGAGTGAAGGACACCTGGATGATGTTTTGATTTTGAATAAACTATCTGATCAAATCATAAGACAAGCAGTATTTTTTTAGTTGGGTTGTATATCTGTGATATTAAAGTGTAAAAACAATATGAACAGCTTTGTTGAGGTTTAATTAACAAACAATAAATTGCACATGTTCAATTTGTTTGTACTGATTTTAGACAGAGAGGAAGGGAGACTGAAGATTCACCCTGGAGTCTATCACCAATGAGTATGCATGGGCATTTCCTAAGGACACAAAGAAGACAAGATCATTTCAGAAATAAAAATAGGCTTTTGTTAAAAGTAATTGCAATGTAGTTTTATCTTTCCCCTTCATTCAATGGAAGAATGGGAGGGTTGGAAGGGAAAATTAAAAATTAGAATTTCTTTTATCCTTTCATTTACAAAAGACTAATCTGTTCTAGAAACCTTTCCCTGATGATCTTTTAAAATAGAATGCATAGTTTATTCATTTTCTGGCTTAGGCCCATAAAGCATTAGATCAGTGATTTATAAACATTGACAATAGCTCTCATAATCAAGTATGCATAGGGCTGAGAGAAATGAAGCTAATATATTAACTTTTCCATACATTCAACTCTGTCTTCTTGGATATTTGGTTTTAAGAAATTCTTTAGTATGATTAATGGTGATGATATGTAAAGATTTTCCTTTGCCTCTTGTTAGTTTTTAATTTTCTTTTTGGCAAAATAAGGAGTTGGCAATAAAAATCAAATCTCTATCTCACATTAAATTGCATTTATTGCAATAAGTTCATGATATAAAAAGTGTGGAAACCACAAGATTAAATGATTTTAAAAACTTCTTTTGCAAAGATTGATGCAGTTAGAAAAATAATGTTTTCCAAAAACTACACATGAATTGAAAAAAAATTGCTTTAAAGAGAACCAATTAAAAACTATAAAAACTATTTTTCTCCCAAGTTTGATAAATTTACTCTTTTGGTAATAAATATATGACTCTCTTGTTTTCAGAACAGTAAACTGAAAACCATGCATACAAAATTTATATCTGTTGTTCTCTTTTAGAAAGAAAAAAAAAATCATTGAATAATACAGCTTCTATGCTTGTGTGTATGCTTTTAAAAATAGGAGTTCTTATTTGTCTCTAAGGAAAAGGAGTGTTTTAAAAAATACTAAAAGATTTAAAGGAGTTATGCTTATATATTTTATATTTTATTTTTATTCTCAGCATATAGCACATTAAATTCTCTGTATTTCTCATATTGTTCAAGAAAACAATTTCTCACACAGTAGCTCTCTCATATATTGTTTGCTAGACTACATGAATAATAATAATACCTATTAGTTTTGTCATGATGAAATGGGAGCTTGTATAATCTATGTAATGTCATTTGTTCATAAGAATTGTGAGAATTTGATTATGAGGAACGGAATGAAAACATGAGCATATGCTATCACCTTTCATAGATATCTTCAAGCAGGCTTCCTACACCTACTCATACCTATTATTTTCATTTTACTAGTAAATTTTAAGACAGAACATAAATGAGCCAAGATAAAACTTTGCCAACAGCTTCATTAAAAAAAAAAAAAGGCCGAAACCGGTTTGGTTCAACGGAGAGAGCATCAGCTTGGTGACTGAAAGGTCCCAGGTTCGATTCAGGTCAAGGGCATGTACCTTGGTTGCGGACATATCCCCAGTAGGGGGTGTGCAAGAGGCAGCTGATCGATGACTCTCATCGGTGTTTCTAACTCTCTATCTCTTTCCCTTCCTCTCTGTACAAAGTCAATAAAATATATATTTTTTAAAATAAAAAAAGCCAATTTTCCTAGAATATTAATTATCAAATTGTGGTCCCCAAGCCCTTAAGGGGTCCTCAAACCCTTACATATCAAAACATGGTCAAGACATTTCCCCCTCCTTTCATACACACTCTCCCACTAGTGTGCAATGGAGTTTTTCAGAGGTTATGGACATATGATAGTAGACCATCAAATGTATCCACATTTGGAAGATCATCAGACCTCAGTGATTCAATATCCTCCAAATGGCCAAAGCATGAGGTAACTAAATCCTGCATGGATAAAATATCCCCTCAATGTGCAAGATAGATCAATAGATTTTAAATAACAAAATATGAAAAGTATAGTGCTGTTTGTCAGATTCCACATTGCAGCTAACCTTCAAGAAACTATGAATTGCCAAGTCTTGGTATTGCATGAAAGGACACAGTTACCTGAAAAGTCTATTAAAACACATCACCCTTTTTTAACTCCATATCTGTGGAAAGCCAGGTATTTCCCTTATTCTTCCATGGAACAACATATTGTAACAGATTGAATGCAGAGGTAGGTATGAAAATCTTTTATTGAGTCAAACATTGCGATGTGCATGGCAAAAACGTAAAGCAAAAAGAGATCTGGCGCCAGCAAGTTAGGGAACTAGTGCTCTAGGGAATTCATTGAAAAGAGATTTTTGCCTAACAAAATAGAACTCAATTTAAAATAGAACTATGTTTAAAGGCTATATAAAAATTGGAGCCAAACTATTTGCCCGGCTGTTTGGAGGATTCTGGAAGGTAAAGAGAATTACTGGTTCATAAGTCATAATGTGAAACAGGTATATAGTTATGTGGCTTAAAACAATGAGAAACAGTATGGAGAGTCAATATCATGTAATCTAAACCTAGTCTTTAAAATTAAAAAGAATCAATGAATAAAAAACATATGAACCTTTCTTTATAACATCACCACTAACAGAGTGTGTGGGGTTTTCCTTTGTTTTTGCATTATTAATTGTTTCAATATTGCTAATGTGAACTGAGGGCTACTTCTAAACATTTGTACATTAAATAAGTATTAATCAATATATACATTGCAACTAAAAAAAAGTGTGCCCAGTGATATTAATGGAGTCAAGAATAATTAAAAAAGAAATAATAACTTATGCTGAGGAGAATACTATTTAGTTCAGAATTAATAATTTATGTGAAAATCAAGGATATAATTTTTTTAAAATATATTTTTATTGATTTTGTACTGAGAGGAAGGGAGAGAGATAGAGAGCTAGAAACATCGACGAGAGTCATCGATCAGCTACCTCTTGCACACCTCCTACTGGGGATATGCCCACAACCCAGGTACATGCCCTTGACTGGAATTGAACCTGGGACCCTTCAGTCCCCAAGCCGACGCTCTATCCATTGAGCCAAACCAGTTTCGGCAAGGATATAATTTGAATTTACTTTTCTAGTGATGAGAAACACAAAGATTAAATATGTTGCTCATTCTTCTAGTTCATAGAAAAATATAGATTAAATGTTTTACTGCAAAGTTTGAAGAAAGAGAATAAATGTACACCATAAAGAGACTATTTAATCTCAAGGCAGAGACTTAGAGTATTGTAGATAAATCCATCTGCCAAGATCCCAACAGAGTCAGACAGCATTTTTATAGATTTTTTTCCTCCATTGTGCTCCCACTCTGCTCCTATCACCTTAGCCCCTACCTGTTCCCTCTGACTATCACCTCTCCATGCTTCAGTGCTTCTTCACACTGATGCTTTAGTCAAAATCAAAAGCACCCATATCTGTTCAAGTCTCTTCATGTGAAAAGTCACTGCCTACCAGTCCAAACCCCTTGGTTTCACCTGAGTCCTTTTTCAACATCCCCCTGCCTTTCCATTTGTTTCTTTGTCCTGCTTCAAAACCAACTGAATCCTCTGTTTCAGAAATGTTCTCCCTTCCTTATCTCAGCTCAGTTTATTCTTCTCATTCTCAGTCTACCAGATATTTAAAACATTAGTTAATTGCATAATTCATGCATGAGTTTTATGACTCTGATTTTGGAAAAACATCTCATTTTCCCTCTCCAATTCCAAATTGATATTAAATTCTAATTATTATTAGTCACATTACTTGAATATTTATGATGTGTTAAATGTTTTACTAAGTAGTGAAGGCAAATTGCTCATAAAATTCACATGTACTGAAAAATGTAAGTTGAATGTTTTGCCTATAATGTTTCCGACCTTTCCATGAGCTAACTTATTGGGTAGTGACAATATATACATATATGTTTAAATTCTAATTTAAACTCAATCCCATGCAATATTTCAAATCCTATATTTAGGTACTAATTCTGTTTTTGATGATAATTACCATTTCCTTCTGTCTCTGTCCCCCTGTGTTAAACATGGCGTCAATGAAGCATACTCACAGAGGTATTTCCGTGCAGCAAAATTCAACATTTTTAGGGCCAGGTGCTTACTCATCAACACCCCCTTCATCCACCACCCTGTTGTTTCCCTGATGCTAACAGTTACTGGGGATTGTCTTTATCATTTTTCAAAAGCAAACAATTAAACATATCCTGATTTCATGTTTCAAAATATTCCACTCTTCATTTCCTCCTTTCCCTCTATCCCTCCAACTCTGCCCTAGATCCTCAAATTAATGATCACTATGTGGCTATGGAAAGACCCTGCTTCTAATCCTGCCACCCTCAAATACACTTTCCATACCACACCTTAGTTGCTCCACTTAAAACTCACATCTAATTGTACCCCAAGTTTGTTTAAAATCCCAGCTGGCAATGGAATAAATCTCAATATACTTAGCTTGGCATAGAGTGTGGCCTGATTTCCAGCTTTTCAGTCTCTGGTGCCATCACTCCCTATCTCACAATTAATGGTTTCAACGTGGAAATATCACTTTGCTCCATGCTTCTGGCATATCCCATTGCTTTTGGTCATGGTGTTCCCTTTCTAGACTTTCATTTTCACCTCTATTGATCTGACCAACTCTTAATCATTTTCAAGGACTTAACATCAATGACATTATTCTACTTTGAGCATGTATTCCCCTAAAACTTACCAGGACTCTTCAGCACTGATTTGGGCCTGGATAGAACATTGCCTTTATTAACTCAAGTAACCTTTCAAGTCTAAAATTTTAAACCGTGTGATTTCCCTCACTCATCATACTCACCCCAATCCTTTCACATCCAACTTCTCTCTTTCAAAACTAGGTAAGGCTTTGCCAACTCAAAATTAAATAAATACATAAATACATAAATGAACTCCAAGAAAACATGTCTATCAGTTGTCTGGATTTGGATAATGTATGCACTAATATAAGGTGCCAAATTTAGATAAGAATCTACATAAACAAGGTCTACTTCATGAAACTTCCTAGGAGATTCACCTCATTTTCATCATCCTGCTAATTTAAAAATCCCTGTTTCACCCAGCTTGCATGGCTCAGTGGTTGAGTGTTGACCTATAAACCAAGAGGTCATGGTTAGATTCCTGGTCAGGGCACATTCCCCGGGTTGTAGGCTTGATCCCCAGTAGTGGGTGTGCAGGAGGCAGATGATCCATAATTCTCTCTCATCACTGATGTTTCGATCTCTCTCTCTCTTCCCCACTCTCTTCCCTTCTGAAATCAATAAAAAATATATTTAAAAATCCCCCAATTTTTCTTCCAAAACATTTTTATTTACAAGTATAATTGATGAAATATACAGACTCATTGAACCTTAGGTCTATAAGAAACATTACATTTAACTAGTCTAAACATATTCTTTTTACAGAAAAGGAAAGAAGGTCCCAAGGTTTTCTGAAATGCATATTGCTCATGAATTTATGTGTTTCTGCTATACATATATCACCATATTTCATATATATTTACACACATCTATAGTGCAGAGTGCATGAATATACTGCTGTCCTGTCCCAGATTTTAGAAAAATGAGAGCAAGTTTAACACCCAGTGTATAATTAAATGCTTGTTTTAGGAATTAAGGAAAAAACTTTTTTCAACTTCATTTTCTATGGAAGATTCTTGACTCATGTGTTTAGTGACCAGCAGAGGGAGTTATGTACACAGTGGAGGGTCTCTATCCTGAAAGACTAATCCCTTCCAGTCCCCACCCACAGGCACTCACACCATCACCACTACTATAAAGTCCAACTTAGACTAGGTCAAGTGAAAAGAAGGAAATCTGTGCTTAAGAGTTTGTTTCCATCAGATGAGAAGTGAACCTTTATCAGGCGTCCTCAAACTTTTTAAAGTGGAGGCCAGATCACGGTCCCTCAGAGAGCTGGAGGGCCGGACTATATGAACTACTAATTCCTACTGTAACACCTCGGCTGCGCTCACTGCCCAAAAAACCTAACGGGCCGGATCAGACTCCTCTGTGGGCTGCATGTGGCCCGAGGGCCATAGTTTGAAGATGCCTGCAACTGGAGACTAAATATACACCATAGAAATACACTACAGTCTGAACCTCTCATATATTTAAGGAAGGTAGGGGGATTGTTTTGTACCTTGTGCCAATTATTAATCATCGTGAAAAACTCATGATATGTTGCTAAAACCATTTCTTCCTATTACATGTAAATTCTCACACATATAAAGTAAAATTTAATCCACATGTTTCTGATATAGCATTTAAAATGTACCCTTTTAGAACTTTATTGCTTTTAGAAAAATTTAAAAGGCTTTGATAGCTTTCTTAATGCTCTCGCCTCTCAACAGAAGACCAATTTGGTACCATTTAAAATGCTTTTGTTTGTTTGTTTAAGTCCAAAAACTCCCAGGGCAAATTCATAGCTGCAGTTTCTGTAAAAGCAATTTATTTTTATAGATGAAATGCCTTACTGAAAAATTCCTCACTGAAAAATTACACAATATTGCAGAAAAATGACTAATGAATAATGGATAATGGACCTGATCCAGATTATCAAATAGAATCTTCAACATGAAGGTGAGACCCTCCCTTTTCCCTGACCCAAGAAAAGCCAAATGGAAGAGAATAAAAAAGTAGATGTGCACCTTAGGAAAAAAAAAAAAAAGAAAAAGTCACATGCTCATTAATTCCCATAATTTCTATCCTCCCTCTACATCAGTGTTTTTCAACCTTTTTTGGGCAAAGGCACACTTGTTTCATGAAAAAAATCACGAGGCACACCACCATTAGAAAATGTTAAAAAATTTAACTCTGTGCCTATATTGACTATATATAAAGTAATTCTCTTGAATAGGAATCAAATAAACACAAAGAAAGTATTTTATAATTACTTTATTATGAAATATTAAGTAAACAAAATAGTGAAAAATTATATAATTCTTGTCTTGTCTGCACCTATGGCACACCAGGCAACAACTAACAGCGGTTGAAAAACGCTGCTCTACATAATCACTCTGCTTACCTACTACACATGTGCATGCACACACAGACACGTACACACACACACGCACACACACACACACCAGATATACATATTACACATGTATATAAGTGAGTTTCATAAAAGACCATGTATCCTTATCATGTACTAAATTACGCACAAAAATTTTTGCACTCAGGATGCAGCCTGTGCCCTCTTGCAGTCCAGGACCCCTCAGGGGCTGTCCACTTGCCGGCTTAGGCCTTGGGGATTGGGCCTAAACTTGCAATCCCGAGGGCAGCCTGGGAGCCCTTGGAGGATGTCCAACTAATGACTTAGGCCTGCTCCCCACGGGCCTAAGCCATTAGTTGGACATGTTTAGTGCTGTTGCAGAGATGGGAGAGGCTCCCGCCAGTTTGCAATGCTTTACAATTATTACAATTACGTACATTACAAAGATGAGTTTATACAGAGAAGAGCCAAGACAAGGGGAAATAGAATCAGAGCTAATTTATCTGAATCCACTTACAGGGCTTCCCTGTATGTATTATACATAGGCTTGGCTCCCAGAAATCTCAAACATGGGCTTGGGTCAGGGAAGCCTGTATAAAAATTCTTTAATATTTGCAGAATATTTTACAAGTATTTTTTAAAATATTATTATCTTATTTAAGAGATAAGATTGGACTCAGGTAATGAAAACTCTTTTTTTTTTTTTTTGAGAGGGTTTCCTATGTGTTCTATTAAAAGTTTATACATGTTATAAAATAAAAAGTAAGGTATTTGCCCTTAATTTATATTTACATTTGTAGTTAAACTCTCTTCCAATCAGTGGTCCTACTCTGTGGACTGTATCTTACCCAATTGATTGGTCTTTGTTCTGCAAAGCAGGGCAGTGGTGAGGAGAAGAACCAGTGAAGTTGTAAGGTCTGGGCCAGAAGACTACCAAGTGCATGAGGGGAGGGGGAATAAATCCATATACTGGACATAGCACTACACTGAGAGACCAGAGCTTGAGACAGCTGGATTTGGAGGGGTGAGAGTATTCTGCAGTTTAGAAAGTAGTGGAGGCAGAAAATAGATTTTTAAGAGAAATTGCTTTATGTGTATGAGTTTGAGAGAAATCAAAATAAAGATTTTAAGAAAATCTAAATGTGCATTATCCTCAGATTTTTCTTGAATGATCACAGAATATCTAAGTTGCTTTCCAATACAAATTGAAAACCAAATTGTTTTGACTTATTTATTCAATATAATTTACATATTATAGCATTTCCTAACAGCCAGATAGCCATATTCCTAAATATTTGTCTTTTGTATATTTCTTATACAAATGACTGTATACTGCAGCACTATTTATTTATTTTTTTTGCCAAAGAAATAGTTCAAATTTTTTTTTAAAAGAAGAGTTGTCCAACTTAAATGAAATAAATATTTATTTTACTACTTCTAAAATCCATATAAGGGAAATATACAGTAAGTTTGGGTGTGCAACAATATTTTTTTACTGCTGAAGGCCTACTTATCAACCCAAGTTGTCTATATTTATTGCTATAGAAGCAAAAATCACCCCAGGAACTGTTAAAATTTTGTTACTTTTGAAAGTTATGATATTATGCATTTAATACTTTGAATTTTGTTAATCATGAGCTATCTCTTTTAGATGAAATAAATAAAATGTGTATGTTCTCAGAGTGGGAAAACAAGAGCTCTACCCAAAGTCTATAAAGAAATCATTGCCTTAGGTATGATAATTTGCTAGAGAAATATTTACTATTCTTAATTGAATTTCACAAAGTTGTAGCTAGATAATACATAACTATATATGTATATGTATATGTATATGTATATGTATATGTATATGTATATATGTATGTATTACACATAATCTAATAATATGTATTAGAAAATATAATATGTTGTTAAAACTTCCTAATATATATTTTTTTTAATTACTGAGTAAATCAGTGTTACACGAGTAAGTTTCAGGGAGAGGATGAAAACAGAGTCATACATGCAATGCATGGACTGTTTTAAGCAATAAGAAGTGGGCAATGTATTTTGGGGACACATTTTAATATGTATTTTGTTTTCTTGAAGCAAAAAGGTTTTTTGAAAAATAAGGGAAAGAAATCTTAATGTCCCACTTTTTTTTATTGAAGCTGTTTCGTCCCCCCTGTGCTTTGTCACTTTATATCAATTACTTTGTGGGGCTTATGTTCACCTCCTTAGTTCTTTTCCCAGGGCAGAAATTAAAGGTCCACAGTGTACTCTGACCCACTCAATAGGCACACTTCTCATTTTCGAATGAACCACGCCTTTTGTATGGGTGTGGTGATTTTTGCAAGTATTGTTGTTTATTTCTTGTCTCCTGAACTAAACTCTCTGTTCCTTAAGGGTAAAACCTTCCTCCTGGTACTTACCAAACCAAAGCACTGAACACAAAACTCGATATACTAGCACTTATCTGTAGTGAATTTTTTCACGTTTTATAAAAGATAATTTAGGAGAGTTGCACTAAAAAATAATTGTCAGCATTAAGCTACCTCTGTTCTCAATTAAAAAAAAATTGATTCACAAGATTTTTATGGAGTCCTATTTTTTACTGAAATTATAGGTAACCTAAAACAGGATAATTGACGGTGGTTGAGACAGCAAGCAATGGCAGTATCTCAGTTTCCCTGGGTCTCCCCTATAGCTCACTGTGGAAGCAGAATAATAGTTAAAGAAAAGAAAGCAACCTGATATTTTCTTGAATAAACACAGACAGACTCCTACATGCCATGTTCTACGTACTCTACAAATGGTAACCCACTTAATTTTCACAACAACCCACTGGAGGCTGACACTATTGCCTTCTATGTTTTAAAATGAGGAAATGGAGACACAGAAGTGAAATAACTTGCCCATATCACATAGCAGGAAATTGCAGAGCTAGAGCTGTGTCCTGCAGGCTGGCTGATGCATGAACACCAGCTCTGAGCAGCTGAGCTCCAGATGGAAGCCCTCTGCAGCCTCTGTTCATGCTTGCACTGCATTCCTACTTGGCCCTGCTCACCCCTCCACGCTCATCTCTCTGCTTCCTCTTGCCTGCAATGTTGCAACCGCACTGGCCTTTCTTGTCCCTGACAAGCCAAGTACTTCCAGCGTTAGGGTATTCGCACTGCCTGGCCCCTCTGCCATCTTGTCTTTCCTCTTGATTACAGGTTGGCTGGCTTCTCCTTTGGTCTTCAGATCCCGAGGTCTGACTATTACCTCCTAACAGAGACCTTCTTGATCACAGACTGGAAGAACCCATCCATTACTGTCTGGCAAAACAATCTGTCTCACATATCTTGGTGGGAGGTACAACGCTAATATTTTCTTTTGGTGACACACTTATTTACTGTTACTTTCTTTTCCGCCCACAAAAATGAGAGCTTTGTGCGAACAGGGGCCTTGTCACTGACATAGTCCAAATAACATGTTTTTCTAACTGTTTGACAGCATATGACACAAAGAAATGACAAAATGATAAACTTTTAGAGGGGATTTGCTATGTCTACTAGTATATGGGGTTTAATGAAAAACAGATTATATATGGTATATGATTATGATAAGATAAATAGCATATACATATGAGGACTCACATTCAATATTAAACTTTTATAAAGTTTTCAAAACACACCTTTATGAATTTTTAATATGAAATATGACCTGGTTGTCATGAACATATTGTCTCATATTGGGCTTTGTGCTTGAAATACCAGCAAAAAGTCTGATGACATTTTAATGATGATACCTTTAAATTCTTGATGGTATCAGTGAAAAACTTTATCACAAAAAGAAATGATAACAATTTGCGACAGAAGTAATGCATCTATAATAACTAGCAGATCTTTCTTATTGCCATCAATAAGCATGATGTTGGAATGTTTTTATAATGCAAATATTCAAAATCATTTTTATCCAGGGTTTCAGAATAACAAGGAAACTGTACTTTGCAGAATGGATCGGTATCAGAGCAGCCATCGTCAGCAGGCTGTTCCTGCAAGGGCATATCTGCTGCAGATGAGCACACGTCCCTGCCACGTGTGAGGACAGATAGCCAATGGGGCCCTTTGGCGCTCTACTCCTTTGGGCCCTCAACTGGTTTCTTTGCTTCCTCTCTCTGATGGGCTGCAGTTTGAGCTGCAAATATTTCTCTACAAGAATCAGCAACACATAATCTCCATCAATTCAATGGGTCACCTGTTGGTGATGCATAGAGAAAAACTCTTAGCTAACTGTCCAAGTTGGGGATTTTTGCCTTTGCCTGGCTCAGTGAGGTGGGACAAATTTGTAGTACTGGGTGTGGCTTTTTATGAGCACGGGGTGCACCTCTGAGGATCTCCTGAGGAGGGCACCCAGGCAGTGGCTACTGGCTCCAGTGAGCTCTAACCTCTCAGATGGGAAATAACATCTTGAGGCAGACCCAGACCAATGGCAACATGAGAAACTATTGCTCCTCAAAGTGTGGTCCATGCCAGCATGATTGACATCACTTTGGAGTTTGTTAGCGATACAGAATCTTAGCCCCCACCCCACCCCACTGGATATGAATCTGCATTTCAACAAGACCCCTTTATAATTAGTAAGCCCATTAAAGAACTGCTTTTCCTAAAGCAATTCTTTAATAATATTGCTTAGAGGAAAGTTGGCAATGAATATTTGTGAAATTGTATTGGTTGGGTTGTATGATGAAAATGAGAGAACTGAAAGGATATCACAGTGTTTTATGTTACGTTTAAGGATTTCACCATGAATTACACCCACACAAACACATGGTTTATTTGAAAATGTCATGCAAAATGAAGATGACTACAAATAGGACAAAACTTATCATGATGGCGCTATTCACAGTTTTTATAAGAATTAAATTACCAAGTCACCACTTCTTTTTGTCAAACCATCTTTCTGAAAATATTTTCACAAAACACATGCCAGCCTCCCACTTTTCCTCTTTATCATGTTTCTTTATATAATAGGTATTTATTAAATAAATATAATACATATATGCATAATGCATAAGCCCCTCTCAGACTGGGTTAAAGTATTTTTCTTTTAAAACACTGTTCGGTGTGTTCACTCACATGATTTGCCAGTTTTATAAGACATTCTTCTTTCCAGCTTCTTTCTTACCTCCTCCCCATTTCCTAACTGGCCCTAGAAATGACTCTTCCAGGAATTGAGACATCAATTATTTGCAACTTCGGGCTGTTCCAGACTCTCTTAGTAGTACTAAGGTCAAACCGAGCTGAGGGAGATTAAGTTTTATTTTGCATGTCAGCACAAAATCATCTGTTTACTGTGTTTCAATTATGTACTGGTGCCCCTGATTATGCTTACTAGTTTCACTCAGACTTGTCCAAAATGAATTATAAGTTATAGTGTGTGGTTAACTCTTAACTCTCCACTCCACAAATATTTACTGGATCTCCTCTACAGGTATGATACTGACCTGGGATGCTTAATCAGAAAGATTATGCTGCAGAAACACAGAATGCTCCAACCTTAGTGGCATGCCAAGGGAACTGTTTATTTCTCACTCAGAGCTCACATCCGTCACAGTGCAACAGTGAGCTCCACCATCACAGTGGATCCAAGGATCCAGCTGATGGAGATCCTATCTTCATACCTGCTTCCATGGTGTCATGACAGAGATGGCAATGAGGTGAACCACAAATTGGCTCTCAAAGCTTATTTCTAGAAAGGACATACATTGCTTGTCACATTTCATTGTCCAAAGCAAGTCATAAAGTTGTGCCTTTTGAACTGTCAGATGGTCACTTAGGCTTTTATATGTATAGATGACTTTGTCTTAAACTTGTTCAGATGGATTTCTTTGTATACTTCTGTTAAGTTCTGACTAGAGTATAGTGTTCTGTAATATTCTGTGAGAATATGACACTAATGTCCATTTTGGAGGCAAAAGTAAACTCAGATAAGATAAAGGATATGGGAGGTTTTCATTGTTTAAAAATAAATTCAATGATCTCTCGTTCACCCTGCTGCTTTGATAAATGGTTTAAGAGAAAGAATTTTACCAACTCATGGATTGAAATCGGTCCAAAATAGACCACAAAATTCCCTAAGGGGGTGGTGTACTGATTTTAGATATTCTGTTGGTTATTGCTAATTCAAACTTTGACCCTCTATTATCTCAGTGAAAAAGGAAGTCTCCTTAGAGTAGGGCCTCATGTTAGGATATTCTTTATACCCAGAGCTCTAGGTAAGCCCAGACAGAAAACTTTTAATGTAGATTTCAATGTTATGTAAATCATTTTTAAAAAAATATATTTTATTGATTTTTTTTACAGAGAGGAAGAGAGAGGAATAGAGAGTTAGAAACATTGATCAGCTGCCTCTTGCACACCCCCTACTGGGGATGTGCCCGCAACCAAGGTACATGCCCTTTGACCAGAATTTAACCTGGGACTTTTCATTCGACAGGCAGATGCTCTATCCACTGAGCCAAACCGGTTTCAGCAATGTTATGTAAATCATTTGATCAACCATATTTTTGCAATAGAAATTCTGACCTCCAAAGCAACAAAAGACATTCTTCCACTGAATTTTTTATAACTAGCTGAAGGCAACTGTAAATATAATTTAGTTTCACCACCTACTTAGCTTCATCACCATTGTGTTCTGTGTATGATCCATTTTCCTGGGACTTCTGTAAACACAGATACTGTGTTGAATCAGTTTACAGAATTAAATTAATTTAATTCGTTTCTAATTAGGAAACTGTAAGGAACTTGAAGCCATGATTGAGCTCAGCATCCCTGGAGCCATTTTGGGGCAGTCATAAGAAAGGAATTTTGGGATCATGTTCTGCATGGCAACCTTAGTTACCTTTCTTCTCTTGAGCTTGAGCATCAATGTCTCCACTCCATGTCTTAGTTACCATTGACGTTTGAATGGTACCTCACCTTTCCATTCCCTTTTCCAGTTCAGTCCATGCTCATTTCTCCCCTTGATTACTGCACCAGCCTCCTAACTATTCTCCCACTCCCTTAGTTGCTTCTCTGTTGCCTCTTCCTAGACACCTCCCTCCACCATCCCTTTCAGCTTACTTGAGGTTATTCTCACCTCTTCTGAGGATCCTCTGCTGATCTGCCTAGGCTGAACTGTGTGTTAATTTATGAATATAACCCCTGGTGCCTTGTGATTTCTCCAGTCATAAACTTTTGCATGGTACAGTATCTGCACATTTCTCTGCTCCCTACTGGGCTGGAAGCTACTCGAGGTCTAGGATGCTCTCCTCTTTGGGTCTTTAAGTCTAGCACACAAACAGTCCCTAAATAAGTATTTGTGGAATGACTACATGAATAAGTAAGTTATTAAGAAATGAATGTGCAAGCAGACAAGCAAAAAAGAAATAGAAATATAAGCAATGATTCATTCTAGTAAAATTCCAAATCAAAGAACTTGAATGGTCTTCTGTCTACTGCTTGTCCAGGTCCACAAATAACTGAAGATGCAGACCTTTGTTATGGCTGGATAACAGTAAACATGCTGTCCTAAAGCTCACTAAGCAGTTCAATTCAGCTATTTTGTACAATAGTTGTCAACAGCGCATTAGCTAATGCAAAAGTTCTGCAATAGGCGTTGCATGAAAGTTTATCTCAAATGTGCAGAAATTGGGAAATGCAAACAATAAAGTTCTCATACTCTATTATCAAACAGTAAATCACTTCTTAGAATAGAATAAAGTCATAGAAATGTCCATTTTCTTTTCAGTCCCAAAATAGCAAGCTTTTCACTGTTCTTTTTCTTAACCATGAAATTTTGATTGACATGATAACCCTGAAATAGATTACCCAGGCAATTGATAAAACTTTCCTATGACAACCAGTCAGGTGACAATTTTTTTCTGCATCTTTTCTCTTGGAAACTAAAGGAAAACATCTCTTTTTCTGATAGTCTTAAATAGTAAGTGCTTGATTCCAAATCACATTTGGCAGGTCTCTTTATTACATAAGCATATTATAGGGTATAAAACAAGTCATATTGGTTTCCCTTGATTATGAATATAATCATAATTATTTACAGGCCCTGTATGTGATAAAAGGAAGGCATCTGTTATAATATCACTATTGCAAAAGTAAAAAGCAGCCTGATCTTTTCCTCATTTACTCAGAATGGTCCTTGGAATCTGCCACAGTCCTTTGGGGCTGCTGTAACAGAATGCCATAGACCGGGGGGCTCAGAAACAACATGCATTTATTTCTCACTGTTCTGGAGCCTAGAGTCCAGAAGATCCCATATCTAGTGAGGGACCATTTTCTGATTCATAGATGGCTGTTTTCTTTTTATTTTCTTTTTTCCTTTTGAAAAATGTTTATTGTTGAGCCTAAACTGGTTTGGCTCAGTGAATAGAGAGTCATTGGTCTGTGGACTGAAAGGTCCCAGGTTCAATTCAGGTCAAGGGCATGTACCTTGGTTGCAGGCACATACCCAGTAGGGGGTGTGCAAGAGGCAGCTGATCCATGACTCTCTCTCATGGATGTTTCTAACTCTCTATCTCTCTCCTTTCCTCTCTGTAAAAAATCAATAAAATGTATATTAATATATATATATATTAATTGTTGAAAGTATTATATATGTCCCCTTTTCCCTCAACACATTGAGTCCTTCCAGCCTTCCCCCACCTCCGCCCCAGACCTTCACCACCCTTTCGTCTATGTCCATGGGTTATGCACACAGATGGCTGTTTTCTTTATTGATTATATGTGTCCTTAAAACCCCATTGCCCTCTCTTTTCCCCTCCTCATGCCCTCACCCTCCTGTTCAGATGGTTGTTTTCTAGCTGTGTCCTCACTTGGCAGAAGAAGCAAGGGAGTTCTCTGGGGTCTACCTTATAGGGGCACTAACCCCATTCATGAGGGCCCTGCCATTATAAACTAATTGCCCCCTAAATCTCCACCTCCTAACATCAACACATTGGGGGTTCAGGCTTCAACATATGAGTGTTAGGGTAACACAAAGATTCAGTACATTACAGAATCTTTCCAGGTTTATGTATATATTTTAAAAATTGTGCACAAAATGATTCCTGCCTTGATGTTTTTGAGAGTTTGCTTGTTCTTTAAGTTTTCCTAAATGGTTACAGATCGGTGGAACATTTACTTCTGTCTAGGACATTTTAATCATCCTTTTGGATTTCACATATTGAAGTTAGGTTGATGTAATGATCAAATCAGCTCACCCATATTCATAACCAGGAGGTGGGCATCTACATCAAAAGTAACTCATTTTTTTCCCCTTAAGAGACACATCAAATCACTGTCAAGAAGTAAGACTCAGGCCTCCTACTATACTAGCGAATTGCCAGAAGGCAATTCTAGCATGTCAGCAAGGGCTGAATCATCTGGGATGGCTGAAAGGCATTTCCCAAAACCTGAAAAGGATGGTTGCTTGCTGCCAAACAGCTCAGGGAATCTTAATCTACATGTTATTGCCTCCTGTTGGCCAAACACATGAACAGCCAAAAGCAATTCCCCAATCTGACAATGGATTCTGTATGAAACCCTATCCTTTGATGTATGTATCTCCACCTTGCCTTAGGACAAATTGTAATAAGGGTCCTGAGACAAGGAGAACTTGGTTTATTTAGCCAGTCTCCTCTGTCCCCCAAAATGCCTTTCAAAATTATGTTTCATCTCTGAACTTTTAATTAATTTATGCAGAGCCCCTTCTCCAGATTGCTGAACCCTTTTAGATGCCGGATCAAGACCACCGGCGTTGAATGGTGCCCGATATCCGAGAGTGAATATTTGAGTCTTCATGTCTCTTTCTTAAAACTACTACCCTGAAAGTAATAGCTGACTCAAATGACACAAGACTTTTGCAAAAGAACATTATGATCAGTTCCCTCTGAACAAAGGAGAAGCAGGAAGGAGGTTTTACATTAGCTCAAGTTCTCATTCATACTGAGGACAGCTCCTGGGTCCTTAATGATAAATGCCATAGAAGTGCAAATTCAGACAGTTGCTTTGCAATACCAAGTTAAACAAGGCATCAGTTCTCCAGTGCACTATTCCTACCCTGCTACCTGAGCATGAAGCATGGGCTGGACCACTTGCATGTGACACTTCAGAAGATACAGTAGTAACATGGTTTTCAATAGACTAAGTTATACAAAGTGGTGGAAAAATAATATAAACCAAGAGCTTATTGATTCTGTTTCCACATCTATTACTCACTGCAACAGCTGGTCCACCCCTCCATGCCCCCCACTCCGCTGTGTGAGGACCATACAATGGAAAATGGGTCTTCTGGTAATTCTCATTTCACCTCTTACACAAACACACTTCACTGCACACAGTGGAGAGTCACACAGTGGGGAAATGTTAATAGAGAAATTAAACAAAGAAAGAAAAACTGTATTTGTTGGGGTAAGCAAAATTAATTGTGTTTCTTTACCAAAGGAGCCATTTAACATTTCTTGAATATGAGAACCTACATTATGTCTCTCTAAATAGAATATGCAATGTGACTCACACTTACTTGATTACAAAGATTTCTCTTTGAGATAAACTTACTTCAATTTCAGAAAGCACTGGAGTTGAATTACAAAACACTAAACTAAATGTAGCTGTAAATTAAGAACAAAGGGCTCGCATTTTTCTTTCTGCCCCTGAAACTGACTTACCAAGTTGTCATAAGAAAGGCTTTGATTTCTTTGTATATGAACTCCAGATCTTAAATGCTCACAAATTTTTTCAAAGAAAAAAGAAAAAGATGAGTAAAACAATCGAGATATAATCATTAAAATAGACAATATAATCATATTTTTAATGAGAGACCTTGTTAGGAGAATATAATTTCAAATCTATATTTCTTTTCCAATTTTAGATGCTGGCAGTATACATGCAAGCCCTCTTATTATTTCCTTCATAATTTGGAGTGGATTATGATTGTAAGTTGACACAATAAGTTCAAATTTATGCTGTCCCAGTTTTTTTTTTTTAATATTGTTTTTATTCATTTCAGTGAGGAAGCGGGGGAGAGAGAGAGAGAGAGAGAGAGAGAGAGAAAGGAACTTCAATGATAAGAGAGAATCATTGATTGGCTGCCTCCTGCACATCCCACACTAAGGATAGAGCCTGCAACCCTGGCATATGATTTGGCCGAAAATAGAACTGTGATTTCCTGGTTTATAGGTAGATGTTCAACCATTGAGCTATGCTGGCTGGGCCCAGATTTTTGCCTTTTAAATTACTGCTGTGAACAACTGATAAAGTTTCTTTGAATTACAGCCAGTGGAGAGCTAACTAACTGAAAGAATATTTATCAATGTCTTTGATAGTTGCTAGTTGTTTACATTATTGTTTGAAACTTGGTATATTGTGCTTTTACTGACCAATAGATTAATCAGGAAGAGGTGGGTGAAATTTAAGCACAATGACTGCACCTATTTCAGCTCCCAGGAACTGTTAGATTTTAACTGGTAATGACTTAGGGATGTTTTATTTTAAATTAGTTTTAAAAAATAAAGAGCCCCAGCTCTCCAAACAGCTATAAAATAAACTACTGAATATATTGTGAGTTATAAAAGAGATGACCAATAGTCAAGCAGTTTACTTTGAGGAAATATATTCCATATTCATATCCAGGATGTGAACATCTACATTAAGAGTAACTCAACTTGCCAAAACCGGTTTGGCTCAATGGATAGAGCGTTGGCTTGGGGACTGAGGGGTCCTGGGTTCGATTCCGGTCAGGGGCATGTACCTTGGTTGCGGGCATATTCCCAGTAGGGGGTGTGTGAGAGGCAGCTGATCAATGACTCTCTCTCACAAATGTTTCTAACTCTCTATCCCTCTCTCTTCCTCTCTGTACAAAATCAATAAAATATATTAAAAAAAAAAGAGTAACTCAACTTTATTCCTTAAAAACCACATCAAAATCACAGCCAATTCCTTCAATTTGTATTGGCCTTTCATAGCATGCTACACAAATGTGAAAGAACATCAAGACCCTTCTATGGATGGATGAATGCGCTTGTCATGTATTTTATACTTCATAGCATAACAGTATACAAATTAAACACAAAAAATCACCAGTAAATGTAACCTGCATAAAATAATAAAGGATATAGAAGCAATTAAACTGTTCCTGGCAGTTACTGTTAAACCAATCAATTTAAATTAAAAAACAGCCCAAGAAATTAATAATTACACTATTTTTTTTTTACTTTGTTGACCATCCTTCATAGATGAAATAATTTAGAAGGATCTCAAATTAAAACTGTTCTAATTCATTGATTATCAAGTTTCAATTTACTATACCATGTATGAAAACAATATAGATAATAGGAATTATGGCTCCAGATAGACCTGTGGGCTCAATTCAAGAGTGCGGTTTTATATACACATAGTGAGGTATGAAAATGACTAGGGCACAGAGGATACAGTCCAGAAACCTAGAGTCCTTCTCAGAATTAAGGAAAAATGAGGACCTCTGCTGAAGAAGAACCAGGGAGCGTGAAAAGAAGGCACTGTATTCTGGAGCAATTAAAGGAAATTTTAATTGAATGAAGAGAGTGTACTCTGGTTTTCTGCTTCTGGAGACCAGGCTACTAGGGGTATCATGTTGCAGAACAATGAGGAGAATGCTGTGAAGGAGGAAGCTGAGAATGGTTGGACTATTTGAGATCCTAGAAAAAGCCACGTTAAGACTATTTATCAACACTAGATCATCTTACTTTTAAAAGTCATATCTTACCTTATAATAAAACATCTAAACTGTATTTGTTTCACATCAGATACAATTCACCTAATACTATACATTTGGTTTATGGCTATTGGGATAATTGACATCATGTCATATATTGTTTTGATATTGAAGTTCTCTTCTTTGTGCTTTGATGGCATATCCTTTCTCAGTCTCAAACCTTCTCAAAGTTCTGGAAAATCTCTAAGTTCCTGCCCTCTGCCTAATGGATAAAGGTTCACCTGATACACTCATGTGAAGCGTGAGTTAAATACACAGTAGAGCACAGGGACAGGTGGGCAGGCAGGTCCTCCCAAGGACAGCCATCAGCATGGAGACAGTGACGTGGGTCAGGAGAGGTTGAGGATCAGCCTTGTCAACATGAGCACACTCTTGTTTTTGTTGCAATCAAGTCTCTTTGTACAATTGAAAAGTCCCCTACATCTGTATTGCAGTAGACATTTCTTTCTAATTGATCAATATTAAATTATGTAAATTTATTTAAATTATTCTCAAAAGTTAGAATGAAGTTAATATTATTTTTTAAATATATTTTATTGATTTTGTACAGAGAGGAAGGGAGAGAGATAGAGAGTTAGAAACATTGATGAGAGAGAGTCATCGATTAGCTGCCTCTTGCACACCCCCTACTGGGGATATGCCTGCAACCAAGGTACATGCCCTTGACCGGGATTGAACCTGGGACCCTTCAGTCCCCAAGCCGACGCTCTATCCATTGAGCCAAACTGGTTTCGGCTGAAGTTAATATTTTTATATAAGAAGCTTACCTTTTTATATAAGAAGTAGCCCATAAACTCAGATCAAAAGCTCAATATCTCATAGATTAACTTTTCTAATTCTTTAGAAAAATGGTTAACCGTAACACAAATCCAACTTTCCTAAAATTGTCATTCAGACTTTAATCCTATCTAATAAAAAGGAAATATGCTAATTGACCCTCACATTGTCACAAAGATGGCGGCACCCACAGCCAATAAGGAGGGAATATGCTAATTGACTTCCCTGCCCTCAAAGATGGTGCATTCCACAGCCACAAGATGGAAGCCAAAAGATACAAGGAATTTACAATATGATTTTAGCTCCACCAAGGTAGCAGGCATGCAGCAAGACCTGGCCCACACCCACCTGCCTCCAGAGTCCCCTAGACCCCTTTGCCCCCCAGGCATCCAGGGCCAGCCAGAGGCACAAGAAAGCCTTGGATGGCAGCTGTCCAGTCGCCCTGGACTAGCACGAGGTACGGACAAGCCTCAGATGGTGACTGCCCAGCCGACACCCAAAGTGCAGGCAAGCCTCAAATGGCAGCTTCTCAGCTGCCCAGGGCCGCCCGAGGCTTAGGTAACTAGGGCCGGCCAAGGCTTGTGCTGCTAGAAGAGGCATCAGCAGAGGTATGATAGGGCGTCACCTTCCCCTGATCACCAGGTCACCTTCCACCCCTAAGGGCTCCCACACTGTGAGAGGGGGCAGGCTGAACTGAGGGACTTCCATCCAGTGCATGAATTTTCATTTACTGGGCCTCTAGTTTATATATATATAAAGTTTATATATATATTTACTGGGCCTCTAGTTTTATATATACATATAAAGCTTGAAAAAGATTTTATATATATAAATCTTTTTCAAGCTTTATATGTATAAAATAATAAAAAGATTTCATATAAGTGATTTTCAAAAATTACCCAGCAATTTTTCAGACCCTAATCAAATTTTGTTTGATCCTTGTAAATTGATCAAATGATCAATTTGTAAATGATCCTTGAAATTATTTTTCTGTATTGTTCGTAATAGCTAAATTCAAATTGGTAACTCTAGGAGTATCATTTAATAAGGACATTCCATCCTCTAGTTTAAATTTTAGCCTCAGAGGTGGATTCTTTGAATTCAATGAACACTACCGAGATATCAAGAGGTTTTCTATGACATTTCTAGCTTGATTTGTAGCAATCAATAAAATTGCCTTAGCACTTGGTCCCTGCAGCAAAACAGGATAGTGGGAAAAATATTAAATGACAATTGACAACTCCTGCCTGACTGAGCCATATAATACTTTATCCTTTAGTCCTACCTTTCATTGAAAGCTCTTGAAGTGTTTTATTCACCTTCATCAATGTTCCCAGTTTCCAAGTACTTGCTGAAGTGGCTATCCTGTCATTGCCAGAGGACCAAAGAGGAAATTGAGATGCTCAGTTTGATTCCAGCGACAAAAGTAAATCACTCCTGGCAGCAGAATGTTAACTAATTCAGTTCACTGCTTCCCTTTAACAGCTGGAATATTAGGATGGAATGCAAAGACACAGATGATGGGCCAAGAGGCAGGTCCTTAGTCTCTGTACTCCTAATGTCTGGCCTCATTTCTTTAGTGCCAACCTCTTAGAACCTTGGATAGATTTGTAACTACCTAGGTAGAAAGAAGAACAACTATCGATAGACTAGGTTTTCATTCACTGTTATGTATGTGTGGGAACACATAGTTGTATTAGGGAAAAGCTTCACCATTGGAGGAGTTCTGAAATTAAATGGTTACATCAGTAAGTTGTTTAGACAAATGCAATAGAACATGGAGAAACAGAAAGATACAAGGAATTTACAATATGATTTTACTGGAGGCCCAATGCATGAAGATTCATTCTAAAATGGGCCTTCCTTCCCCTGGCTCCCAGCACTTTCACTCCAGCCGGAGCCGCCTTTCTGACTTTGCTCCAGCCCAGAGCCACCTTTCTGCCTTCCCATGCTGCCCAGAGGCCCCTAGCCACTTGGCACCTGCATATGCAAATTAACCCACCATCTTTGTTGGGTTAATTTGCATACTCACTCTTGATTGGCTGGTGGGCATTACAAAGGTACAGTCAACTTCCACCTTTCTCTTTTATTAGTGTAGATATGTCCACACATAAATAAAATCTTAATCCTTTATTACTGTCTTAAAAAGCATTTAAATACATGTGGAAAATATAGCAGAGGGGGGAAAAAACAGTGGAACTCAACAGTACCTGGGTTCTTCATTAAAAATAAAATAAAAGATAAATTAGACTAGGCAAGTGTTCATTGAGTGATATAAGAGTATATCTGATATAAAGTGAATAGGCCAGGAAAAGAGATGGTTTATGTGAAAACAAAGTGATTTTTTTTTTCTGCAATAAAAAAAACCTCAGGTTAAAAATAATTTTTCACAATTTGTTTCATTCTTTTTCTCAGAAAGAAAGATGGTACAATTATGTTAGCTTTTATTCAATTTGCTTTTAGCCTACTTAGAATTCTGCCAGGTTAATTGGCTTAGCCCATGCAATGGTAAGTAATGGTTAATGCTAGTGACAAACAGAATGTTTGATTTGGGAGAAAAAGACCGATAGCTAAAGAGTTCTTTAGATTCACTGATCAGGGAAAAACCTGTTTTGTTTTTTCCCATGGAAAAGAAATAATTTGTGTTCACGTCCATCCCAAGGAAGAGGGAATGCCATTTCTTCGGATTTCCAAAATAATTTCTCCAGAATTTAAATGAAAAACCAAATAAAATGTAAACCAGAAAAGGGCGTTGAAGGAATGTTTTCTTTTGGTGACACACCAGGATTTTTAAAATGTTGGGTGGGATATTCAGATTCTTTAATTTCTAAAAATGTCAACTGTAGAGAACTTTCTTCTTCAGGATTATAGTTAAGAATTTAGAAGTATATATCCGAGGCATGTTTCAAACTCCCTGAAGTTCAGTGGGCACAAAACATAAACTGTTTCCATTCAGAATGACCCTTGTTGACTTGGACAGTGAAATGGGACTATAAAGTGCCCTGTCTCCATGGAAACATAACCAGCAGGACATGCATTTGCATATTATAATCATCAAGGGAAGGGGGTCTGATTTGAGAGGCCATTTCTCTCGGTGACTTTTGATGATCAGCCTGAGATATACTGAGAGTCTTTCAAGCCCACTTTCCCAATCATTTCTACCTTCTGAAAACTCCAGAGTCTCTAGGAGAAGTAGATGGGCAAGACACTTACTGATATTTTAGTTCTCCGATTTTCTATTTCTCCAAGCCCAGCCCTTGGCTTGCACTTTCCATGCTCATTCTGTCACAATGTATTGTGTTGATTGCTTTAGAAAGAAAACAAGTGACCACAACCAGGCTGAAGAGAAGGATATGGAACAAGGAAGGCAGAGACAGAGGCATAACCCTTCCCTAATGAGTTATGTCCCAGTCCCATGCTCCATGAAGCCTGGCTGGACATGATTGCATGAGGAATCAGTATTAAAAAAAAAAAAAAAAAAAAAAAAAAAAGGTGTTTTTTATTTTTTTTGGTTTTTTGTTTGTTTCTTTTTTAGTTGACTAAATTGGTTACTATATAAGCCCTAGCTAAAGCAACAAATTTATTGACCCAAGATATAGATATAAAATAATGTTCCCTTCCCAATGGTTAAAATGTTCTTTTAAACTGTTCTTAAAATATTTAGTTGAGTTTATAACAATTTATTTTTGTTAAGTACAAAACAGCCATGAAATAATATTTAGAAATTACATAAACAGTATTAAGTAAAAATACCATAACACTGAGTATCTACCATCTTGGATTTTCAGTGCCTCTCTTTCCCTTTCTTCTTCCACCCTTCTACTTTTGTGTTGTTGGAGTTTTACCAAATATATTAAAAACATATACTTTTGTGTTTCTAGAGTTTTACCAAGTATATTAAAAACATATACTTGAGTTTGGATATTTTTAATATTCATGGAAATGTAATTATATTCTATATAATCTTATGAAATTATCACTGCTCTATAATATGCCCTGATATTAATTTTTAATCTTACATGTAGCTATTTGTGTTTATTTACACGGCTGTGTAATATTTCCATAATAATTATTATAGATCAAAATTGCATGCTTTACTTTTTCAACTCTTTATGGATTTTGTTTTTTACTTCAGTTTCTTTTTATTTGATCAATACTGCCATAGAATTTGTGTTGCCATATCCTATTGAAAATAAGCAGTTGTGGGTATATTGTTAGCGATAGAATTTCTGAATAATAGGAAATAAGACATATTTCCAACTATGTTTAATAATTAAAAACTATCTTCCAAAATCATGAACTAGTTTAAAATCCTCCTAGTTGCTTTACCTTCTCATTAACAGTTAAAAATTTCACACTTGAACACTTGTTTCCAGTGTGGTTTATGTATCAGTTGTCTTCAGAATATAAAACATTCACCAGAATATCAGTCACCATGGGTTTATGACCAAATGTTTTGATCACAGGAACCTTCAGAAAGATCAGTGTCATTAATTGTCATTACTTTGCAATTTGGATATATGTTCTTCTAAGAGTGCTTGGGCATTCTGATACAACCACTGCATGGGAAATAAAATTAGCCATGGTCTCAAAAATAAACTTTCAAAAAGTTATTGAAACACAACTATTACCATTTGTTAGACATCTTTCAAGGATGGATTTTTGTACAAGGAAGTTTTTACTTATAAAAGATGATGACATGGTGATGTCTAATTTGTTTTAAAAGGTTGTTCTTAGTTGTTGAGCCCAATTACAATACATGGTCAAGCAAGTAAACTGTCACATTTATGAGGTGCATAAGATGGACCATAAGCTCCACAGATGCTACCATCAGCTTTCGGTTTGTTGCTGTGTTAATGCTTTCCAGGGTTATTGAGAATTTTATTAAACACGCTGAAAGGGCTGTAATCTGTGGGTTGACAGATGCAATTACGAATTATGTGTTGAAGCACTTTGAAATAAAGTATCAATTTGTTAAACTAGTTTTAACTATATTTTTGTAATTAGTTTCTTGAGGAATTATAATATCAAAAAAACACATAGGCACATTATCGTTTATGCTAATGGAGGGTGAATTAGCTATTCTTGTGCAAAAAATAATTTCCAAATCCATAAAATTAGGAAATATGTGGAATAATGCAGAGATGGATGGGCCTAAAAATATGTGAGTACTCTTTCTTGAGTTTGTTAGCATTTTCAGAAATGTACAGAAGAAAATGAAGACAAAGTCTATGTACTTAGTTTGCTGTTTCCCCCAAGTAGAATATTGTAATCACAAGTATAATAAAATTTGAAGTAAATCAAGGCACTTTAATGTGAAGCTTTCCTAGTTTCAGTTTAATTCCTATTAAAAACCTTTTTTAATCCAATATAAAATCACCCAATATTTGCCACACTAGGATATAAAAGACTTTTTCATTAACTCTTTCAATGTATCAAAAATATGGTGGAAACCCTAGCCAGTTTGGTTCAGTGGATAAAGCATCGGTCTGCAGACCAAATGGTCCAGGTTTGATTCTGGTCAAGGATTTGCAGGATTCCCCCCACCCCACCCCCCCCCCCCCCCCCCTTCCCGCGGACTGGGCTTTGGTTGTGGCTTGTATAGGAAGCAACCAATTGATGTGTTTTTCCTTGTCTTTCCCTCTCTTTTCTACTCTACCTAAAATCCAATGGAAAAATATCCTCAAGTGAGGATTAACAACAACAAAAATGCAGTGGGAATAAACCTTTTGGGTGAGAATATATATTAGTATAATCTTATGAAAGGCAGACTTGGAAAATCTATTAAAGTTTTATGTTTATATAAATTTGACTCAGCCATCTCACTTGCAAATTGGGTCCATAAAAGAGAAAATGGGGGGTGCAAAATACAAAACCTCAGAATGCAAATTTCCCAAGACATTTTCTGTTAAGGGTTCCATGGGAATTAGCTTCAGCTGGAGACTCATGGGAACAAGGAAGAGGAGCTACTTAAGGGGAGCTTGTCCACAGAACTGGTTCTATAGAGGAGCATGTGAGAGGGCATGGGATCCAGATGCCAGGGGAATGGGATGTCCTTACAGGAAGCAGGGACCCTTTGTCTATTACAGACTTACAGATTTATATTCCTTGATAATTAATTTTGCTACCACCACTCCCTACCCCTCCTCATACTTAAAATTTTCCCATAGGTCTCATTGCTGCAAAAAATAATACAAAATTATTTTAGCCTGGTATTAAAGGTTTATCCACTGATTTACTATCTACAGAATATTTACAATGTGCACATATTGTGCTAAGAAATACAATGGCAGATAAGACAGGTAAAGTCTGGGTGTGTATGGAATTGACTTTCTAAGAGAGATAGGAGGAGTGAAACGTACTATTCAAACAGCCCTATAGAGCCATTGAAGCAGGGTGGTGCACATTCTCTATATCTCATTTAATCTTAAAACAACCTCATAAAGAAGGAACATTACCATGTTACAGTTAAGAAAATTGAGATACTGATTAAGTTAGTTGCTCATTTTCAATCTATCAACAAGAGAGGTAGCTAAGATGTGCATCCATCCATCTGTACCTGGCTTCACAGCTCTTAACCACTAGATTTACTCCTTCCAGTATGATTGTCTGCAGGTATCTGCAAAAATTTGCTTTTGTTATTCTTCTGCAAAGCCCAACACATCCATGCTCAGAATAAACAATTGTTCGTGGATTGCATGGCTAATTTTAGTACCTCAAATTAGAATAATTAAATATAAATGCTGTTTAGAAATAGTTTTCATTTTCTTGGGGATTTTTATATCCACACTAGAGGCCCGGTGCATGAAATTCATGCATGAGTAGGGTACCTAGCCTGCCTGGCAATCAGGACCAATCTGTGGGGAGACCTGTGGGGCAATCAGAGAGCCCCCTGCTGGCATCCACCTTGGCTGATCTATGGCCTGCCGGCTGGGGGCAGCTCTTGAGCATCAGCCCCCTGATGGTCACTGCGCATCATAGCACCCGGTCATTTCACTGGTCAATTTGTGTATTAGGCTTTTATTATAAAGGAGATATATAGATAGATAGATGATAGATAGATAGATAGATAGATAGATGATAGAGAATTCCTCATAAATGTTGTGATCTTTCTTGCTTTGTTTATTTTGTTGATGACTAACTATTTTAAATCCTGGAAATCCTGAGAAACCAAGTGCACTTTCCATTTTAGTCTGAAACCACAGTACGTTTAACTTACTAAAACAGTCAGTGGAAACCTTGCACTAAATACTACTTCTGACATTCATACATAATTTTGTCATTGTATCTGTTTATGACATTCATTCAAGAGTCAAATATTACATCAAGGTTGCACTAACTTTAGGTTAGGATGAGAACTTTAGACGACCAAAGAAATAAGCAAATAAGAACTTGATATGGATTGTTTTAAAGTGGTTTGATTTTGAAAATTCCAAAATTGGAAAAGTATTCATAACTGGATGCTTTAAAGACAAAAATAAATGCACATTGTGATTTTGTTAAGCAATAACAAAAACACATATAAAAGCATATTTTAAAACTTTTTCCAACTTCTCTTTCTAAAAATGAACTCAAAGTTCTCAGTCATGACATTGTCAAGAGTTAACCCTCCTTAACCTGGCTGTTATAATTGATATCCATCTCTAGGACAGCAATGTACAAAGATAGCTGAATCGAGTCAGATAACAAAATGCAAAAGCACAACATCTTCAACATCTTTCTTTACGCAGCCAGCACAGTTCTGGCCCAGCCTGAATGTTTATCTCCACCAGTTGAACCTGTCACAAAAATATCTGGATGCTTTGGTTAGAAATGTCATTGAGATAGCATGTGTATCCAAGTGGAGGGAAAGAATCTTGTGACAGAAAGGAAGGACTGTTTGGTTGGTTTAGGTTTTAATTTATATATAAGAAATAGATTTTACCTTGGACAGACATTAAAGAAAGACACATATTAATCTACTCATGGAGCTATCAAAACTAAGTCAAATGGAGAGTATACTTTGCATTAAAATTCAGTGTACTACACCAAGGTAGCAGCAAAAATTAACACAGCAACAATATATTTAACATAGCAACAATATATTATTATATAATTAATAATAATAATAAACATGATAGAAATAGGACCACAGTTTCCTCCATTTATTCTCTGTCTCTCTTTCTCTCCTACTCCTTGGATTTCTGTTGGTATATATATACCTATCCTTCCTAGCACAGATTGTCAGGAATGTCCTCATAGATTATCTAGCTCTGAGGTCTTATTCTGGGATTCATGGACAGACTTTAGGAAGGATCCAGAATGTCCTCTGAATATGAATGGTTTTGTTTATATACATGTCAATTTTTTCTGAAAATAAAGTCACACTCTCAAAGAGTTTTCTATGCCCCAATAGTTAAAATTCTAGACCAACATATATTTATTTTATAAATGAGAAAACTGAGGTCCAGAGAAGTGAACTAAGTTGAAGGTCAGGTATGACATTATTCTGATTTGAAGGCTTTTACCTACTTCCTTAAATTCAGGCTTAATAGTTTAGAAAATGTGTTTTTACCCCAAATATCACATTGGCTTTATGTGTATTTTATGTGATAGAATGATCAAATTGAATTTCAATGTGGAGGAAAGATCATCATCAAAGTGTCTGCAGGAGGATGGATGAAGTAAGGCTGTACTCAGTTTCCTGGACTTGATACCTAAAGATACTCAGCTTCTGGACCTGATACCTAATGATACTCAGCTTCCTGGACCTGACACCTAATGATACTCAGGTTCCTGGATTGGACACCTAAGGCGCATGTTTTCTGGGAAGTTGCTTTAAGACACAGGACTTTAAAGCTTCAAGCTCTAGGTCAGTGATGGAGACCTTAGGGAAATCAGAAAAGAATTCCTGAAGGACATTAAGGAACAAGTGGTGTTACTTTGTGCCCTGAGTTGCCCAAGGCAGACTTTTATCTTATCTTCTCCCTCACTTGCTAGATGGTTCCACCACCCTAATCTTTTTCTGCCACTGTTTTCACCTCTTCTGCAGTCCTTTAGTTCACATCATCATCATTTCCGCCTGAATTAACAGCAACAGCATTCCTACTGGGCTTTTGTTTTGTTTTGTTATTTCACCTCTGTCCACACCCTCCTCCCCAACCTTCATCCATTCACCATCAGAATCATCTTACCAAAGTTTGCCTTTAAGATCAAACCCACATCCTTTAAGTGTCTTATTTTCCTAGACAGTCCATTCTCTTCCCACATTTCCAAAGCAATACTTCCTACTAGCCAGCCTGACAGCTACTTCCAGCAATGAACTTGGCAGACATTTTCAGGCCTCTGTGCCTTGGTTCATCCTGTGCCTAGGAATCATACCCACTCCTCCCCACATGGAGACTCAGCTCAAGCATACTCTTACCTGATTCTTTCTGGACATTTAACAACTATCCTCCCTCAAGGTAATGCCAAGTTAAACTCAGGAGGCTCTTTGAAATTTTGTGGCAGCTCCCTGCACCAGAGCACTGAGCCCTCATTATTGGCCCTTATGCTGAGTCCCACACACACTGAACTTCCTCCTCTAAGGGCCAGGCCCCATCCATCTTTGTAGTCTTGAACCACAGTGTTAAGCAGACTGGATAAACAGTCAATAAACATTCAATTTAAATATTTATCAATTCTCTTTATTCTTGTACCAAAGCCATCTTGCTTATTATATATTTTATTCAACTTTATCCAGTTGGCCCACGTAGAGTGTTTTTGGAAGTTTCTAATTAATATCCAGTATTAATGTCTAACATTTATAGTTTTTCTGTAAGCCAGGAATTATACTACATATTTTACATACATTATGAGTTTTTATCTCAAAACATGGTCCCATTTTATGGCTGTGGGGACTGACGCTCAGAGCTCTTAAATGACTTTCTCAAGGTTACCCAACCACAAAATGCAAAAATTAGAATTTAATCGCAGTTTAGTTGATGTCCTCAAATACTATACCATATATGGAATACTTAATGAACCCTTTTTTGAAGAAGGACTTTATTCACAAACATCTCTTTCCCATACATTAAAATTCCACTTTAAGTGTCGGTTCAATATCTCCACATATGACAAATAAGCACAGGATATATGCACTCAGGTGCACATTATCTCACTGGGCAACAATTTAAAATTAAATAGCAATATAAATAACACTTTTCAAACATAGCAATGAAAGCAAATAGATATTCCTAGAGAATACAGTGGGATCCCTAAGGTTTTGCAGGGGACAATCAGAGTGATAAAACCCTCACAGAGCACGTGGTAATAAGACTGAGGCCCAGAAAGGAGGGGAGTGCCCCCATCTTCTGTGAGAGTTGAATCTAGAACTCAAACTCCATAGATTCCAGTCCACTGTTCCTTGGTCTGGAGAGAAATAGGAGACCTTGTTTCATCACAATGATCCTTTAGGATCACAAAGTCTTTGTGTTTTGTTTTTATTATTTTTAATGAGGGGAACAAAACTCCTCTTTGCACTTCAGCCTCTCTGATTAGCAGGAGCCAGATCCATTCCTTGTCTCATCTCATCACAGCCCCCAAGCCCCACCCCCAGCTCTCATTTCTCAGTTCCCACCCCAGGGCCTCAGGAATTCCTTCCTTAAACTGTGTGTGAGAAGCTGGGGAAAGCTAAATGGGTAGAACACCAAGTTTCCAATGCAGCACATTAATATTTTGAAGTTCAACCAGATTTACTTGAAACCTGCCTGGTGTTTATAAATCCAGCTGGCATCTGGCATTTGTTATGAAAGTAACTCAACTTTAAAAACGCCTGCCAGCCCTCTGGCAAGTCAAGTCGCACCGACTTAATGGGAAGGACAGCTGCTAGCTTCTTTCTAGGTCAACCAGATGGCGCATGCTGCCGACTCACCTACCACCAGATATTAACGTGATCTGCACAGCTCTCTGATCTGCATTGGCGTCCATTTTACAAAATCAGCTTGTGACACCAGCAAATTGAACACTGACCCCTAAGCCAGAAACATCTCTTTCTGTAGTTCCTCTGACTGAACACTGACCCCTAAGCCAGAAACACCTCTTTATGTAGCTCCCCTGACATTTCAAGTAACTTTTTTCTCTATTGTATCTATGTCCCCACACCTGTGTTTTTACAAGGTACCCACGATCCTGTTACTATGCCCATAGAAATCTGACTCCCGTGCACACAATTTTATATGTGCTTGAATATTAAAGCAGAGGGCATGAAAGAAAAGTTATGGGAGTGGAAATTATGAATATTTCCTTCTGCCACTATTGCTTCCCCATGCTTTAGTTGTTTGGGGTAAAGACATGGACATTTCAAGCACTAGCCTCAGTTGGCAGAGAAAGTCTATGTATGTGCACCTCAATTTTCCCCAGTAATGGGGTCTCAGTACACTGGATCTCCACATATTTTGTGAGCTCTCAAACTCTTTTAAAAATTATATATTTTTGTATTGATTTCAGAGAGGAAGGAAAAGGAAGAGAGAGAGAGAGAGAGAGAGAGAGAGAGAGAAATATCAATGATGAGAGAGAATCATTTGATTGGCTGCCTCCTGCAAGCCCTAACTAAGGATTGAGTCCACAACTTGGTCATGTGTCCTGACCTGGAATCGAACTGTGACTTTCTGGTCCATAAATCGATGCTCAACCACTGAGCAACACCAGCCAGGCTGAGATCTCAAACTCTTACCAAACCTGGTTAAGTACCTTTGTATCTCCTAATATCCCCTTAGATATGGACACTCTTGTGGCTGTAATTTACTCCAAGAAGAAGCATGAAATAACCTTGGGGATGATAGGTCTGGTGAAATAGGCAGGAAGTTTTACATATATGTTGAAAAAACTAACAAAACACAGGTGTCATGTTTTTTCTTTAATTGCACTTTTAACATAACAGAAGTTTCTCACATTCCACTTTCATTCTAAGCTGATATGTTGTGACCAATAGCATGGGACTTGGAGGAAAGACAGGGAAATAAAGGTTAAAATTGAGGAACTTCTCTCTCTAGGATTATATTTATTCTCGTCTTATTTTTATGATACCTTGTAAATATCCTGTTCCCAAATTGCATATGATTCAACAGTTCAAGATGGAGAAAATTTACCATCTCAAGAACTCAGAGGATTTTCTTTTAAGAAAGCTCTTTGGGAATGAATATGTTCTCTACAGTATCTAGAATCTACTTAATACAACAATCCATTTTATTTATAAGTGTGGTGCACAGATGAGACCATAGGCTCAAGCAGAGACCATGTGCATGAGTGGTGTGAAAATTGCCTTTCTCATTCTTTGGCAGAAGCAGCTCATTTCTCAGAAAGAATGCCTTCGCCTGGCTGTTCCAGTTCCCTGAACTGAAACTGGTAAGTAGGTTGATCTTTCTGTTTCCTCGCTGGCCAGGGGAATTATTCTTTGACTACAGGATGTTTGCTTGCATTCAATTTAGCATTGTATCATTTACCTGTGGCTATTTGTTTCATTGGCATACATCCTGACTCCCCAAAACATGGTGACGGGCCTACATCACACATTGCTTCAGCTTCACCATCAAGGAAGAGAGGTCCAAAGGAATATGAGATCTGCACACTTGGAAAAGTTATAGCTCAGTCCCTTGGTGCTCACATAGTATAATGATTCAGTACAAAGGCTTTTTATTTTCCCCCTCAAGGAGGGAAAGAAGAGAAGAAGAGGGAGGAAGAAAGTGATGAAAGGAAATAGAAGGAAGGAAACAAGGAAAATTTATGTGTCAAGCTATTTGGCTGCATACTTACTTATTTAACTACATTATTATTATTATTATTGCATTTTAAAGATGAGGTGATTGAGTTTCCAAGAGGTTAAGTAACCGGCTGAGCCAGAATTTGATTTCAGCAGTCCAACTTTTAATCAGGTGAGGGCTTTCTTGAAAAACATGAAACCAAGAAGGTAACATTGCTTTGCCTTTATGTATTGGTGGAGAGTTCATATGGAGAAGAGAAGGGTTTGGGTATAAAAAACAAAGTTTGGGAAACTGCCTGTATTCCTTTCTAGGCCTACTTCATAACTTTAGTCCTTACATTCTCTCTGCTTAAACACTTGGTCTCAGAAACAATCTTGATAAATTTTTTCCATTGCCAGTTTCAGTGTTGACATGCCCCATATGTTCTGCCTCCTTAGGAACCCTTTACTGCTCTGGGCCTACAGAGGACAGTTTTGCACCTTCTCTACACATGAACTTTTATTGGTCCTCTCTCCATTCCATCCTCCACCTGCCTGAACACCAACAAAGGGAATCTCAAGAAAGGCAGGGTTTTTTGTTTGTTTGTTTTTTCTGCACAATGCTGGCATTATTTATAAAATTGTTGACACAATATATTTGAATTGATTAACCACATTCTTTCTAAATACACATAAAGGAGTTTTAGTATTAGTAACTTGTTTGAGTTATCATTGTAAAAACCAAGCTTGCCCAGCTGGTGTGGCTCAGTGATCGAGCGTTGACCTATGAACCAGGAAGTCTAGGTTCGATTCCTGGTCAGGGCGCATGCCCTAGTTGCAGGCTTGATCCCCAGTGTGGGATGTGCAAGAGGTAGCCAATCAATGATTTCCTATCATCATTGATATTTCTCTCTCTCTCTCTCTCTCTCTCTCTCTCTCTCTCTCTCTCTCTCTCTCTCTCTCTCTCCCTTCCTAAAATCAATAAAAATATATATATTTTAAAAAGAGAAAAGAACATGTTTCATTTATTCTACAAGTATCCACTGAACCCTAGTGTATGCCAGGGAGTGCTCTACTCACTGTAGATTTAACAGCAAAAGAAAGTTGAGAAAGACCTTCCTCTACTACACAAAGTAAACCAACAGAAATAAACCTCTGAAAGATGACATAAAATGATAGCAATTGCATCTTTCAAATTTAATTGGGATGTGACATGCTATATTCAGTGAGTCTAAGGAACTACCGTGTTTACCAGTATGCCTGCAACTAAAAAATTGCATGCCTTTAAATTCATTCCTCTTGTAGCTATAAGGGGACAACTAGACGTAGCCATCTAAGATCCTTTATAGACACTTGTAGTTGAAATTATAAATGTTTAATTTTGAGACATTTCTAAATTTTTTAAAAGACACGCTCATTAAGAAAATCCTTAAGTAGTATTTTTTAATTGGCAAATAACTCATGATGCTTATTCAGTAAATAAAAGTAAATATAAATAAGGAAACTAACCTATTTGAAAACATAGCTATATTGGAAGGAGGTTTTTATTTTTGTGTCATACATGTGACAGGATTGCCAACAGTGGAAACATCAGCTGCTCTGTGTCAGTAGACAAAATAAACGAGTATTTTTTGATAGTCTGTATATTCACACATATAAACTAAATCGGGATGAATCAAGGTTAATACCCTGAATTAAGGCTTTTAACAAATAGTATTTCTAAGAGCATTTGAGTATGTCAGTCATGTTTTTTAATAGTTAAAAGACACTTCTGTTTTGAAACCATGAACATGGAAAAAGGGCATTTAAGGCTTGTGTTTGCCTGTGGCATTCATAGTATGTTTTGAACTCTCAAGTAATTTGATTTTCATCGATACATACAAAGTCGAATTATTTCAATAAATGGAACTTAAATTTTGAGAGGTTTTACAATGGAACCAGGACCCAGTGTTTTGAGGGAAATCTTACTATTAATATCTGTTTGGTCCTTAGTACAGTTAAAATGTGATAGATTATTCTAGTTAAACCACAAGTATCAACACATAAACTTGTTTTAATTAAAAACTTTTTCTATAAAACTGTATCAGTAAATTATTTCTTTGCTATTTACAAAAATGTGCTGGAATTTTGGATTTGCTTCTAGGGGAGTAATTTCTTAGTTAACTTCATCATAAAAATATTGTGTTTTTTTGAAAGATAGGGAAACTAGTAAATTCAAAATATTAAAAATAAAAAAACATTTTTTGTTCAAAAAAAGTAAAATCTCAGCATTAGTTTTTAGGTTTTTTTTATTTGAAGAGAATTAGTATTAAAGTTTACACAGGTTGGAAATATTAGAAATTGAGAGTTCTAACTTGGCAAATTAATTTAAAGCATATAAGTAAGTTTTTCTTGGTGAAAATTCTCTCCCAGTTTTCAATATTTATGGGAGATGATGTAGAATATATATCCTGGTTAAAAACTGTTGAAAAGCTATCATACTAGAAAAATTCTTGCACATGGACATTGAGAGACATAAAAATATCTATGGAAGTTCAATTGTCATAGAGGAAAACAATTTAAATATTCATCAAGGTTTTATGGTATACCAGAGAATATGCTATGCTATTTTCATATTAGGCACATAGAAAGACTACCTATTTCAGTCCTCCTGCCATTTAGAAGGGACCACGCAACTGAGTTCTGTAGAAAACATAGTGAATATGTGCAACACTTTTAGTGATGGTCATACATGCCTCACGCAGTAACCTTCTCTTTGTCCTCTTTTCTCCCCCATGTGTTTTCTATGTGTCTCTATGTCTGTCTCCACCTCTCACTCTGCTCACTCACTGGCACAGACACAGTGCCCACACCCGCACTCCCATCTCCATGTTGCAATCCAAGACTGCAAAATGGTGACATACGCAGTTGGAACTTTCTTTACTCAGGTGGGTAGTGGAGACATAACTGTTTGTTGTTGTTGTTGTTGTTGTTTTGGGTATTTTTCCTTCCTTATACTATGCATATATTTTCTATTTTTTAACTGTTTATATTTGCTTAGTATTTCATATTTTAGAGAAGAATAACTAAAAATCAGTCCAAATATTGCAAAATAGGAAAAAGAATTTCCAGTTAACAATTTCTCCAAAAAAATTTGGCAAGGAGAAAGATCACCAGGCAGAGGTTCTGAAGAATTATACTATGCAGTCAGTAGAAATTGCAACATATTTATTCTGGAGAAACTAAAACATATGAATCAAAGCCTAACAGAAATAATTAATTTAATTTACAATGTGTCTAATATTTGAGGAATCCACAATCATCTCTTTGAGATATGTTTACCAAATGGACCAATATAAGCATAAATTCACTGAATTTGAAAGTTCTTACAAAACATAGCTGGCTGAAGAAGTTGATTGAAAAATATTTTTTCTTAGAATTTTTTTAAAAGAGCAGCTAGAATCATAACACTTTAGAAGTGAATGACACTCTAAAGATTCTAGGTGGGGATTCTCAATTTTCCTGCATATTAGAATCACCTAGACAGTTAAAAATCCCTATACTGCCTGGCCAGTGTGGCTCAGTGGTTGAGCATTGACCTCTGAACCAGGAGGTCACAGTTCAATTCCCAGTTAGGTCATATGCCTGGGTTATGGGCTCAATTTCCAGTGTGGGGCATGCAAGAGGCAGCTGATCAATGATTCTCTCTTATAATTAATGTTTCTCTCTCCTTCTCCCTCTCCCCTCCTCTCTGAAATCAATAAAAAATATATTTTAAAAGAATCACAATACTTGGGCTACACGAGCAACTATTTAAATTGAAATAGCTGGGGATGGATCCAGGTATTATTACTTTCCAAATCCCCAGATTACTTCAATGTTCAGGCAACATTAAGTTCTTTATTTCACAGTGGAAGGGTCTGAGTATGCAAGAGGTAAATTGTGTTGGGTAAGGTTACACTGTTCAATTATTTTCTGTTTTTGTTGTGTCTTCTGTCTTCATTTTTATGTTGCTGTTTCCTTATATTTTAAACACTTATTTGCACCCTGTAAGTACGCTTGGCCTCAACTATCTCTTATTCTGACCAATGGGCTTCATGCTGGTACAACCTAAGGGTGCTTTCCCCCTCAGATCTGTACCACATATTACTTTCTGCCCAGGAGCATTTTAAAAATTACATTATAGTAGTGAACCCATGTGAATTCTCTTGGCATTCACAAATGTGTAACTAGAAAATACTGCAAATTGATCAACCTCTGAGGCAAATCTAAAACTAATGGGAAATGTAAGCTGACAGATTTGCCATCCCCTTCTATCCCCTCCACTGGCAATCTTAAGTGCATTTCCTATGCCTCTGTAGGCAGGCCTAGGAGCTCGAGTAACTATTTGTCTATAGCTGTGGCCAACTTCAACTTCATAATGCACCTCTGTTCTGCTCTTCCTCCTTCCCTGCTTACCTGGCCCTCTCTCATTCTTATTGGGTCTCACTTGCCACTACAGTATTAGCACTTCAATCTTTTGTTTAGGCTCTCCTTTCTGGAGAATCTAAGATAAAGAATATCACCTTTTTCTATTATTCACATGTGAGGTGTGCAGATGGTGGAAAGAGAGGAATGACTCTTAGATTTATTAGTTAAAACTTTCCTGTAGAATAGTCTCATGTGATACCTCATACCTCATGCCTGTAAACTCCTACAATGGGACATCTAGAGATGGAGCTAGAAGATCAGATGATATATATATAAAAGAGAAATAAGAAAAATAGAAAGATCTCAGGTAGAAAAAGGATGTCTTCATAATGAAGTTATAAATTGAAGGCTCCGTTAACTCTAAAAGGGCAGCACGTCTCTGAGGTACCAATTTGAGAATATCTTCTAATCATCCCCTATGGAGGTTCAACTGAGGACCCCAAGTACAACATGCTGGGATTTGAGGGTTTCTCAGTCCACCTCATAAGTGGATTGATCATATGAAGTCAAAAGGTTTTGAGAATTTTAAAAAAAAAAAAAACCTATGTGAATACACATTGATTACAGAAGTTTAGCACTGGAGTGTGGGACAGATGGTGGGGGAATATCTTCAAAAGAACCACAGGTCAAATTGAGACATAATGGCTGCTGTGATGAAATGGGGTAGGGGTGGGGCTTGGATTTGGGGAAGTCAGCAGGGCAAAGCTGAAATATTAGGGCCAGCAAAAACAAGTGTGGTCTACTTTAAAGAAATAGCTGAGAAGGGGCACTGGCTTGTTATTGCCCTCTTTAATGAGAGGGGAATAAGAATCGTGCCCATTTTAAAATTAAAATTTTTTGCTAATAATATGTTCTATGGTTTACAGAGCCAAAGAAAACAACTACAAAGAAATGTCTCCCAAGTTAATAACAGTGACCCCTGGTGGTGAAGGTATTGGCAATATGATTTTCAAAGTATATTTTCTACTTTTCAAATTCTCTGTAATGAGCATGGTCATAAGAAAAACAACAGAAATATGATTGCAGATAACTTGGAAAATAATTCAAAATGTGCTTAGTATTCAATTTTCTTTTGTCTCCTCCCTAAACTGCATAATACAAGACTGAACACATAAAACCAAATCCAAGTAAGACTGATCCTTGAAATAATGGTTAGGCCCCAAACAGTCGGATCAGATTAAAATTAACCAGTTACTGTTCCTTAGCATTGTGATGGAAAAAAAAAATTAATGAAGAAGTAAACAATATTGTAGCCTCTCTCTCGTTCATAGGTTTCAATTAAAGGAGTCTTGTTGTAGACACAACCTAATCAGCACGTACAAAGACAGCACATAATATCTGGTATTGAAAGAACTCACACCTTCCCACAGTGAAACACGTGATAAACCTCCCAGGAATCTGTCTTAAGCGGTTTGGTATAAGACTGGCTTCCACGAAGAGCATGTTTCTGAGAGACTCTACCTGGAGAACATGGGATTGTGACACTATCTTCACTGTTGCCCCAGCAGCCTGTGTGTGGCACTAGCTCACCAGGGTGAAAGGCAATGTGTCCCCTGGGCTGGGTCTTGGATCCCCAGGTGTCATAGGGCATGGCGTTCACATATCTCTGCAGTGACAGTCAATGGTCAGCACCCTGATTGGTTACCACACAACCTGGACCCAGACCCTTTCCAGCCATGACACAGAAGCCAGCTCGTCTCTGGATCGCACCCACATTTGGCCAGCTCATCTGTGTCACAGCTTTGCAACACCATGCCTTGTCCCTGCCTCCCAACACCCACCCATTAATTCTTACAGACAAGCTGTGTGCTGCTACCTTCTCCTCTCATGGGATTATTGACTTGTTCTAAGGGACATGCCCAAAGCCCTTCAAAATTCTTCATATGTGAATAAGGTGTCTTTATGTATTGGAGGATTCATTTGCTGCATCTCTTTTCAAGGCGTTTTTTGGCAGCAGGGTTTGTTAGATTAGAGATAAGACACAGGTTCCCCCACTTAACTGCCGTTCTCTGCTTCCTGCCTTCTAGGAGTCCCCGCCCACAGGCACTGTCTTCCTGACCTGCTGCCTTGTTCTTTCCTAGTCACTCTCTCCACCTTCCCGCCTACTGCTGGTAATTTTAGAGGAAAGAAGAATGTGCTTATTACAAAAAGAAAGTCTAACTGAAGGCATTGCACTTGTTTCTGTCACACATAAAAAGCTCAAGTAGACTTGAAGACCACCCAGCAAGATTGCCTCCTGCTGAACATGAGGAAGCACAGCCCAGTTCTGATTCTGTATTAAGGGGCAGAGTCAGAACTGAAAATGTGTACTTCTTCTTTATTTCCTCCGGAAAACCCACAATATAGACAAGGTCATAGTAAATCAGAAAATCAGTTTCAAAAAGCCATTGTTTTGAATACCCAAGTGTACTTGTTAAGGATGCCTGAAGATTCCGAAGAGAACAGCAATGAATGTGCAAACCCTGAAGAAGAGAACAACTTCACTGCCAAGATCAAAGGCATCCAACTTTGATATAACCATCACGAACTAGATTTAAAAAATGACATTTAATCTACCCAAGAGTGGCCCCTCAGGAACTAAGTGATGTGCATCCTTTTCTCCCTATTGATGTCAGCCGTCTAGGGTGGAGGAACCTGCAAGGTGTTTGCTCACACTCTCAAGCCAGTCCAGCCAGAGGCTTAGGTCTGTGATGCTGTTGAAATCAGTGTGGACCATTGTGGTGTTCGCATTGCCAGGCCTCAGGTCCTTTGGCAGGTTGTTTAAATTGCCTAATCCCCTCCCCACCCCATCTCAGGTCCTGAATGCTGGATGAGGTGACAGCCAACTGATGGTCCATCCTTTCATCCCATGGCCAAAGAGCACTTGAAACACATGTGAGCCTCCACCAGGGTCTCCAGGCCCTCAGGGCCCAAGCTTTGTTTTCCAGCCACCATTGACATGAACTTGGTGAAAGCAGCCTGCACAGCTGTCCTTCTCTGAAGTCTTTGTACTATTTTTTTTTCCAAATGCTCTTCACTAAATTTGGCATCTAGTCTGTGAAATCTCAACACTCTCCAATCTGCTGCATCTCTTTTCAAGGCGTTTTTGCCAGCAGGGGTTGTTAGATTATAGATAAAATACCAGTTTCCCCCACTTAACTGCCATTCTCTGTTTCAGGCCTTCTAAGGGTCCCCACCCACAGTCACTGTCTTCCTGACCTAGTCACTCTCTCCACCTTCCCACCTACTACTGCTGGTGACTGGTTCTTATCTTTATTCTTTTCACTCCGAGGTAAGATATGTGAAAACACTGCAAATTCTAAGATTCTGGGCCAGTGTCAGATAGCTTGTGCAATATGTGGTTTGTGATTGGTACGCGTGCACCATGTGAGTTCATATATAGTTACTTGAGGTCAGGTTGTCATAAACAATCCTTTATCCTGTTCTGAGAGATCCATTTCTCCTTCTGCCCAGAAAGGGCCAAAACCCACATAGACAGGCAAGACCCACACATGTCTAACTAATTACCAGTGGGGTTTTCTGCAGACACACAGCAGTACAGAGCTGTCCAAGCTAAGCTGAGAGCAGAGACAGTGTGTTTGCACTCTCCCATCTTGCCTATTCTGACATCTCCTTTTCTCCACCTCAGTGTCCCCCTGCTCTGCTGTTCTGTTGGTGAATGCCCCAGCACACACTAAACAACATGTGATGCTTCAAAGTGACTCTGCCCCAAACTCCTAGTTTAATAATTGGATAATTGATACAAGTGAATAATGTTTTTTAAAGGTCTCTGAGAAAATTGCTTGGAAAATAAAACTTTCTGGAGATCCCTTATTTTAGTGGTGGCTCTCCATTCTGGCATGCCTGTGGCAATCTCTCTTCTGAAAATGCATAACAGTAAAGTGAGGTAATAACTAACCTTTAAAGACCAGATGGAGTACTGGTTAAATGCTGCAGTGGCAAGAGGTAACATTCAGCAGATGTCAGAACTGCTCTAAGGCATCCATTAAAATTTGGCATCATTTCTTTTTAATATTGATTATATTGTTGCTATCAGCACTGTTTTCTCATATAAAACATTAATCCAAGGTCATTCAATTTGTTTTCAAGTTGATTTTTTTCTAGAAAGTTATCTAAGTTTCCCTGTAGTCTTATTGAACGTTAAGAATAGACACCATAAAAATACATTCACTAAATAGAATTTAAAAAAAAAATTTAAGCAACTGAATCTCTTGGTCATAAAAGAGGAAGTGCATGAGGCAGACAGGCAAGAGGCCAAGAGGCAAAGATACAGAAAGGAAAAGGTAAGTCTCAGAGAAAAAATAAGCCCTAAAATAAATAGCAACAAAGAGAAATACACCAAGGAAACAATACAAGTGTGTTGAAAACATACAAAAGAGAAGAAGAGGAACAACAGTAAGGCTATAAACATGCACCCGGTGACACTATCACAGGGGACCGATTGAAAAGCACAGAAAAGGAAAGGACACAGTTGAAGAGACACTTGGCTTTGCATTGTGTCCATTTGGCGACGTTGCACTACATTTCCCATCCTTTCCTTCCATGACCACAGAGATGCAAATTTGGAGGCTGGAAGTGAAGCCACAGCCAATGTGGTAGGTCCCACAAACCAACACTTATCATCTGGTCACCTTGTTGATGTGAGATAGGGGCCAGGGCCACAACTGCTCCACCTTCCACTAAATTCTCTTTCCAACTCTGTGTGTGTGTGTGTGTGTGTGTGTGTGTGTATGTGTGTGTGTGTAGCTCAGGATGAAGGGCCATCCAAGTGAAAAGCTTGTTCCTGCTCACCTTCACTTTATATTATCTTCCTTTATCCTTCAAGCGTTAGCATCAGACACAAAGACAACAGCCTCACAGTTCCTGCTATTCAGCTCCCACAACAACTGCTTAAGTTAAACCCCCATAATAAATTCCTTAATATCAATACATGAATAAACAAATACATGAATACATAAATGAGTGACTGAATGAATATAGCACTCAGCCGTTCTGCATTTCTGGTTGTGTCAGACTGATACAGACACAAATCACAAGAAATCTGGTTTCTAAAAGTTAATCAAATAATACTCCTAGTGTTTATCTTTAAAAACTGTCAGCCTACTAATATAGACCTCCCTCTATTTACTGGATTTCAGTTCAGAACCAGAGTCCCACACATGTGAGTTCCCTTAATTTGACAAAGTAGAATGAAGAGACAGTAACTAAAAAGAAATATCCTCAACTAATTAGAATCTTTGCTTAGACATTTTCACTATTTATTTTTTACTAAACTTTTAAGATTAAGTATGTGACAAAAGTATTTCAAAAATACATGTTTTGACAGTTAATCCTGGAAGGTTTTTTTTTGTTTGTTTTTTTTTTTGCAGTTTTTAAGGGCTACTGAGTCATCCAAATTATCTTCTTATTTGAGTCATTCTTATGGAAAGATTTATATAATTTGAAATTTACAGAATTTAATAATACTTCATATAGCGCCAGGTACCATTAACTATAATGTTTCCTCTTTGTGGTTTTGATCAACAATAATAAAGCTCCTAGAGTCAGCTAGTGGTAGTCAACAGTTTTTTTCAACACCTTGCTTGAGCAAATTACATTTCCACCATGTTCTTTCTAAATACCCGCCCACTTCTTAAAGTTTTCTGGGATATAAACAGTTGAAATTTATAACCCTACATTTGGCTTGGGTCCATAGTTTGCAATTCTGTCCAATAGAAATATAATCTGAGACACATATATTCTTTTAAACTTTCTAGTAGTGACATTTTTTAAAGTAAAAATAGAAGATAAAACTAACAATATATTTTATCTAAGTCAATATTTTCAAAATATTCTTTGAATATAAACCATGTCAAATTATTTTGTGATAGTAAATTTGTTCATACTAAACGACCTTTGAACCTAGGAGTATATTTAAAATGTCAGCACATCTCAATAATATTTAATCTAGTGAACTAAAATTTGTACATAAGGTGGGAAGGAGGGAGTCTCTCAGCCTTGTCTGCACCCTCTCCATTCTGGGACCCCTTGGGACTGCTGACTCCTAACTGTTCACCTACCTGCCTGCCTAACTGCCCCTAACCATTCTGCCTGCTAGCCTGCTCGCTGCCAATTGCCCCCTACATCTCAAGGAAAAGGACTGACTACACTGTAACCCTGAGGTTCAGTTTTTCTCCCTTCAAGAATGGCTCATTTCAAAACCATTATATAAGAGAGAAAAAAGTATATATTGTATGTTCTTTGACCTTCTATTTTGGGTTCGTTTTTTAATTCCAGCTTATCTCAATGCTAGCTACATAGGGAAAGCAGACAAGTTAAATCTATGCATGTAAGCACTGTGAAGATAGAAAGCCCTCCCCATCATCCCTATCTCCATATTTCAGCCACATAAATAAGCCAATTCACTGGATCTCTGCCAACAAAGAGAACTCATAGACTTTGATAGCCCAGACTTTTGGGTAAATATTTTCTTCCCTTAAGTCAGCATGTGTGCCTTACGAGGTGGATTATGCCTATCAGAAGTAAATTTCATAGATTCACAGAGATAAGCTAGATATAAAATTAGTCTATTTGCATTCCATATTTATAAGTAAACTAGAGGCCCAGCACACAAAATTGCACAATGATGAGAGAGAAGCATTGATTGGCTGTTTCCTGCATGCCCACACTGGGGATGGAGCCCAAAACCCAGGCATACACCCTTGACAGGAATCAAACCTGGACCTTTCAGTCTACCCAAATGAGCCAAACTGGCTAGGAATGTTGTATATATTTTAAAGAAATCTTAGCTGAATCATGTAATTAATGCAATGTAAGTCAGGTAAGTACAACTGAATATTTTCTGAAAATAGCGATAATCATGGTGAATTGAGAAAAGAGAAGAGACTTTGATATTAATAAAAATGTTGGACAAATGAGATTCTGAATAAGAGGTAAGGCTTGTTTATAATTATGAGGCTTGTTTAATAATTATTAAAATTAAAGAAAAATATTTGAAATCAAGAAAAGTATTTTTTTGACCAGAATAAGACTGGTCTAAACCACATTTAATCATTTCCCAATGGAATACCAGGTAAGAAGTTTCCATATGTGTTTTTATCAATGTAGGATACATTCAGTCTCGTTTTCACATGTCCTACCAATAAAACTGATGCCACCTGTTTATATCACACATTTTCTTTTTCTTACAACTAGTGTTTCATTATTTTTTAAATATTTCATCTTAAAAAAAGTTTTATAGTATGTTTTATCTCAGTAAAAGCAACTTACAGAGAACCTACTCTGCATTACACACTTCAGTGAATGCTTGCAAGAATGTCATATCTGAATGACTGCAGGAGCCAATGACTAATATTATCTCTCTATTTTCTTACCCACTTTTGATATAAAATTAAACAAATAATAATAAGCCTTCTTTGGCTGTGTTTAGAGGGCAGCAAGTTTGCTAGCAATATGCCAGAGTGGATTTGCTTCTAGTTTGTCCCACATTTACACAATCTAAGTCCCATAGAGAGTTATCTTGAAAATGTAGAAATTTAACCAGTGTCTATCATTCTGAACTCAAAAGCATGTGTACCCATTTTTAAGAACAAAGCATCTTTCTATATATGTTTCAGTGATTAGTAATTAGTAATTTTGGAAGCATATGCTACAAAATGAAGAGAATCGCCTTTTTGTTAGTGTTGGTGATGTTCTATAATGTTCCAGTGGAAACTTGCTATAATTGGCATTGCTTTGTGGAATACAATTTTTCATCTAACATGTGCTTTTGAAAACTACTGTATATTCAGCCCAATATAAATGTACTTTATAGACTATCAATCAGTAAGAATGTAATTTGCTTCAAAAGAACAAAGACAAGAAAATCATTACTAAAATGAGAGGCCCACTGGAAAAGGAGGTCCCTCAGCTTGTCTGCCCCCTCTCACAGTCTGGGAGCCCTCACGACAGGAGGTGACCCAGTATTCAGGGAAGGTGATGTCTCCATCACACCTCTGTTGCTGCCACTGCCAGCAGCATAAGCCTCAGCCGGCCCTAGTTACCTGAATCTCAGGACCCTAGGCAGCTGGACAACTGCCATCCGAGGCTTGCCTGCACCTCAGTCTATCTCTGGGTGGCTGGAGGGTTGGGGGCGGGTTCAGGGTTCAGCTGCACCATGTGCCTCTCACCCTCCCATCCCACCCCCTGCTGGGCTGAAAGGACTATGGTACTCCTGCAGCAGCCTGAGGGTGGGTTTGGCCACACCATGCACCTGCCACCCCCCTGGAAGTGCTGCAAGGACTGAGGGACTCTGGTGGGGCTGAGGGGACTGGGAGCCACCATCTTATGGCTATGGGTACCGCCATCTTTGTGATGGTGTGACAGTCAATTTCAATATTCCCTCTTTATTAGATAGGATATCATTATACAAGAGAGTATAGAACGTATAGAACTGAATTCTAAAATTGTTTCATGATTTATATTTAAGACATTTAAAATAGAGGTAAATATTTATAACCTAGAAACATCAGCTAAAGGTTTATAAAGAAAATAATATTTGTTTGGTCTAGAAAGATAATGGCGATGATGGTGATGATATTAGTATGGACTGAGCATATATCTATGCCAAGCACTGTCTTTTGCATAAGTTAACTCATTTAGTCTTCACAGAACCTTATAAGGTAAAAATGGGATTATCTTTATTTTATAGACTAGGAAAATGAGGTAAGAAAGATTAAGTGAATCCTACCAAGTGAAGGTAGGATTATAAGCCTGCTAGACTGTTTTTATATTTCTATTCTGATCTTCTGTCCTGATTCAAATAATTTGATATTTTGAAAGTATTATCCAAGATGATTTTCACACACTTGACTGCTTAGATTTCTCAGAATCCTCTTTTCTGATGTTCACCTGCTCTATACTCTACCCATTTATTGGGACCTAACTAGTTCACCTTAGGCACTCTACTACTAAACTTTTATTGAATCATGACTGCCAAGAGCTGTAGAATTGCCAAAGACAATTTGACTGTCTAGCAGTATAGCCTGGGGAGCTTGTTAAAACTACAGATTCATAGATTCCCAATTCTTGAAATTGGTAATTTAGAAAAAGAATTATCACATTAGGTTAGAGTTTCTGAAAGAGAATTTGAGACAAATAACGTGTGCCTTATCTATTGGTCAGTTGTCCTAAGACTTAACCAATTTTAGTGACAAAATCTTTCTCAAATTACAGAATCTCTGAGTTCATTCTATTATTTATTAAACTAGTAACATTTAATAAGGTTAACTATGAGTCAGATACCAGGACAAATTATGAACTAAAATTTTTTTTTAAAAAGATGGGACCTTCTCTTAAGAAGCTCATTTTTTACATAGATAAGGCAAAAAGCACTGTACAGTAGGTATCAAAATTGGATTTTCATTGCGTTTGGTGAGAGTACATAAGAGGGACATTACAATTTCCTGGCTTCTTCTATTTTCTCTGGTTTGTCTTTTTGGTCTTCCTTTCCATGCAGACTATTTGAGGTTTTATACACATCATTTTATTTAATCTTCACAATAATCCCAATAAGACAAATCTTATTTCAAAGATAAAGAAATTGAGACTCAAAAGGATTTAAAAACAGAAAGAGAATTCAAAACCACAGCTATCAAAAGTACAATCAGCCCTAGGCAGTTTGGCTCAGTGGATAGATCATTGGACTGCAGATCAGAGAGTCCTGGGTTCTATTCCAGTCAAGCACATGTACCTCTGCTGCAGGCTCCTCCCTGGCCTGGGCCTGATCCTGGTCAGTGGGCATGCAGGAGGTATTAATATATTTCTCTCTTTCTTTCCCTCTCTCTTCCACTCTCTTTAAAAATCAATGGAAAAATTCCTAGGTAAATTGCCAACAATTTTAAAGATATTTATCTCAGAAAATAAATATTGCAATTAATCCTTGGCAAAAAAAAGATAGCTTGCATTTTAAGCTCTTAGCCTAGTTCTAATAAGTAACATATTCAGTCAACTTGAACAGTTTATGTCTTGCTCAGCCAACAATGAGTTATTTTACAACTAGAGGCCCAGTGCACAAAATTCGTGCATAGGTAGGATTCCTAGACCTGGCCAACATTCAGAGCCAATCGGGGACTTTCTTCCCCTGGCTGCCAGCTACTGGCCGGGGACATCCTTTCACTCAGCACAGTCCCCTGGGGGTCAGCACACATCATAGCCCATGGTCAAGCTCCTGGTGGGTAGAACTCCTGAGGGAACAATTTGAATATTAGCCTTTTATTATATAGGATGACTATCAACAATTCAGTGTCAGACACAGCCCTTCTATGTTGTGGGCTCCTGTTTTCTTTGGCCCCTGTGAGGAGTTAAACCATAACTCATGTTTGGTTCTAAGAGAGCCATTTTGGTTTCTCTCATTAGAACCTATGCCCACATCTTTTGCAAGCTGCTGCTTATAAAGCATTTTGTGGTGGCTAAAGAAAATGAAATTGCAGATTAATAGACTAGACTGAAATTGTTCCATATTCAAACTAATCTTTCTTCTAAAATGTAACATAGTTTATGAGATACTAGCAAATCTTGTTAATCAATGTTAAGGTTAGAACCATGATTTAAATTAATTTTTCAGCAGGGTCTACTTGCAAAAAAAAAATTATAAGTTCAATGGATTAAATAGATGAACACAGTTAAAAGTGAGTTTATGAGAGTGAAGTTATATAGCTTTATCAGTGCAAACTTAAAATAACAAATTACCATTTAGAGCTATCATTTCATCATTAGAATTTAAGGTTTTAAATAGACTGAGATTACATTTGAAATCAAAACATTTACAAATTCTACTTGATGAGGAGTAGAGAGAAAAAAGTTTTGAGAGCTGAAATGTTAAGTGTTGAGTTATTGATTCTGTGGGTGGCTTTCAATTCTCAACCTATCACTATCTTATTTATTTATTTTGTTCCTTAAAATAATTTTTTCCTTATCATGTTATTTTCTCCAGAATCCAAGAAAAAAATGCCCACTATTGGCATCTAATTAATATCTGAACTTTATAATATGAAACATGTATGAACATGCAGATAATCAGAAAATATTTAAATGTCATTTATTTGTACAATAGTATATGGGGTTTTATTTTCTTTTAAAAAATCTAGTCTTAACTCAGAAAAAAATGCCTATTTGAAGCATTCTGAAGTCTTATCAAAATGTCCCAAAAGAAATGCTAAAATCAAAAGTGTATATAATAAATGCTAACAAACTATTTCTCAGAATTATTCTAATGGATCTTTTTAAAAAAGTTTTAATGCTTTCAGTATTAAAAAATGAATTTTTTTCATGTTCCCTAGTAGATTACTTCAGTGAAAAAGTTTAAATAATTTTCCTTTGTTTTAGAAATTTAGGTAGAAATATTTTCTAATAGTTGTTTTCAATTTCTCCAGATTTTATTCATATTATTTGAAGATAAAGTAATGAAATCCCATTTTTATCTTAAACCACCAAACCAATAATTTTTTTAAAGCAATTTGAAAGATAAATACTTTTGAGTACAAAGAACCATGGTTAGAGCTGTTAAGGGTTAAAACATGACCAAATAGATTGAAAGCCTAATCTGAGAACTTTTTTTTGGTTTTTTTTTTGTCTATTTATTTTATTTTATGTTTTCATCCCCATCTATCCCCCCCATATCCTCCTCCACCTCTACCCATCTTTCCTACCCCCAACAATGACCATACTGTTTTCTGGACCTTAGGTTTGGGATGAAGATAAGGAAAAACATAAAAAACTACTATTAGACACAGAATAATCAGATAAAATGTCCAAAGTACTATGGAAAATTTCTAGAGTTGTAAGAAATCAGGAAGGCTTCGTGGAGAAGCTGGCATTTAATAAAAAAAATTATTTTATAGAAAACAGAATTTGGAAAAATGGATCACAGGTGAAGACTATTGTCCAGTAAGGATATAGTATCAATAGGATCAGAGGGGGAAAATTTTTTTTAAAACATATATTTCAAGGGAATCAAGGCATTTATTTCTTTCTTTTTTTTAAAATATATTTTATTGATTTTTTGACAGAGAAGAAGAGAGAGGGACAGAAATTTAGAAACATCGATGAGAGAGAATCATCGATCAGCTGCCTCTTGCACATCCCCTACTGGGGATGTGCCCGCAACCAAGGTACATGCCCTTGACCAGAATCGAACCTGGGACCCTTCAGTCCGCAGGCCAATGCTCTATCCACTGAGCCAAACCGGTTTCGGAAAGGCATTCATTTCTTCCACAGTATTCTGTATTTACAATTACAAGGCATTTGTCACAATATCTAGTGGGTGTTTCTTATTTTTGTTTTCTGGGTTTTTGTTTTGTTTTGTTTTGTTTTTTTGTCCTTATAAGACTAAGTGTTGCTCAAAAATAGAAACTTGATGCCCAGCCAGTGTGGCTCAGTGGTTGAGTGTCAAACCAAAAACCAAGATATCACTGGTTTCATTTCTGATCAGAGTGCATGCCTGGGTTGTGGGCTAAGATTCCCAGTTGGGGGAATGTTTCTATCTCTCTATCCCTCTCTCTCTCTCTTTCTCCCTTTAAAATTAATAAAAACATTAAAAAATTGAGACTTGGTTTTTATCATCTTTATTTCTCTAAAATCTATCACAATTTTTAGAATATAAAATGCTCTGTTATTGAATTAGAAAGCAAGTAAATGAACAATTTAATCCAAGTAAAAAGTAAGATAGAATTGGGTGATACAAATAAAAAGAAAAGTTAGAGTGAAAATGTTTAGAAGAGGGAAGTAAACAGTTAGGTACTGAGTGATTCTAAATAAGAAATTAACGTAAATTAACTATGCTTTGGGAATAATAACCAGAGTGCCTCAAGTAGATTCCACTGAAGCGGAGACAGTGTGGAGGAAGAATCCAGTTTGAAAGTAAATATAAGTAATAGTGTCGGTCAGAATTAAGTTAGTAACTGTGAACATGGGGTTAGAGAGGAGACATGAGAAATTTAACAGAATGCACAAATACCCTATTTCCCTGAAAATAAGACAGTGTCTTATATTAATTTTTGTTCCCAAAGATGCGCTAGGTCTTATTTTTTCATGAAGAAGAAAACGGTACACATTTATTGTTAAATGAAAATAAAGGAAGTTTATTACCTGTATATGGTACGGTAGTATGGTACTTGTCAACACAAACCAGACAAACTGTGAATCCTACAGTATCAAGAATTTACTCATTTATTCAATGACAATCATGTCATCATCTTGTGGAACATCATCATAACAATCCAATTCCTGAATTTCCTGGTGAATTTCTTGTGACTCCATTTCTTTCAGAATCAGTGGACCAAATCTCTCATGTTTAGCAATAGCATTCTGAGACAGAGTCTAGGGGGTCTTATTTTCGGGGGGATGCCTTATATTTCACTCAGAAGGAAACCTGTAAGTAGGTCTTATTTTCGGAGGACGTCTTATTTTCGGGGAAACACGGGTAGTTCTTCCTGTCTCTTTTGTCCCGTAGAAATTAAAGACCTGCCTTTTACTGGCTCAACAACATAAAGACCTAAACCAATGATATCATGCCCAATATATTCCACTCTCATAACAGAGTAAGAGCTAGTAATAGTTTCTAATCCTGGATAGGTTTAGTCCTTTGAACATGAGCATCTTAGCTACAGCATCCCAATAATCTACATTCCTGCCCAACATGCCTGGTTACCCTGCCTCCTGGGCCCAATGCCCAAATCAGTTTCCTGACAAGTGCAACATGTAGAAAAGAAGGGGGCCTGATAACAGACTATGTTTCCTGCCAGAAAAATTCCCCAGGAAATCATTGTTCTCATAGTCTTTTAATACCCTTCCTGCTACAGGACTCAGGGACACGTGATACCAAAGAATACTGCCACATTGAAGCATTCAAATTGAACCCATGTTGTAGTCCAGACAGAGACTAGGTCACTATTAACCTTGACGCAATGACTCAGAAAATGTATTGTTCCAGATTTCGCTTTTCTTCTACTACAAACTTCCCTGTGCCACGTGAAAAGGCCATTTCCTATAATATATCCGTGGTCAGCAAACATGCCACATACGGCTCTCTGGCCCCTTGAGTGTGGCTCTTCCACAAAATACCACGGCCTGGGCGAGTCTATTTTGAAGAAGTGGGGTTAGAAGAAGTTTAAGTTTAAAAAATTTGGCTCTCAAAAGAAATTTCAATCGTTGTACTGTTGATATTTGGCTCTGTTGACTAATGAATTTGACAACCACTGTCCTATATAGTTAATAAAGCTCAGCAACTGATTAAACACAATGCATCAGAGTGTCTCACATCAAAAAGTAATCTAAGATTTTGAGCTTTCCCAACTGATAATTGACAGTTTCCTAAACAAAACAGAGATGGGGGGGGGGGGGGGGAAATGCTTTGATCTGAGAGTTCATATACTTGAGATATTAGTAGCACAATCAAGTTGTAGAAGAATGTCTGGAACTTAGAAGAGAAGAAAAGTATGAAGATGCATATTTTTAATTAAGTAATAAAAATGCAGATATTTAATTGACCCATACTGATGATAATTGAATAGACACCACAAAGGGAAGGTCCATAAAAAAATAAAGTGAAGAGGGAAACTATCTTGGTTAAAAATAGGGAAAAGTTGGGAGAATACAGACTGAATGGAAGCTAAAAGGAAAATTCATAAAGAACCTATTAGCTCAATCAAATTCCCCAAATAAGTCAAAGTTGAAGATTAACTTGGTGATGCCCAGAGCTTAAGAGGTGATCTTTATGGGAGCATTTTCAGGAATCTTCTGAGAGGGAAACCAAGTTGCAAGAGGAGAAGAAGTGAGTGACAGGCAGCCAAGAGAGTCAGGGGTATGTATAAGTTTTCTACAAACTTTCATATTGAATGAAAAGAAGAAGAAAAGAAGGTGTAATTTGAAAAATAATTGTATCTGGATGAACTTCTTCTGTAGAACAGAAAAATCTTGAACCTTTCTGCAGGCAGAAGAAAAATTAGAAAACATCAGGAAAATTGATGAAGCAAAGGTGCAAAGAAGGTGAAAAGCATAGATTTGTAATCATCTTTCCAAGACAGCAACAAATCAAAGAAGAAAGGCCAAGATTCCAAAAGATTTTAGTTAATTAGAAGTAAAGGAGAGAGCTTAGGTAAGAGGATAATGAATTAGAGAAATATAAAAAGAACACTCAGTTTTATTAGCCCAGGAAATAAGGAGCAATTAGGGTCATCTTTTAAATCTTCATTTTGAGCCGGGACCGGTTTGGCTCAATGGATAGAGCGTCGGCTTGGGGACTGAAAGGTCCCGGGTTCGATTCCGGTCAAGGGCATGTACCTTGGTTGCGGGCATATCCCCGGTAGGGGGCGTGCAAGAGGCAGCTGATCGATGACTCTCTCTCATTGATGTTTCTAACTCTCTATCTCTCCCTTCCTCTCTGTACAAAATCAATAAAATATATTTTAAAAAAAAAATTAAATCTTCATTTTGAATATTTTATTATTCCAAGTAACAAAATAATGAGCCTTTATAACCCAAAATGCAACCAAGAACTATATTGTCTTGTTACAGACAATGGAAAAATTAGGTGGATTTAGAGCAACATAATGCTTTTGTGCAATTCCAGACACCTTTTCCATAGAATGATGCTCTGGATTCCTGCTGAGGTATATCTTACCATTAGCTTCCCCAGAGGATAAAGTCTCCCACCATCGCCACAAAGACCTCACACCTGGACAGTTGTGTGTGCAACGTATGTTCAGTGTTCGAGGAAAGTAAAATCAACCCAGAAACCAATCAGTTTGCTCTGGTTTCTTGAAAGCCACATTAATACCTCCGACATTTAAGCAGGGAGTTAGCAGAACCCTTTAATGCCTGGAATTAAATTTTGTGCCCAGCTGTGTTGTGCACTAATGATGGATTGCCATTTTTCATTAGTAAAGGGAGAACCCTTAAGTGCTTCAAATTAATCTGTGGGAATTTTGTTTGTTTGTGTGTTTGTTTGTTTTTTAATTGTACACTTTTCTCTGCTCAGTCTTTGTGGAGCCCAGGGCAGCTACTTCTCTGTTATTTTTATTAAATGTTTGTGAGTGATCAAATTAAAATTGTAGCATTTCTTAGAATTTTAAGGGGAAAAAAATACACCCCTCCTCCCTCAGAAAACCAACTGGGACTACAATGAGTAATAGGCTGCACTCATTGAACTGTGAACTGACCATTCAGAGCAGACAGGCCAGTTTGAAGGGCATGATAAAAACAGCTTTCTAAAACATGTTTTTGTATTACTAAAAGAATCCTTTAACATGTTGTACCATAGTTTATAGTTTCTTTTGGAGAACAAACTGTAAAAATATTTCTATAGATTCAATATGGAGAATTATTTGCTCTTCTGAGTAATTTCTTTGTTATTGTATGGACACTTGGAGATAGTTAACCCAGCGTTTTTCAACCGCTAGTGTGCCGCGAGATGTTGCCTGGTGTGCCATAGGTGCAGACAAGACAAGAATTTTATAATTTTTCACTATTTTGTTTACTTAATATTTCATAATAAAGTAATTATAAAATACTTTCTTTGTGTTTATTTGATTCCTATTCAAGAGAATTACTTTATATATAGTCAATATAGGCACAGAGTTAAATTTTTTAACATTTTCTAATGGTGGTGTGCCTCGTGATTTTTTTCATGAAACAAGTGTGCCTTTGCCCAAAAAAAGTTGAAAAACACTGAGTTAACCAACCATAGTTCTGTGTTTTCAAGGTCTGCCAGAAAGCTTAAGATCTAACCATTTCCCTCCACTAGAAATCATATAGCATCCTTACAGCATATGCTTTGCTTACTAATCACACTCTTATAAGGCTCCTTCTTATTTTTCTCATCTTCATTTTCCCATATTGTTCATCTCCCTTTTTTTGTTTTTATTTGTATGCATCTTGCTAACTGCCTTACCTCATTTTAGAACAAGGCAAAATAAAAGAAAAAGTATGTAAATTAATGAAATTTATTTTACACGTAGGTCAGTGAAAGAAAATCCAGCTGAGTTAGGCCTAGTTGAATTTAAATTACCCATTATGTCTAAGATGGCCATTAGAAAGATAGTTTAATCATGCACTTTTCTAGCACTTAAGAGAGTCTACTAGGAGTGTAATATGGACATCTCATAATCTGAAAGGGGAAATAAGACTGAAAAATACAAATCGCTGTCATTTAAAAAGTCATTAGGATCCAGTTTTGCAAGGCCTTATAGGTATTCTGTAGGGAGAACAGACAAAATGTCTGCCCCAGAAATGCAGTATGAATTGTAGATGCAATGTATCCAAAACTAGTTATTTGAGATCCAAAAAGATTCAAACTATATTTATACCATTCTAGGAGCATGTAAAAGGCATATTCCATCCCGGTTGAAAGTAGGCACTGGGAAGCATCTTCATACACAGGCTTGTCTGGAGGTAAACAGAAGACAGTCCCCAGGAGCTGCCAGGTTTTAAACAACTTCTGAAGTAATTCAAATAAGAGGGACATTCCAAGAATGATCTTACAAAATAGCTTTCTACAATATTTGCCTTGCTCATTTCTTCAGAACTCAGTTCACTAGGAGAAAGTAATAACCTCCCAAAGTAATGCAAAATCTGTAATAAGGCCACAACTTTAAAATTTAAAATCCCAGTGAACACATCCAAGATGCAAGTCATTAACAAATTCCCAGTGCTGGTTTTATTAGAAATGAAATTTCCCAGCCTAAAGCACTGTGAGAGAGGGGCAATTCTCTTTTCCCCATCCCTAATGCCAAAGATTCTTCCCCCTTACATAATAAAAATGCAGTAATCATCTCGAGTTGTCAGCATATGCAATGTCATGTAATTTCCATGACAGGCCATAAAATGTAGACAAATGTGCCTTTGAATTATTATTTTTCAGCTGCAAAGACTGTTACAACTTGACCAACATATGCCCTTGGTATTATCTTGCCATTTTGGCTGTTGTATTACTATAACTAATCATATGTCAGAGCTATGAGCCTTGCTCACTATTACCATCATTTCTGAAGATGTTAAGGTTCTGGACCAAGGAAAAGATGTAGCTTTGTTAGCCTGATGGAACTGACAATGACATCTATATATATAAAAGGCTAATATGCTAAGTGTCTGACTATCTGACTGGTCACTATGATGCACACTTGACCACCAGGAGGAAGACGCTCAATGCAGGAGCTGCCTTGATGCACACAGAGAAATGGCACTGTGGACCTGGCGTCCACAAAGCAACACTCAGTTTTCCCCAAGTAGGACACATGCCCTGCCACCACCCTGGAGCGACAGCCCACCAAATTGCAGCTGATGCTGCCGAGACCCCATGGCTCAAAATGCAGCCCACAGCCCATCCCAGCCTGAAAATGGTCACTGTGGGCACCGGGTAATGATGTAACATAGCAACGCCCAGCTTCCTCTCCCTAGCGCCTTGCCTCCTTGCAGTTTCTTCAGCTCAGGAAGACAACTTGCTTTATAGCCAGGTGCAAACATTTCACACTTTAACCACATGTCTGTGAAGCAGTTTCCCATACTTCATCTCATTTGATCCTCACAGAAGTCCTGGAGTAGGTACTTAGGAGACTAGGTGAAATCCTATTTTTTTATTCATTAGCCAGAAAATGGAGATTTAGAAAGTTTAGAAACTTGACCTGACTAAAACAAAGTAAGAAATGGTGGACCCTGAAAGTGACTTCAGGTTTTCTCATTGTGCAAAATGCAGTTAAATATTTTACCCTTTGTTCTCCCTGCATAATCTACAATTATTAATAATCTGCTTCATGTTAATATTTACTGCTGTATTGAAAATATTTTCTAAAAAAAAAATGTTTCTGATAAGTTTTAAATTAGTTGTTCCCAAAGTTATCATGCATATAAATCACTTGGAGGACTTTTTAAAATATATATTTTAAAGCCCATCCAGACTTCTTGTATCAGAATTTGCATAGGTAGAACTGGGAATTTATGTTTTACAAAACCCTTTAAATGATTATGGGGCCTAGCCAGGTCTAGAAGCTCTGATATAAATAATGCTACCTGCTAGTGCTAAAACATGAGTTTCAAGAAGAAATAAACAACCTATCTCTTCTAAGATCTATTTCTCAGTGAATATATAGTAAGTGATAAAAAAAAAATATTTATCGTAAGGAAATACCTAGGACATGTAAATAAAAAGCAGGTTTTTCCTGCACTGGTTGGTGTTGCTCCATGGCTAAAGTTCCAGCCCAATTGGAGAGTGTGCTGGAGGCAACCAATCGATGTGTCTCTCTCAAATTAATTTATCTCTGAATCTCTCTCTCTATCTCTATCTCTATCTTTCTCTCACCTCTCTTCTCTCTGTCCCTTCCACTCTTAAAAACCAGTGGAAAAAAATATCCTTAGGTGAGGATTAAAAACAAACAAACATGTTTTCCCTAAAGAGAGCTTGGATATAATAGCTGTTATTAAAAATACATTGCCCTTTTTTCCCTCCAAAACACCAAGCTTGTTCTCCCTAAGAGCCTTTCCTCTAGCCAACACTCTCTCATGACAATGCTACCTCCCAAGCTTTCACCTGGTTGTCTCCTGCTGGATATTTAGATCCCAGGTAACCACATTCTATAGCAAGTGTCCCCACAATCAATTAACATATTAAAAAATATGCAAATTATGTGAAAGCAAAGACCTACCAGAATCACAGCTATAAGCCTAGAGCTCACCTAATACATAGCAGGTAATAAATATATATTTGTTGAATAAAGGAATGAAAGCATGAGAGAATGAATATTCTAGTCCCTTCTTCCTAACAATTTGATCTAGGAAGTCAGCACATCTTATCTTCTACTGGCTATATCCATGTTGGTTATATATCCATGTTACTTCATTCCCACTATCCTCCACTAGAGCTTTTACAACTTCAAGTTTCAGTTGATCTTAGGAGTCCTCCCAGTCTATCACAGGTCTCTTGTATCCTCTTTTTTAGAGAACCCATAATACAAAAGAATAATTTAATTCAACTCCAATTATGGACTTTAAACACTGTGTTCTCCAACTATCTCAGAAAGAAGGTAGTATAAGGTCCAGGGGGAAATGGTAGGTTGGCTCTGGAGCTCCACTTGAGATTACTGTAAAAAGAGAGTACGTAGTGATGGGGGATCTTAAACATTGCATCCTGCGTTAAGAAACTGAAAAGCCTCTATTGGGGTGCACATGACATTTGGTTGGAAAGTTTGTGAGGACATTCTGAGAAAAGGGAAGTGAATGGAAGGCTGCCTGCCCTGTTTATCAGAATTATGACTTAGGGAAGTGCCGAAGGCAGTGCCCCTAATTATTCCTTGACTTTTCCAAACAAGTCTGTGCATGAGCAGAACCCAGGTATTTACTGGAATCCTTATGCTTAATCTTTTGGGTGTCCTTGCTTAAAAGACATTACAAAGACATGTATCCTCCCAAGATTACTTACCCCACTAATTGTATCTAAAAGATTATTTCAAATTGCTGGTAGAATAAAAGCCTCACAAGGCAGGCAATCAAGGCTGCTCTGATTCCTTTAGCCAGGCAGTCCCTTAGCCTCTCTTTCACAGCAAACGTTGTGTCAGAATAATCCATTCATCTGTCACTCAGGGTCTGCTGGCCAGCCCTGGCAAGCCTCCTGTTCCATCATCAAGATAATCTAAAAATTATCATTTAGTTAAATTAATCTATATACAAAGTCAGAAACTATCTTCCACATCAACAAAACTGCTCTGAGTTCTTGTTAGACTTTTCAGAAACAAAGAGAAATTAAATGAGAATTTTCATAGGAATACAGTGCCCACGACTGTCTACCAAAATCAAGTGCTGAACATGACAGCATCTAAACAAGACTTTCTAAACAGGAATACAGTGGGAGAGACAACTGTGAATTATATATATAATTCATTTCAGTTTCATTGACTTGCCAACACTTGCACAATATTAATATAGATTTCTCTTGAGTGAAGTCTTCCAGGAAATACACAGGACTGAAGTTAAATGGATCCATATTTCTTATAATATTTAGATATGATGATATTAATTTATAAGAGCCTGGAGGCATGACAGGAAGACTGCTTCCATTGTCCTGTGGTCATTTATATATAAGATAAATGACATAAACTCTTGTCTAGGAACACAAATTTAATATTCAAAGACCAAATAAAAAAAATTCAGGACTCATGGCAGACAAACAAATTTAAATATTAGAGATATTAAATATTAATGTCAATCCTTTCTTAAACTTAAATTTATTAAACTTTACAGTTTATAAAAGGAATTCATATTTTTCATATTATTTCATTTAAGCCTCACTAAAGTCCAAGAGGCTTACATGAAGATTTCATTATGTACATTTTATAGCTCATCAAAAACCTGACTCTCATAAGGGTTAAGCCATGGGATTTTAAACTCCATATTTCAGTTTAGACATTACCCAGGTGTCTGCAACCTCCCAGGCAGCCTGCTAGATGCTACAGAATCAAAGAAGAACATGACTGGATTCTTGCTGAGATCTGATGAGGGAGACAGAGGGTTAAATAATGTCAATCAAATGTAATAAGTGCTGGATGGAGGTTACTATACCTACTAAGTGGCAGAGCAAGGAACTGAACATAGATCTCTGCGGCTAAGTCCTGTCATTATGTAAGCACATTACTGTATTATATACTGTTTAGCCATCTGTTTTGGTTGAAAGTGTGGTATAACTTATATTCTTAAAAACAAAAGGATAGACTCATATGGCAAAGATATCCTTTCCAAAGAAAGATTTCATATTAACAATAAGAAAAATTAAAAGCTGTTCTCTGTAAGATTCTTACAATCAGGAAGTCAAGGTAGGGTTACCAGCCATCCAGGATTTCTTAGATTGGGGTTTACCAGGACATTGGATTTTCAGTGATAAAATCCAGAAAAACCTGGACAAACAAGGATAGTTAGCCGACTTATATCAACGTTAGAAAATCATAAAACAAAATTATAATCCCAAGCACCAATTTTTGTTAGGCTCAATCCCATTAGGTTAGATCTATTTATCTCTGGATTCGATTGTAATCTAAAAACCAACAGGAAAAAGGAAACTAAATAATAATATTACCTTATATTTGTGGAACAGTTAAAATTTATAAAAATTGGTCTCAATCTTTATGAATTAGCCCATGTGTGGTTCATGACACTGACAAGGACAAGTATCTTTGTTACTAGTTTCGAGGTAAAGAAGCAGACTCAGAGATAAGAAATTTAGTCAAGGTCACAAAACTCCTAAGTGCTAGGGAAAAGGAAAAAAAACAAAAAACAAACAAACAAAACAACAACAAAAACCACAAAGAACAAAAAAACACACACCTAGAACCCAAGACCCTGCAGGTATCCTAGATTACTTCAATCTCTGGTAGAAAAAAAAAATTAATTATATAACAGCCTACCTGACCCAGTCAGAAACATTATTCATGAGGCATTAGTACATTAGGAATGCACTTAAAGTGGGATCAATCAATAGGAGAACATAAACTCTAGGCAAGTGGAAGTTCCTAAGTGCTAGGAACCTTCTTAACTGCTGATAAGGGCCTTGAACCAAAGGCTTTGTGCAGACCTAACTTCTCTGAAGTGCTTCATGTTATAACTGACTGACTATCTTTATGGTGGTGTTGCAGGAGTGATAAATATCAATCCCAGGGGACACTTTGGAAATCAAGCACTCTCCAGATATTTCACAGTTATGCTTACATTTATGTACTTAGGATCTCAGTCCCTGTGCCTTATTGTTCTTAGGCTGAAGTCTTCCAGTTACTTGTCTTTACTGGAATGGATGAGTCAGTTATTATTTCTGCACTCAAGGTTTCTGGGGCGAAAGTCACATTTGCCACTCAGTGCAGGGCTTTGGGTGGCACAATGTTACTAATTTCTCCCACTTTATTACCTTCCCCATTCTTATCTGATCTCTTTAAAGCTCCTTTCAGGCAAATCAAACACATGCACACACTTCTGTGGAATTTTCCTTTATAAAGTCTGACCATAAAAAGTCACAGTACAAATTCTACCATGCGAAAGTTCACATGAACCAATGGGTTTTTAAGAATGATAACAATAAAATACCTCAAACTGAACCTTTCAGACATTAAAATCTGTTTAATTTCCTGTTACAAATGAATAAAGGTTTACGGTTAAAAAGGAAACTGTAAAAATTTAAGAAAGTTCTTTGTACTCATTAGATTTAACAAGTTGCTTAAGGTTTCAGAAAAATTATTATTAAAGACAAGCCATTCTGACTAATTTCTTTCTTCCTGCTAGGGAATATTTTCCTCTTATAAAAATATCATAAAAATAACTATCACCGTGAAGATTTGCATACCTCATTTCAAAATGGCAAATAGCATATGTTTTGTTACATTGAAAATCAATATGGTTTTTTGAAAAGTTTGCAAAACTGTCTAGAGAGTGAATGATGAAATTTAAGGTTGGGAATGTATTTAAAGAGCAAATCAGCAGTTTGCATTCCCTCAGTAAGTGTGACAAAGATGACAAAGATATGAGTTGTTCAGACAGAAATTTATACTCCCCCTTCTAGAATATAGTAGGTTTTGTTCAGAGTTATCTTCCCGTTCAGTGAGTACATTTCCCAGCATCCATTTGTATAAAGACATAGTCATGTGACTAGTTCATACTAATAAAATGTGAGCAAAATGATGTGTGTTACTTTGGAACTTGGGTTTTTTTAAAGAGAGTGGTGTGCCCTCTTCACTGTCTCCTTCCACCTGCTGGATCCTGATGGATGGTGGAGTCACAAGAAACACTTGGTGTTACCACCAAGCAATAGCACCCTCAATGGACTCATGACTGAAATAAATTCTATAATGACAAGCTGTTGAAATTGTATTTCATTTTTTTTAATAGCTAGTATTACCATAATTGAATACTCTAGGCAACTAAATTTCTATCACTAACATCCATTTTCTTTTTTTGTTCTGGAAAGGAAAATATAATGTTTGAAAAAGCCAGACCAATCCTTAAGTTTTTAATTAAGTATAGCACAATTAGGCCTCCTCTGCTCCTTGTGTTTTACTGTACTGCCTGCTGCTATTATAGCAGTAACTACTTCTACTTGTCTTCAGATTTCAATTCAAATGTTACTTCTTCAGGGAAGTAGTCCTTATCTCCCACCTAATTCCACCCCTCTTCTTAGTGGCAACAATAGTACCATGTGTCTATCCTCAGCAACTATCACAAATTACTTTTACACTTAATTTTTATAATTGTGTTAGAGGCCCAATGCACAATATTTGTGCAAGGGTAGGCTTTCCTTCCTCTGGCTGCTGGCACCAACTTCCTTCTGGCTCCCTGGACCTGGGCTTCCCCTGCAGAGGGAGGCCCCGCCCACCCACTGCAGCCCACAAGTAGGTTGCAGCACAGCACCTTGCAGCAGCCCTAGCAGCCACAGCTTTGCCCAGAAGGACATCTGGTCTAATTAGCATATTATGCTTTTATTATTATAGATGAGTGATGCCTTTTTTTTCCTTACTAGACTCTTTTTTTTTAATTGAAAAAAATAATGTCTTTTTGTTTTGCTCAGCACTGTTGGCCATCATGTTTTACACATAACCCACCAATCGTAGTTCCTGAATAACACATTTGTGAAATGGATCTAATGAACAAATAGTTCAGTGGGGTATCATGACAAATAAAGATCAGAGAAGGTAAAAAAGTTGATGAAGGTGCCTTTATAGAAATTAGCTTTCCTCTTTTCCTTCAAGTTAATTACTAGTCATTTAGTGTCTCAAATGGAGAAAAGAGTGAGTTGGCCACAGATAAATTGGCATTATAGGAGAAAGTAGGAGTAAGAAAGTACTGAGCACTAAGTCAGAATGAAGTGTCTTCAAGTTTTTCTCCTCCTCCGCCTCCCAATGAGGAGGCGGCCTCCTCAGAAGGACCTGCAAGGAGCTCTGCCAGGGCCTCATCAGCATCTTTTCCAACCATGTTTTCAGCAGTCAAGACCAGAACAGTGAAATGCTACCATTTACTCTACTCTCTGGAATGCTGGCAAACAAGTGGACTGAGGTCAATTAGTTCTTACTGAAGGAAAGATGACAGTCTCGGAGGGTTTGGAGTTTGGCTTTATTGAATGTTAGGAAATGCTAGGGAACTACCACTTCCTCTCTCCTTAAAACTATTGCTGCAGTCTATTTACTGGAACAAAAATTCAGTTTATAAACGCTGCTGAAGAAATAAAGCAACCTTACATTGATAGTATCATTACTTTTTACACAGGATTTCCTGCAATTTATGCCACACATTGTTACTTGAGATCCTTTTCCTGTATTTTGAAGTACCTAATCCAAACAGAAGACACCAAATCCCCTACAGATTGAGAGAAAAGTACCTTCCTATGGATATCCCAACATTCCTCTTCCAACACTGCTTTTCTCTTAACTTTGCTGTTCATTATTCAAAAGAATATTTTTCTGTTTCTTTTTAGTGGTGTAAAAATTAGAAATATTGGAACTGAAACCAATTCTCAATAAGAAACTATTGGTCTTCATTCGATTAAAGGGTAAAGCAATCTGACCACATGGTACTGTTTCTTTAATGCAGATAATCTTTGTGTTTCCTACATCCAAGTTTGATCAAAGCAAAACTAGTCCATATTATTGCTCACAATTCTTGCTTCATGCTTGACTGATTGAAGTAAATAATTGTGAATGAAATTATTGAGTGCTACCCTTTAGGACAAATTATTCTCCTGCCATGAAAAGAGAAAGAGGCATTTTTACTATGGACTCTCCATTGTAGCTTGGAGGAACTTCCCTATATTTGGCTTTGAAAAAAATAAAACAAAATCCTTTGTCTTAACTATTGTATAATTTTTAATTTCTTACACTTTCAGGACTACTTGATAATATCTTATTAATGACTGCAAACCTTCAAGATTACTTGATAATATCTTATTAATGACAGCAAACTTTTTTGAAAATGAAACACAGAAAACAGCTATTAGAAGAAAGGGGGTGTTAGGAAGGGATTAAGCAAAAGAAAAGGTGAAGGGATTAAGTAAAAAAACACACACACAATAAAACTGAGTCATAGACACAGACAGAGATTACCAGAGGGAAAGAAGGGTCTGGGGAGATGGAGGAGGGTATAGGGGGGTTAAATGGTGATGGAAGGAGACTTGACTTTGGGTAGTGAACACACTATACAATATACAAATGATGTATTATAGAATTGTACACATGAAACCTATATAATTTTATTAATCAATGTCGCCCCCAATAAATTCAATACAATGTCTCAAATAGGAAGTTCCAAATTCATACTAAATTTTAAAGATCTAGGCAATGAAAATTATGCATGTATTCAAATGCTTGGTAAGCAGTGGGAACAGTGATGAACTAGAGAGCTCTAAACCCTAAGAGTTTGCATTATAGCACTAAATAGAGATATTAAATAACTAATTGCACAAGTAGTTATTGAATTATAATTGTGAGGGATGAATAAGGGGAGGGCAGAGTGACTATTAGAGTGCCTATCAGGAGGGTCTGAGCAGGTGCTGGGAGTGAGAGGAGACTCTCTTGATAAAATGATTTTGATTATGATGGTAAATATGCAAGACTATGTTTGTGATAATACTGCACAGAACTACACACACACACACACACACACACACACACACACACACACGTGCATGAATGACTGGAGAAACCTGAATAAATTCTGGATAAAAATGTCAAATTCTTGATTTTGATCTTGTACTATATTTGCATATGGTGTTAACATTGGGGGAGGTTGAGGGAAGGGTTGCAGGACTTCCCTATAAATTTCTTAACAAGATCCTATGAATCTATAATTACTCAAAACAAAACAAAAGTTTTTAAAAAATAATGTCTGGCTTCTAAGTGAAAGTTGGACCAAAAAGGACAAGAAGAGATGGGGAAGAACAGTAGTGGCTTGTTGGGGAAGGATGTTAATGGTAACTTTGACTGGTGTGATTGCAGTAGTGAAAGGAGTAGATGAATCAGTTAAATATTCAAAAAGTATTAGTATAATATCGATGAGATGTAATAATTCTTTGGATATGGGGTGATATAAAAGGAGAAGAAAACACTGAAGATGCTGACCTGTAATGATTGTGTATTTTGCTACCACTTGTTGAGATAGAAAGTAATGAAAGAAAACTCATTTGTGAGAGCTGAAGATAAATACTGTCTTATATATGCTCATTTTTAAATACTGAGAAAGTATGCTAGTGTGCCTGTTTATAGTTGAATATATGGAGCAGTGCTCAGAAGTTAAGGGTGTGGAAAATAAATTGTCTAGGAAAAGAAATCACCAAGTCTTGAGTGAAGAGGACCCAGGGTAGAACCTTAGGAAACTACATTGTTTAAAGCTAAGAAAGTCGGAGAAAAGGAGGATGAAATTGCAAAAGACACTGAGAAAAGAGAGGTAGTATAATGGTATATTAGAATATGTCCATTGAAGGCCAACTGAACTTGGAAAATGCAAGATCTCTGATGGTTAGAATCGAGTAGAATGTGAGTATTTATGAAAAGGAAAATACAGGCTCAGTTGGAAGGGAATCACCCATTTCTTCCATTTTACTACAGAGAAGAGGCTCTCTGTGACTGGAACTGATTGTCCTGCATTGCACTACACCGGAAGAATGCTGCGAGCAGATGCAAGTGTCTGTGCTGCATCTTCTAGTTAGTTTGACCCTTTTAAGCAGCACTACACTGGGTTTTTTAGTTTTCCAGCTCCTTTGACAGATTCCTACTTGACTTGGAAACAGGACCTTATTTGGCTATAACCTTTCCCAGGAAAGGTTCTAAGTATTCTGTGGACTTCATTCTATAAACAAGATAAATATATAAAAACTCATATATAGAACTATGCTTATAAATATATGCCAGTCTGCAGAGAACTTAAAATATGCCAGGCCATACCTAGCTATTTTTAATCAGTCTTCTCAGTAGACTCTTTCATACAAGCATTGCCATCTCCACCACCATCATCATTGCCATAATTGCTTACATATCTTGAAGGTTTACTATGTTCCAATATTCTGGCTACTATGCTAAGTTCTTTCTTTTTAAAAATATATTTTTATTTATTTTAGAGAAAAAGGGATAGGGATGAAGAGATAGAAACTTTTATGATGAGAAAGAATCATTGATTAGCTGTCTCCTGCTCCCCTACACTGAGGATCAAACCATCAACCTGGACATGTGCTCTGACTGAGAATTAAACCATGACCTCCTGGTTCACAGGTCAACATTTAACCAGAGCCATGCCAGCGGGGCCTATGCTAAGTTCTTTATATAACACTAGAGGCCTCATGCACAAAATTCATGCAAGAGTAGGCCTTCCTTCCCCCAGCTGTCGGCAATGGCTTCCCTTAGGCACCTGGGACCAGGGCTTCCCTCGCAGCCCTGGCTTCATCTGGAAGGATGGAACAATATCTGGTCTAATTAGCATATTATGCTTTTATTAATATAGACTAGAGGCTTCGTGCATGAATTCCTGCATGGGTGGGGTCCAGTTGGCCCACCGATTGAAGCTGATCAGGTCAGGCCAGCTGGAGGGGGGAAATGCAGGAGGTTGGTTGGCTGGCCCCACCCCCTGTTCAAACGCCTGGTTGAATTCCTGGTAGAGGGGATATTTTGTATATTAGCCTTTTATTTAATCCTCAAAAATTTGATAGGTATTGTAAATATTTTTATCTCTATTTTATAGATAATGAAATGAAGACTTAGTGATTTGAGTAACTTACTCAAATTAAGCAACTGGTTAAATGGAAAAGTAGGGATACAAATCTACATGTCCAATGTCTTTACCATTGTACAGTACTGTATTTACAAGTATAAATAAATAATTTTGTATTCTATAGTCTTGATTTTATACAAATTATTACAATTTTGAAGGAAAGATAATCACAAGAAGCATGTGTCAACTGTGTACAGACATAAGGTACATCAACTCTTTTTCAGATAACATATTAATTATAATCCAAAGTTTAAGGACTATAAAAATTAAGTAGGAAAATAATACCCTTCATGGGTGTGGCTAAAATCAGAAATGTGACCTAAAGTCCATGGTCTTGAACTGAAGTTTCTATTCTTTCAGCTGGAAAAAGGAAACCCCAAAACCAGATGATAATCAGTATAGTCCTTCTGTGCCTTTTCTGTTATTAAAAAGGTAAAGCTAACCATGGCATATCTTTTATACTACATATGCCTACAAACCTTCCTGGCACAATTTTATGGGTTGTCCTCTCTTCTCTTTCAGTCTGCTTTTGATGTTTATTATAATCATTATAGTGTCACAAATATATCAATATTTTGGTATTCAGAATATATAGAAGCATGGAACAGACTGTCAAATCTCAGAGGGAAGTGAGGGGTGGGTGGGTGAGTAAGAAGTGACCAACTAAAGAACTTGCATGCAAACATGCATAAGCCATGGACTCAGACAATAGGGTGATAAAAGTCTGGGGTAGGGGGTGCTAGAATGGGTCAATGGGGGTAAAAAGGAGATATATATATATATATAATACTTTCAACAATAAAGATTTAATTAAAAAAAAAATATGTTCGCCAAAACTGGTTTGGCTCAGTGGATAGAGCGTCGGCCTGCGGACTTAAGGGTCCCGGGTTCGATTCCGGTCAAGGGCATGTACCTTGGTTGCGGGCACATCCCCAGTAGAGGATGTGCAAGAGGCAGCTGATCGATGACTCTCATTGGTTTCTAACTCTCTATATATCTCTCCCTTGCTCTCTGTAAAAAATCAATAAAATATTTTTTTAAAAAGAATATGTTCTTTTGATGAGTATATCATTTTGCTGAAATATGATCAGCTGTGCTATATTCTTTTATGACCTCATTTTTCTCTTAACAATGTACTGTATGTTGGGTATGCTTCCATTATAATATTATACCAACATAGATATGTGTATATATAATTTTATAAAAGTATATATGTAAATACTTGTCATCTTAAGTTTTAATGGCTGTGTAGTTTGGCATGAAAGCATAGAGAAAAAATATCAAATGTCTCAATATTGTAGAAATATGTCATCATTTAATGAAAACATTGTTGATAAGTTTTGGTTCTAATATTTTAATATTTTTAGAATAATGTCATGAGCATGTCTAATCCTTCATGGTAATTCATTTGTGAAATTATTTCTGAGAATAAATTTCCAAAGATGTAATAGCTAAGTCAAAATGGTTTTATCAATCAATTTAGTCTGCATTTTTCTACACTAACAAACAACTCAAAGGATGCCAGTGACATAACAGTTTATCTCTTGCTCACACTAACTGAAACCAGCCTCTCTCTCGCTCTCTCCCTCCCTCTCTCTTTGGATCTTATTCTTATGAGGGGTAAAGAGATTGACAACTATGAATTTATTTTTATTTTTTAAAAACTGTCTGGTGAGAAATATTCCATATCAATTCTATTCACAATTCACTCTCCAGGTTCAGCATGAATTCAAGAGGATAGATAAGCAAAATACTCCTTCAGAGAAAAGATGTAAAATACAATCCTTCCAGGGAGAGAAGCAAGTATTTTGAGCAACAGTACTATCAAAAATGCCTATAACAATGCATACTAAGGCCCAGCCATCATGTCTTGTAAATTGAGCATTGACCTAGTAATCAGAAGGTCATGGTTCGGTTCCCAGTCAGGGCGCACACCTTGATTGTGAGCTTGATCCCCAATAGGGGTGTGCAGGAGGCAGCTGATAAATTATTCTCTTTCATCATTGATGTTTCTCTCTGTCTTCCCTTCTTCCTTCCTCTATGAAAAAAAAAAATTTTTTAAGGAGAAATGATTTCAAAAAACACACACAATGCACATCATGATCACTACTGCTACTGTCAAAAAGGACAAGCTTAACTGGTGCCACAGACAGAGAACAAAGATTCTGAAATAGAGAAAGAATATCAAATGTCTCAACCCATTCTTAGCAGATAATTTAAAGACACATTTTGGAGAAGTTACATAAATAAAAGGCCTTGTAGATAACAAGTAAGGATAACCATGTACATTTCCATTTGGCAAACAAACTCTGCCAAAACATGACCACCATACATTTTCAATCACAACCACTGGATGACCACAAGCCATAGTTTCTATCCCTATGTCATCTTTGGTTTCTTCACCACATTTCTTCAGTAGAGATTTAATTGAGTGCAATAGAATTTAACCATGAAATAAGAGGTTTTGAATGAAGTAAACCAAAATAACAATCTGTTGATATTTTTGAATTTATAGCTTCCAGTCATTTTTTTAGCTCTTGAAATGATATGGAGATAATGTTAGCGGAAATTTTTAAGATCATTGGCAATAGAATGTTGAGACATCAGGTCAGTAAAGATACTGAGCCTAGGGTTTTAAAGCTCTGGAGAAAAGTTTTCTTATTTACTTTTCAATGGCAAACACAGAGATACAAAGAGAAAGCAAGAATGAAAAGTAAGGTAGGCATGAAGGTTTAAGAATATTAAAAAGTGATTTTTAATCCTGAGTTGCCAAGGTTGTAGTTGACAAAAGAAGACAGAATAAGTTTTGATGAATACATAACATATTTTCACATTAATATAACCAACGGAAAAGTTCTCTTTAACTCTGTGAAGCTTTATACTGAGAAAAAAAAGTGCTATTCCAAGAACACTTGTGTGAATGTGTGGATGATATATTCAGGGACATTCTTTTGATTGATTTTTTAAATCTATAAATCATGTCTAAACCCTTTACCTGGAGGACAGATTAACACACAGCTCCAAATTCATTCTCTAGGCAGCCACTTCCAAGTGTATTGTTTCCTACAGACTGGAACTTACGGAAGCCTAATTTTACACTCCTCATCTCCAATGGGTTCCAAGTACTCAAGGACATACCCAAGGGTCTAAATGAGGATTGAAGCTGTAACATCAACCACATTATCTTGTAAAGCTGGAATGGAACATTCAGATGGAGCTCTAAATGCATACAGAGGAGAAGGCAGCATAAAGATGGAGGCAGGGCTGCAGTGATACAAATACCCATGAAGAAATGCTGAGCATCCACAAAAGCTGGAAAAGGCAGGTGTAGGTTCTCCCCCAGCGGCTCTGGGGGTGTGGCCCTGACAGCGCCTTCATTTCAGACTTCTGGCCTCTGGTTCCATGATAGAGTAGATTTAGTTATTATAAGCCATCATGATTGTGATAATTTGTTATCCTAGCCTAGGAAATTAATACATACACACACACACACACACACACACACACACACACACACACGCACATACACAGTCTGCTCTATGCACAGTAATCTTGCACCATAACTCCAAGCTTAGGCTTTGAATTCACAAAATTGGGTTCGAATCCTGGCCCATCCATTTGATGGTCACGTGATTTTTTGGCAAGTGGCTGAGATATCTTAACCTTAGTTTATTTTTCATAAAATAAGGTTATTAAATCTCCTTTATTAAATTGAATTATGGGTATAAAGCACCTAGTACATAGTAAGCACTCAGTCAATCTAAGTTCTTGTTTTGAATTGAATAAATAGAAGCCTAGTCATCCATCCAAGAGTCTAGGGTCACTGAAAGGCTATTCAATATGCTCTGCAAGAACCTGCACAGGCTGACATATTAGTATCCAAGACCAGCTATTGGCAGAACTGAGGCTACAGAATTACCCAGAATGCAAGTCGGGTTAAGAATCAGATGCCATAGGACAGAATTAGTGTCCAGTCCTGCTCTCTTCTTGGAGACCCAGCAAGACCATATCAAAATGAGACAGTGGCTTCTGGGCATAACTGACTACTTGAGATAAAACATTATCTTGTTTATAAAATGAATCATCTTGTGGGAGTAGTTGATCTTTTAATCTGTAAGCATGAATCATAAACTTTTTTGTAACAATAGTAAAATCAAGAAAGGATTAAAACTCTAGAAGTTCTCTCGTACACACATAGAAGTGTTCTCTTAATCTTTAAAACCACCATTCTTAATGTGAAAATACTGCAGAGGAAAATATTATTAGTAATCAGATAGTAACACAAATGTACCTTTGTAATGTCCTAACGACTCTACGTGAAATAGCAGGACACCTTTTAATATTTCCCATTTCCTCTTCTCTGCTTGATTTACCCCTTTTACCCAAATGTTTGTAAGTTCAGTGACATCAAGGATTTTTATGTTTTGTATCCCAACTTTGGTACATGGTAGGCACTGAAAAGTATCTGTACAATGAATCAGGTTGCTTAGCTGTAGTTCTGAGTTCAAGAGTTATCATAAAATATTTGTTCTAATCTTGACCTTAAACAACATGGAGGTAGTGTTGACATTACAAGAGGCTTTCAAAGAATGCAGGTCAGAGCCTATACCAGAGCCTTGCAAATAGAGGTTGTATCTACCGTGTTTCCCTGAAAATAAGACATCCTCCGAAAATAAGACCTACTTACAGGTTTCCTTCTGAGTGAAATATAAGGCATCCCCCCAAAAATAAGGCCCCCCTAGGGATTTGGTCCACTAATTCTGAAAGAAATGGAGTCACAAGAAGTTCACCAGGAAATTCAGGAATTGGATTGTTATGATGATGTTCCACAAGATGATGACATGATTGTCATTGAATAAACGAGTAAATTCTTGATACTGTAGGATTCACAGTTTGTCTGGTTTGTGTTGACAACTACCGTACTACCGTACCGTATACAGGTAATAAATTTCCTTTATTTTCATTTAACAATAAATGTGTACTGTATTCTTCTTCATGGAAAAATAAGACATCCCCTGAAAATAAGACCTAGCGCATCTTTGGGAGCAAAAATGAATATAAGACACTGTCTTATTTTCGGGGAAACAGGGTAATAACAAATAATAAAAATAACAGCATCTGCTGTTCCAATAGAGATTGGAGTCAGGTGAATTAGCAGTGACTTTGTGTGGGTGTGCAGAGTGCCAGACCAGGTCCAGTGACTGAATGTACCTCACCTACACTGTATCCCTAAAGACCAGCAATACAGAGTGCTGACAAGCAGATTCGACTGGGACTTAGACTACCTGAGTTTTCTCTCTGACAGTTTGGAGTCAATTGCTTACACTTCCCAAGCCTTAGTTTCCTCTGTTAAAAACAGAGGCCAAACATAAAAGTGATTTTGAAACTTTATCTTAAAAAATAGGTAACTGTTTTGCTTCACAAAATGAAATATATAGAAGGTATTCCACTATTTAGAAATGAAAAGGAGTAACCTAATGACCTGACCCTCCTTTATCTAACAGGCTAAGAGTCAATTCTGTGGAGACACTGGAGAAATGAGAATGTAGCTTGGAAACCCCAACTTAGAAGTCACCTTAGGTCACATCATTTTAGATGTCTCCTACAATAAAGACAGTATTAATTGGATTGAGAAATAAAATAAGAAATTCGTTATAAATTCAAACTTAGGCAATGATCAGAAATATCTAATAAGTCATTTTTAAGCTGCACTACCCCCTACAAGTACAGATGGCCTTTATTATATTATTACAGTTTCTTATAACCTACAAATCTAAGGAGCTTGTGCTGGTGGAAGATGGCTAGATAAACTTGAACAGTAAAATTCTCTTTTAGGGTCCTACCTACCCCTTGCTATATGTCACTGTGCAAGTTTCTTCACATTCTTATGCTTAAATGTCTTCATTTGCACAGTTAGACAAGATCTACCATATATAGTTGTTCTGAAAATTTGATAAGGTAATTTATGGGAGTTTGGCTCAATTGTGGCTCAATAATAAAGTAAGACTTTTATTACAATAGCAAAGAAGACCAAAAGTCAAACAATGAGTTTCATGGCCAATATGTAGTTCTGCTAATATCCGTTTTACAAATATATAATTCTGCTAATATTCATTCTTACAAATATCTTTATTAATATAATATTCAGATAGTTATTTGTATTTTTATTTCTAAGTTTTATTAAGTATTAAACATCTATTGAAATACAGAGCAATAGATTTTCATAATTACAGCTCACAGAATCCTCCCAGATATGCTCTCCAGATAAAATCAACTATAAGGCTAAGAATGACATACAGAGAAAGTCTTGACTTGCTCAATGTGGTCTAAAACTTTGAAATCAAGCTATACAAAATAATTATATATATATATATATATATATATATATATATATATATATATTGCTACTTTAATTTTTTAAATTATGTAAATCTACAAACATTATTGCACCACTTTAAATCACTTTTGAGTATTAAAAAGTAGACTAAAGTCATCAGCTACAGAACCTATAAAGTACTTGAAGGTAAAACTCCCACAGGAAAGATCTCTGACTCTATTCATTTTTGGAATCTTTCAAGATAAGGTCTACCCATCAAGCTAGCAATTTGGAGAAGCCCTGAAGGGAAGTTGATGGTTTCCTAGAAGGATCTCTAAGTAGCTTGGGGATGTGATATTTGCACTATCATTTCCCACATTCCCAAGTCCTTAAGCTTCATGGCTCTAAAATCTAATTTTATCAGTGTAATGGGAGAGTTCATCTCTTAAACACTGTCTTAGGTAAACCCAGGCTCACAAGAGATGAATGTACAAATTTAGGATGCTTACATATTAATTCACTTAATTAAGTATAATAGCAATCATGGACCCAGACAACCAGGTTAGCATGACCATTGTATTTTTTTTTCTCTAAACAAAATGGAAAATTAGATAGGAAGCTAAATTCTAATCAGAGGGTTGCTTTGAATGCACAAAAGTTAGTTGTATAATTCAAACATGTGGCTGGTAATGGCTACTATTCATGGAGACATTATGTAGCTGGCAAGTTTACTTAGCCCTTGGGTGACAGAACCCTGAGTAGAGACCACATCTGCTTGTCTCCAAAGTTTATGCCCTGTTTTAATAAGTGTGACATTACATTTGATGTCATGAGCTTTAAAAGAGAAGTATGTTTGCTCATAGTGCTTGTAATCTCACTAGGAAGCCAACTCTAACATTTATTTTACAGTCAGAAAGTAATATAGTGCAATATATAATTGGTGCCCAGGGCCCAGATGGTAATGATGGTAAGAGAAAGTACAATAAAAGCCAGGAGATTCAAGGAAATGCTTCAAAAAGGAGGCAGACTATGTTTTAATCAGAGCATTCAAGGATAAAATCTTGGCTAGATGTCTGGCTAAAAGCTACATTTACCTTTGTTCATGTTTGAGTTCACAACTACTCATAGGAAGTCAGAACAGAAATTAGTTTGATAATACAAATTCTAGTCATAGTGTAAATAGGTCTTCACAAGGCTCATCTGCATACAGTAGACATTAGTAGAAAAGGCTACTATGTTCTTCCCAAAAGCACATCATCAATGATCTCTAATGATTAATAAGTAGTAATCAACTTAAACTATCTTGTATTCTATTTATTAATCACAAACTCAGTTGGGAAGCAAAGATATGGGGAATTTTACATTGCAGTGCAGTTCTCTTAAAGCAGAGGTTCTCAATCTGGGAGGTTTTGCCCTCCAGGGGGCATTTGGCAATGTCAGAGACATCTTTGATAGTGTCCATGGGAGTGAAAGGAAATGCCATTATCAAAGAGTACATAAAGAGTTCAAGAATGCTGACAAATATCTATCTTATAATGCACAGCAGGGAACTCCTATAACAGAGAATTATCTGATGTGAAATGATCATCATGCTGAGGTTGAGAGAACCAGATGGACACTAAAAAAAAATCATGTCATGTTAGTACCCAAACCTAACATATGTTCACACCTGTGGTTTTTATGGTCTCCTTGCTGAGATGGACAGAAAAAAGGTCCAGTCCCACTTTAAAATGGAAAAGACCAAAGCCAACTGATTTATATAGCATCCCCAAGGACACAATTCTTTGCCTTAAGAATAAGCCATATCTGAAATCATTTAGCACTAGGACCTTAGAATACAAGAAGATGAAATAAGAAAAAGTATAAAGAGCAGTAAAACACAAAATGGTAAAAAAATGTATTAGAATTCATAAGAATCAAAAAGGAATTAAATTAATAAGTGTGTGTGTGTTTGAGGGGGAGGAGGGAATAGTCATATTTTCTTGCAGGAAATAACAAAAAGTGGGCCATAGCATAACAAAGGGATTAAAGCAATGAAAGAAAAGGGATTATTCCATGACAACAGAAAAAGAGATACAGAAATGCAAATCACAACTGCAATTTCCCCACTTTCTCTTCACTCAGTACCTTCCTCAAGAAATGAGACTTCCTGGAAGATCTGTTCTAAAATCAGTGTCCATATTCAGTTGTCCAAATATTAAGCAACAAGAAAAAGAATATCTGAGATCCACAAATGGAAATTAAAGTTGGAATCCCAAAAAAGGCAAGCCTCATATCAAGTAATGATAATGCATAACCCTTCAGGATTGATTCCTTTTTTTTTTTCCAATTGATTTCAGAAATGAAGAGAAATATCAATGATGAGAGCGAATCATTGATTGGTTGCCTCCTGCATGCCTTTCTTTGGGGATTGAGCCTGCAACCAGAGCATGTGCCATGACCCTGACCGAAAATTGAACTGGTTCATAGGTTGACACTCAACTAATGAACCACCCAGGCCAGGCCATGATTCCTTATAGGAAGGTCCTTGTGTTTAGATGCAGCACATACTCAATGTAACCTTTATATGCTCATATACTTTGATATTATTAGAAATTCACCCTCCTAAATAACCAGTGAATTGATTGCTGTGGATGTACTCTCTCCTCCTTCAACATGAAAACAGACCTTTTTTTTAGTTTTAGAGCCAAAGTTCATTTCATTGTATCATTCATTTGAACATGGTTTTCAGACATTTCTGTATTACTGCCAAGGATTTGAAAGAAGCCATCAAAGACTACGATTCATTCAACCCTTTTTTGTGTAAAGATGACAGTGATTTCACTCTCCTAAGAGTAGAAGTTTACTTCAGGATTAACTTTCTACTTAACATTTAGAAAACAAAATAGCCCCAAATTTTCAATAGTTTTACTACTGAAGGAAATTCCTAGAAGGGGCTCTGTTCTTTCTTTCTAAAGCCTGAGATAATTCTATAGAAAGTTATTTTCCATGTAATAACAAATCAAAATTTCCAACTTTAAAAGTATAAAAAACTATATGCTTTGGAAAAAATATTCACCACCCAGTAAATTCATTCCAGAACATGTTTGTATCATAAGACTAATTTATTTCTGGTGTCCTAAAGTACTCAGTTTCTTCCTCCCTCCCTCCTTCCCTTCCTTCTTCCCTTTCTCCAAATTCTAATAGTAGCAGATAAATCTCTAATCACTTAGATTGTATATATCATGTAAATAATTTTGTTTTCACTTAGAAATGTGGGCAATCCCATTTGCATTTCCATTCTTAATAAAATATAATAGAGTTAGCCGAAACCGGTTTGGCTCAGTAGTAGAGCGTCAGTCTGCGGACTGAAAGGTCCCAGGTTTGATTCCGGTCAGGGGCATGTAAGTTGGTTGCGGGCACATCCCCGGTGGGGGTGTGCAAGAGGCAGCTGGTCGATGTTTCCCTTTCATTGACGTTTCTAGCTCTCTATCTCTCTCTTCCTCTCTGTAAAAAAATCAATAAAAATATATTTTAAAAATATATATAATAGAGTTACTTTCCCAATTAGGATTTAGCTTGAATGTAATGTATGTGTAAGGCAATGTGTGGGGTCAATGGTCCAATTCCACTCTCATTTCTCACTTCTGCCAGTTTTCTAATTTTTGCCATATAGTTTTGTGTTATTAAGCCCTCCTTATACATTTGATCAAATACACTCATAGAGAGAGTATCAGCTTAGGTAATTACTTCTAATAGTGGTTAAGAGGAGCCTGGTAGGCCTAGGAGATCTTGACTGGCCACACCATGTGTACCATCTGTTCACAGATGTTAAAACCACTTGGGGACCTAATTCATCCTAAAATAATCAGTTTTAGCACTCTACATAATCTCTTGATTTAGGTATTTTATTGCTATTTTGATCAATTAAAAAATAAGTAATATACTCAGTGTATGTACAATTAAATAGAAAATGGACCAAGATCTCAAATGGCTACAAGGAAAGCCAGAGTTAATACCAAAGAAGAGTTACTAAATAAGAGCAACATGTACACAATCTTTAATAATGCCAGGCTCATGTATGTATCACACACAGATTATTTCATCTAAACTTCGCATTAAAAGAAAATATTACCTCCATTATTCAGAATTTAAGAAGGGTTTAAAGAAGATATGTAATCTATTCAAAGTCATTAAATTAGTAATGAGTGGAGTTAGGGTTTGAGTTTAAGTCTATCTGAACCAATACTGTAAGTCTCCTCAAAGGATATTTTAGAGAATGATGGGGTGCACATGGTGGAGGTGGGAACCACAAGGACATTGTCAATGAAATGTGATCTGAGACAGACCTTGAGGAAAGTGTCAGGAGGTCACAGGGAAGGCTAACTGCAAGGGCACCATCTCCAATGCAGGAGCTGGCAAAAGCCATGAGTTGTTTCACTTTGTAGGTCAATAGTAAAAGAAAAGGTCAGAAAGTTAAGCTCTGCATCAGCCTGTGGACTGAAGGGTTCCAGGTTCAATTCAGGTCCAGGACACATGCTGGGGTTGCAGGCTCTGGTAGGGGGCATGCAGGAGGCAGCCAATCAATAATTCTCTATCATCATTGATGTATCCATCTCTCTCTCCCTCTTCCTTCTTCTCTTAAATCAATAAAAATATTTTTAAATACTCAGATACTTAAAAAAGAAAAAGAAAAAGAAAGTTAAGTTCTAGATAAATTATGCTTTAATTATAGGGCTCAGAAGTTATTATTTTTAATGCCATACACCTACTGGGAGAATTACATATTCATAGTGACATATTTGGAAAGTTACTGTGACAGCAACAAGATAAAAACTACTTTGAAGTGGAGAGAGACGGGAAGAAGCAGAGAGATGAGTTCATAATATTTCTGGCAAGAGAAGGCGAGTCTAACTGATAGTGATGACAGTGGGACTGTGAATGAAGCCCAGATACAAGAAAAGGGTTCCGCTGTGGAGAGATAGTGAGCTGGACTTGGCAGCAGATTGAACGGGATGAGCAAGAGATAACAAAGCAAGCATTCTGCTGGATTGTACCATGGTTTGATTAAGATAAGGGTGATTCAGTTATATGACATAAGAAAGTGAAGGAAATGAAGTGAAGTGAAGTGACTGGCTCAGAGGTGACAAGACTAAAGATGACCTGTCAGGTTATATATATCATCCTGTTAGTGGGACAATACTAGGCTGGAAAAGAAATAAGTATTTTATTAGGAACAAAAGAATGACCCAGAGTAGTGGCCATAGTCTAGGCCTCTAAAAAGTTGATACTATTTTTTTAAATATATTTTTATTGGTTTCAGAGAGAAAGAGAGAGGGAAAGAGAGATAGGAACATCAATGATGAGAGAGAATCACTGAATGGCTGCCTCCTGCACATCCACACTGGGGAATCAAGCCCACAAACCAGGTATGGCCCTGACTAGGAATCAAACTGTGATATTATTTTGTAGTCAAAGATACCTAGAAAGACGTACAGTATAAAATTTATGTGCATGCTTTTTAATTCAGATTTTTTTTCTCGAAAATTGAACCCATAGGTCACTGAGAACTTGCTACTTGGCTTCTTGGTCCCACTGATATTGAAAGTTGTTAGGTGTCTCTCCTTCAGAACTCCTCTTGATAAGTAGACACGTCTCAGGGGATAAAGTCCAAGAACTTAACTTTCAAAGACAGAAAAAAGATCAAGGAAGAAAAAAGACCAAGATGCCTAAAAATTAGTAGGAGGAGAAGTAAATTCACTTAAAACGTTATTTGAGAAGCAAGGACACGATCAGGGTGGCCAGTAGGGAAAAATAACAGAGCAAAGTTGGTGAAATGTGCAAAGCAAAGTTCTCCCAATGACCCTGTGAGTCAGCTCTTCTCTATGACCTGGTGCAAGCACTACAAACAGATTGTTTTTTAAAGAGAGATGCTTAGGTATAATTATTTTTGTTTCTAGAAACAGGGAAATGCTGCTAGCAATGACATTTCAGAACAGACAAGGACAGGTGAGGATGCGCTAAACAAAGGGAAAAGACCCAGTGGGTGGTGTCTGGGAAAGGAATTAAACTGACATGATCACTTTATAAGGAGAAAAGAGACAAGGTTGTACAATGCCCTTTAAAATATATTTTCATTGTTTGAAGAAAGTAACTTTGTAGTCCATGTGGTAAAAAAAAAAATTAGTCAAAAGGTTAAACACTAAATTAAAATATACTAAAGAATTTTTAGTTGCATTTTTTGAGTCTTCTTTTTACCTAATTAGAGCATTCATATTCATGTCTATGAGTCCAAATCAAGACCAGCCTTAGAAATATGTGGCATAAATTCAAGAGCTTTCTTTAAAAATCTTGCCCAAAAGGAAGTCCCTATCTGCCTGCCATGGATTTGGGGTTTCTGTAATTACAGAGGTAGTTATTTATCTTTACATAATCTCTGAAAGACTTCCTTTAGAAGTGGGAATTTTCCTGGAAGTGGCTTTCTATAAGTCATTCACAGGACAGAGAAAAAAAGATCCTCAAAGAGTACATGGAGAAGGAGAAAAGCTGGGTCTGCTACAAGGTGGGACGATCCAGTGAACTCTGATTAGGACACCTGATCTCTTATCACTTCTTTAAAGTCAATTCCCAGGTTTCATTTTCTTCTGGAGTTTTCTGGGATTTGGCTTGCCTATTCTTCTTCTTTTCCACAGCAAAACTTTCCCCTTTCGACTTCATCTTCTTGAGGAATGAGGTGCTAAACAATAATTTTTATCCAGCTACAATAAACCCATAAATCCTGATTGTATTTGCTAAGAATTTTAGCCTCAGATAACTACTGGGGGGAAGATAAGCTCCCACAATATACCTTGAGGGAGTTACAGACTATAAGAGCTTTATGAGTCATAGGTCTCCTTATCTTCATCAGAATAGGACTGGGGCTGAGCCTCATGGTTGTTGTTTTTAATTGAGAGTCAGATTTGCCAAGCCTTCATCTAATCTGGGTAAGCCCCAAGCAACTGTTTCTCAACTTTATACCAACAGCCTACTTCCTTCAAGTCTTTCCATAAAGATAACCTGTTTTCAACTGTAGAATCAAGGGGAAATTCCAAACCAGTACCAGGCCTCTGCTCTTCCACTTTCTGCCATCTTCCATTTTGTATAAAGTAAGTGAGAAAGAAAAATGTGCATTCTTTGAATTAAAATGATTGCAAAACAATCAGTGGATAGATCTGATTCCAATCAAGGATGCATACTATAGGCTCCTCAGGCTCTGGCCCTGGTCGGGCTGGTGCAGGAGGTGACCAATCAAGATGTGTTTCTCTCACATTGATGTTTCTCTCTATCTTTCCCTCTCTCTCCCACTCTCCCCAAAAATCAATGGGAAAATATCCCCTGATGAGGATTAACAAAAAATAAAAATTAAATGACTGTAAATTTTCTACACAAAATTGTCCCTATGCCCTTTCCACCCACACATTAATAAAGTACATTTTAAAATAATTTTAATTTGATTTGGTCAGTTATTCACTTGAAAAATAAGGGCACTTTGACTAATCTTGGGGTCCTAAAATTTAGGCAAATATGAACCTTCAATAAGGACTAACATTTACCGAATGCCTACTATGAGCTAGGCATATTATGCCCATTAGTTTGTTGCTTCATAATATTTGCACAAGGCAGGTGTTATTAGCTGTATTTTTCTGACTGGATTAAGTTTCATAGATATCTTACTAATCAATTGCCCTTAACTGTATCTTAAATATTCCTTAGTGTAATGGATGCCAAAGCTTGCAAACTCATTTTTATTGATATTATCGGCAAAATTGGCAACTTAAAGACATTGTTTCAATGTAAACAGTATAATAAATCTATAGAATAGAGGTGGTATAGAAAAAGATCAAGGAAACCTCACACGCAATAATTTTCCATGGAAATAATTACAAAAACTTTGATCTTCCCAAGATATTATAAAAAAGTAACTTTGAATTATAGCTGATAAAAATGGTTTCACTTTCACATGGCTCAGAAGCAAAAAGTAGCAGAAATGAATGTCTTCCCTCCCAAAACTTTTATAACCTTTTGGTTTGGGAACCAGAATTTAGCAATACAAAATCATGATGCTAAAATCAACCCCTTAATATGGGCACAGATGAGACCTCCCAGTAACCCTCAAGTAAAGTATTTTCAGGACTGTCAGGTTTAATAGTTTTGTTTTTCCTGCCCATTGGTCTTTCATAAAATTATGAGTGAGAACCATTAATGTTCACAAGGCAATGCCAAGGTTACTGCCTCGAGCACCTCAGTGTGGCACTGACCATAATAAACATGTAGCATTGCTCTCGATTTTCCCATGCTCCATGTGGTTTACATTGGAGAAATGCCAGATCCACCAGACCCATCAGACCATGCATCTCTGGCTCGGAGGTCTGCCAGCCACCAAAGAGCATATTTTTCCCTCCCTTTTTGAAAGCTGACTTTCTCTCCTCCAATCATATTTGGTTTTAAAGACATCCTCTACTCAATAAGCTAGAACCAAATGGATTCATTAAATTCTTATTATTAAATAATAATATTGTTTTAGTTTTAATATATTCATTTTAAAAGGTATTATTTTTATCTTGGTAAGCTCCAGAGCACAAAGAGTAGAAAGTTTTTCATCTGCTTGTGATTTATCTTTTACCACATGAATTAAACATGAACTGATATCCTAGGACTCATTGAATTTTACAATGAAATCCAAATCACTACAAAACATCCTCTGTTACTGGGCTACAACACAAAATAATCTTCCCTCTTTTAAAGTGTCTCCTTCAATTAACTACTTTTTAGGGAATAAGGAAGTGACAAATACTCAATATTACAACAATATGTTCTACCTAATTGCCTTCTGTACTTTGAAATCACTTGAATCCTGCTGTCATCCTATAGAGAAATTTGTATTTACTTTGCACGAGAAAAATCACATATTAAATATATGTATGTTTTTACATATATATTTATATATGTGTGTGTTTACACTGTTAATAGATATCAACTCTTCAGAAATTGAGCTATGAACATTATTCAGCCATGACTAATCAATTATCAACATGAGAAGGTTTTATGTAGTATTATAATTTTTAGTATTTTAATATTATATTGAGTATTATAATATTATAATTTTATGGCATAGTTTTCTAAAATGAAATTGTGTGCTTAGTATTTTCTAATCACTTCAGGTAGATTTTGCAAAAGTTCTTTTAATGAATGAAAACATGTACTAATGGAATGCTTTCTTACAACATGGAGAAACTAAATCAACTCCAACACAACAGGCCATAAAGTTACCCCCCTCATTTGTATCAATAGTGTTCATAGGTGGTATGCCTTGGCTTTTAAAAGCTTGGTCTGGGTGTTTCATCTTGAAGGGTGCTTGCTGGTTTCTGTTCTGAAGGAGCTGCATTTAATACCAGTCTTTGCAGGTGACACTCACCATGACCTCCACTACTCAAAGTAACCATCCCTGGGCCTGCTTGCAAAGAATAATGCAGAAAGGATATTCAGCGGAATCTACAGACATCTCGTGATTATTTCTGGTATTACGTTTCTCATCATTCATAGCCTGATGGCCATTTAAAACAGATACTGGGAGTCACAAGAAATCACCACAATCCAACTAGAATTATAAAGGTATTTCACTAACAAGGATCAAATTGATGCCTTACAAAAGGAGAAACTGAGGGACAACTCCTCAGGATGATCTTAAATTAAACCTGGACACCTTTGGACCTTTAACAATAACAACAACAAACAAACCTGGTTTAATGTATCTTCTGAGAAAAGCAAAGTAGAATTTAATAGCCATTATTAAACATAAACTCACTTAAGCAGTTTTACAGCTTTCAATAGTACTTCGCTTTCAGAAAGGAAAACTAAAATACAGTAATTCTGTGTTCTAAGGCATATTTGTTTATTGGAATGATCTACTAGAAATTTTAGCCTGACAGTTTAAATATCAAGGAAACATTGTCATTCAAATATTGTAAGCAGATTTCTACATCCCAAATGGTAAGATTTTAATAGTCCCTGAGGAAAGTCTTATTCCACTGTCCTGGAGAACCTGAACTCAGGTCCTTCAGTGACACAAGCTTAAAGAAAGAACTTTCCCTTGTATTTTTCATTAATTGCAAAATCCTCACCAACTTGAATACAGATTTTCAGCAGTGTTTTGATTGTTAATGTAAATTGCAGCAGAGAGTTGAAACAAAATTCTTGGCTTTTAGGCATTTTAGTTTTCTAACTGCTAAGGATTTTTTCTGTTTAATTTGGGGTTAGGGGTGATCAGGCAGGCAGGCAGGCAGAAGTGGTTACGGGCAATCAGGCAAACAGGTAGAGTGGTTAGGGGCAATGAGGCAGGCAGGCGAGTGGTTAGGAGTAATGCTCCAGTCCAGGTCCTGAATTGCAAGAGGGTACAGGCCAGGCTGAGGGACCCCGGCATCCCCATGCACAAATTTTGTGCACCAGGCCTCTAGCTTAATCTATTAGGTCTAGTAATAATTAATGTCGTTTTCTAATACCTTTTTTAAATCTAATTTATTTAAAAAATACAACAAAATTTAATCAACAATATAGTTGCCGTTGTTTTCTACTACTTGTGCCCAACACTCAGGAAGCATTTTAATCCCTCTGTTGTAAAATTCTTGTGATTTTGATGCAAAAAATTCGGTCAATGCATTTTTGAGGCATTCTTCAGTATTAAATTTTTTTCCAAGAAGAAAGTTTTGCAAAGAACGAAACAAATGGTAATCGGAAGGGGCAATATCAGGAGAATATGCAGGTTGAGGGAGAACTTCCCATTCCAACCTGCGCAGTTTTTCAGCAGTGATTCTTGCAGTATGCGGTCGTGCGTTATCGTGGTGAAGAATTACGCCCTTCCTGATTAATCAGCGCGGGTTCTTTTTCTCTTAAAGCTTGGGCTAACCTTTCCAATTGGGCACTATACACTGCACTTGTAATGGTTTTGTTAGATGGTAAAAGTTCATAATGAAGAATTCCTTTAAAATTCCACCAAACACACAACATCACTTTTTTCTCATGCAAGTCAGGTTTTGGCATGGGCTGCGGAGCTTCATTTTTGTCCAACCATTGAGGCCACCTTTTCAAATTAACAAACAGCACCCATTCTTCATCTTGGGTAACAATTTGCTCTAAAAACGGCAAACGGTTTTGACGAGAGAGGAGCGAACTGCAAATTGTGACTCTTTGATTACGGTTGTTGTCGGTCAACTCATGAGGAACCCATTTTCCAAACTTTTGGACTTTGCCAAGTGCATGCAATTGATTGGAAATTGTTTTTTGTGAACAATTTAAAGTTGTCGCAAGCTCTTGTTGGGTAATTTGAGGATTTTGCACCAAAAGAGCTTGAAGAGCTTCTTGATCAAAATTGCACACACGGCCTCGACCACTCTTGTCATCTAACGAAAAATTTCCCTCGCGAAGTTTCTCAAACCAACGCTGGCATTTTCTGGCGCTAACTGCATCTTGACCAAGAGCACTACAGATGTTTTTTGCAGCCTCACTTGCTTTTCTTCCTAATTGGAACTCGTAAAGCATGCAGTGCCGAATATGCTCTTCATCCGCCATCTTCTTAGCCCTAGTTTTACAACAAAAACCAAACCAAACACAAACTTTTTCAAGCAAAACTTGTTAATTGCACTTCACACGTTCTGTAGCTACCACGTGTTTGAAGGTTATGTCCATACAAGTCAACGCCAAGCAAGATTTTAAACGAACGTTGAAAAACGACATTAATTATTACTAGACCCGATATAATAGACTATAGATTAAATACCCTTAGCCAAACATGTGAGCAGAATTTAAAAGTAATGTTTATGCTCGTTTTCCTCAGATCCCTTAGCACGCTGACACTTCTGCATTCGAGTTGGCAGTGATTTTGCAGTTTATTGCAAGTGAAAGTACCACCGCTCACCTTTCCTCCCATACTCTGCTCTGAACAGCTGAGGTCGAGGGGCTGACGCTATATTTCCCAGTCTGCATGCTGTGTCCTGTTAACGGGAGGCACTGGCAGGAGAAGAGCAGGCCCCGGGAAACGAGAAGCTTCCAGTCTCTGACACTGACAGCCATGGCAGCGGTGGCCTGGGGTGCCTGCAAACTCCTGAGCCTCTCGGTGGCAACAGCTGCCGGGGGCCCAGCATCTCCAGCAGCAGGGAAGGCCATGAGCTCCAGTCCAGGGTGCTGGTTGTTTCTTCATCTCCTCTTCTTCATTTTTTGCTCCTCTGGTTTTCCTGCTTTTCTCTCTTTAACTCCTCTGGCCCTGCCAGAACTTAGTTACAAAGTTCCTTTACAAAGCTCCCCGACCCCTAGTCAGAACACCTAGCTCTCTATGCATGCCCTCACTGATGCCCAGGAGGCCTGTGCCTTCCTGTCTTCTGATAAGCACATATGAATCCACCCACACGAATCCATTATCTACCTCAGGCCCTCAGAACCCCCGCTGCTACTCTTGCATTCTTATCGTACATTTTGACAAATTCATTGCCAGTCAGGCTTCAAGCTGGCATAATGAATAGAGAGAAAATAGGCACTCTAAGTTGGCAAGGGGAACAGAGGATGGCACCACGGTGATTGGTGACATTGTACAAATGCTCTCTTTTGTTTTTCCTTTCAGTTATTGGAATCTTGTCCGGCTTAAATTTAGAAGAGAACACTGGAAATGTATAAATAAGAATTGCAAAATGGACACATGAACAAACAACAACAACAACAATGAGCAAGCAAGCAAACAAACAGAAAGCACGCAGGGACCATAACCCCCAAGGAGGTAGCTTGTAATTTTAATGTAATAATTAGCGGGGAAAGGCTTCTGTCTGCTGAGTGGTTAACGGCCCCTCCACTCATCGCGGCACTCCTGTCTCAGCTTTTAGTCATCATGGAGAATTAAGCGACCTGCAGGCTTCAGCCCCCTAGGTTTCCTGCATTACTTGGACATTCTGAGAGCATTTCCTGTCTCTAATGACATATGTAAGTTTGAACTTTGTTCCCCACTTACCTACCAAATTATTCTGTTCATCTTTTCCCCAAGAAGGAGGTGGGGATGGAGAAAATTGCTTTTAGCATAAAATCACTATGACATTAAGAAGGTCAGAAATGGCTATAATTTGTCATACACCACCCTGTATAATAAGAGTAAAAATAATGCACATTATTTCTGTGTGGAATTTCTTCCTTGTGTATAAGCTGTTCTTCATACATATCTGCTCAAACCATAATGAAAAGATTTGCTTCTCTACTCTTTAAATCTCCTTAGTTCTGAAGAATAAAAGTCACAGCTCCTCCTAGATTCAGTACAGCCTGTTCTTTAAAAGAACCCCCTCAATACTTCCCTACCCAAAATCTGGGGATGCTTTCATCTACCACCTTCAAAATGATTGAGAGAAAGTGAGGAACTTTAGACAATATTGTAACACACTTCTATAAAAGGTCAACCACTGCAGTGCCCTAAGCCACTGGATCTGTTATTTTCCTTTTAAATTTTTATTATTGCATGATGCCATTTTCCCTATGAAATACTAGAATGTAGTAGATTTCTTCATTTTAAAAGGTCATGCATTAAAGTTATGTATCATTTCATGGCCCTCTTCTTGCTAAACTTGATCACGCTTTGCACATTTATATGATGTTGGACATTTGCAATCGGGACCCAGGTTGACACTAAGGTGTAGGAACCCTTGCTGAAGTGTCTTTCTCTATGTGTGAGCTTGGGCAGGTAACTGAACTTCTCTGTGCCCAGTTCCTCTTCATCACAACCGAGATGAGAATCTTCTCAACACCTTCAGGGTTTGAAGAGTTCTAAGCTTCTGAAAGTGGTGGCTAACTTTTTGTTTATTATTTGAAGAATTAATCTCTCAAGCAAAGAAGAATAAAAACTCAGGGCAAGTCTGACCTACAATAGAAAAACCAGGTCTGAAAAGGGGGGCCTGGTTCTAACATGACCACCAGGACACTGGGCAAAGCCCCCAGTGCTTAACCTGCAACACCAGTGGATGAAAGACAAGATGGATGGAATCATCACCAAGGACTCTTCCCGGTATAAATCCTTATGACTAATTTTAAAGGGCAGAAATATGTTTATTTGCCTCTTGGCCATTATATGTAACCTAACTCATCTATCTATCTATCTATCTATCTATCTATCTATCTATCTATCTATATACCTATCTACCTATCTACCTATTGGATTTATTTGGGTGACATTGGTTCACAAAACCACCCAGGTCTCAAGTGTGCAACTTGATAAAACATCATCTGCACAGTACACTGTGCACCCACTGCCCCAAGTAAAATCTCTTTCCATCCCCACATATTCCTCCTTTGCCCACCCCTACCTAACCTCACTCCCCTTCCCCTCTGGCCATCACCACACTGCTGGCTATGTTTATGTGATATGTATATGTGGTTTATTGTTAACCCCTTCACCTTCTTTCACCCAGTTCACTTTTTTTCTGACAGATATCAATTCTGCCTTTTCCCTGATTTCCCAGCTTGAAGGAGTCCCAAAGAGTCCATTTTTGACCAAATTCCCCAATGACTAATGTATGATTTTCTCATCTCAATATTTTACCCACTTTTCCTCTCTAATAACCAAAACAAAATATTAATATTTACAGCAGGCAATGCCTGTGGTCAAATTACCCATCTCTCTAATGGATTTACTATAAACACATGTATTTGTTTCCAGGAAAACATTCATTTCAACCCTCAAAGCCAAATGTTTTTAAGGTGTGTTAATGAGATATCACTTTTTATATGGTCCAGTACACAGTTCTTCCCTGAGCTAGTGCCAGGATTTGGATCCAGATGCAGAACTATGCCGACATGGGGCATTAAGATGCTGCAGAGAAACCTAAACCCATGTAAATTGACCACTGCTAGCAAATCTCGGCACCTGAACCATTAAAACTCTACCAGAAAATGTATCCCACTCTTGAAAACACCCTGAAACTACAATAACACTGGCTCTCAGCAATGGCTCAACTTAATTTAGTTTCCATATTTTCATTCTTGAAAGAGTTTGAAAGCTCCCATATGTTGGATTTTATTAAATCCTAAAACTGGTACTTGAAATACTGCTTACCTTACTCTTCCAAGATATGTGGTTTCTACTGAAACCCCACCCAGTTTCTCTGAAACCAGCCACTATCCAGGCCTTTGGGCCTCTTTTCCCAGCAGACACCTGCACATTCACTGTGCTTGCATACATGGTATTCAAATATGCCCTCCAGGTTTCAATAGCCAAGACTGATTGACATAAATGAGATTCAATAGCACTTCCTGCCCGGCTTAGTTATCCTTATTAATTTGATTAGATATTTAATTGAGGCTTCAGAGGTTAAGCCAATTTTGTGACTATAGTCTCACAGCCTTGGATGTTTGGTGTGGATCCCTTGGTCTGAAATACTGCATACTCATCACCATTAACCTCAGTCCTCCTCCACCAGTCACTTCTCCCTTTAAACTTCTCAGAGCCATGTAGAGTTGTAGAGTCTAAATGATAGTGGGTTTTAATTTGCTTCTTAGCAGACCTTAGTCTAAGCCCTTTAAATATGAATGGAATAGCTAGATAGTGAGAAAAAGATAATCATTTATTTTCAATGTTTGTTAGATAAAATTAAACTGATAGCAAACATTGAAAGCTAAAGCAATTTTTTAAAAATCAATCTGTCCATGCATTAAGAAAATAAAAACATTAACAACAAAGATTGCTGTTGGTGGTGATACATATTTAATGGCCCCATAAAAGGAAAGTAGAATTTTTCTCTGCAGAGAGTACTAAAAAGATCATAGCTCCATGAATAAGCAAATACCAGCTGCCATGTCACAGGAAAATTTGTTTGATTTGCTTGCTTTGTCCACCAAACTACTTATATATTAATATATATATTTTCTAGGGAAAAGATACTATAGGAGGTTCTTTAAAAATATGCATCAAATGTCTTTTCTTGCTAAATGAAATCTCATGCCCAAGAGTGCTATTATGAAAAGCTGCTAAAGCAAAAGCCAGGAGTAAATACCACAAGATGATTAGAAAATAAGGATATTCATGTTTTAGGGCTTAAGAAATCTTGATTCTATGGATGGATGACAGAGCCATTATAACGATGACTATTTGTTTAAGATAATTTAGACTTACTAGTTGGTAGATTTATTATGAAGTAAATTACTTAATACCAATTAGTAAGATGTCTTTAGAGCCTGGCTGGCATAGCTCAATAGTTGAGTGTCAACCTATCTATGAACCAGGAGGTCACAGTTCAATTCCCAGTCAGGACACATGCCCTGATTGCAGGCTTGATCCCTATTAGGGGGTGTGCAGGAAGCAACCAACCAATGATTCTCTCTCATCATTGTTGTTTCTATCTCTCTCTCCATCTCCCTTTCTCTCTGAAATCAATATACACTGAGTGGCCAGATTATTATGTCTCTGAACACATAATATATATATATTTATGTGGTGCATAAATTCATGCATGGGTGGGGTCCAGCCAGCCTGACCAGAAGGAGGGGACATAGGCAGTTGGCCAACTTGTCTGCTGGTCAAACTCCTGGTCGAGGGGACATTTTCCATATTAGCCTTTTATTATATAGGATATACGCTGAGGGCCAGATTATTATGCGTTCAGAGATCATAATAATCTGGCCACTCAGTGTATATATACTATATATATATATATATATATATATATATATATATATATATATATATAATAGATGTGTTTAGAAATGATGAGACCAGATATAGATGTATACATGTGCACATGTTGTGTATATGTATGTGTATAAAACTGCAGCCATCATTTATCTGGAATTCTTTAATCTAGAAAACTACTGTAATGGATGTTTCCTCATATTTACAGTTTGACAAATAATAACCTTGGCAATATCAAGAAAATCAATAAGACAATAAAGCTTTAAATGATTAAAGTTGATTAACTGATGTTCAGTATATTGGTAGTGTTCTGAATGTATTTTTGTATAAAATTTTAATCAGTAACACATAAATTATACATATATCTAGAATCTTCACTAAAATATTCCATCTCCTAATCCTCCTCTCTGTGTACCCTGTTTCCCCAAAAATAAGACAGTGTCTTATATTAATTTTTTCTTTCAAAGTTGCACTAGGTCTTATTTTCAGGAGATGTCTTATCTTTCCATGCACTAGGTCTTATTTCCGGAGGAGTCTTATTTTCGGGAAAACACGGTATTATTTGTTAGAAAATAGAATCCATAAGTTATTAATTTACTAAATATTACAACTACATAAGACAAGGGGAATTTTGAAAAATGCATTTAATCATCTCAGGTAAGACTTGCAGGAGTCTCATAGAGCTCATACAAAATTACTTACACAACCCAGGCTGAAGCCCACACCTTAAATTTGATGTTCAAAGACCTACGCCTCAGGCCAGGAAGAAAAAAGTCACTAACCATAAGCTGTAAACACAGATCTTTCAGGAACGTGGAAAATTTCTACCAGTTCTTTTATTAAATTGAGTTAGAGTAGAAGAAAAACACATCTGAGGTGGGGAGTTTGTGGGTAAACATGAGAATATAAGTTCAGACAAAGAGAATTAAATTAATATTATTGAATGCAAAAAAAAATAGAGGGTCAGACAATGTGCTAATTATTTTTGCTACCTTGCGCGTACACTTAATGTACAACTTAATTCCATTTGGAATTCATTAATGCATTGCTATAGTTTTATTATTTTGCAATATACAGTAGGTCCTCAGGTTACATCGGAGATCAATTCCTATGGCTACTTAAGCAATTTTCACCGGAAGTCAGAATCCACCTCCATAAGCACGTACATCACTCACATGGAGCACATATACAGCAGTAATGATGTAACACAGTAAAAATAATTTAAAAGAAAGAGAACAATTCCTGACCTTTACTCATGGTAAGTTAATAATAAAAAACATAAAGCACATATGTACATACATCAAAATGACAGAACTTTTTAATAAATAAATGTGAGATGGCAACCTAACCACAATAACAATATACATGAGTCCGACATAACCCAAGGACTGCCTGTACTCACTAGTTCCACCTAACACTGACGTTTAGTAAAAAATTCTAATGTTAATAATCAAATCTAATTTTCAGACTTCATTTCTACAGGCATTGTAAAATAATCTAAATGATCACTTGTCTTTCCCAAGCCTCACCCTCAGAACCTGACCTGAGAATAACACTTACGGGACCTTATATAGTGCTCTCCGAAAAAAATCTTTATAGACCACCGCTTTATCTTGTGCTTGTCTTTTTTATGATATAGTATAAAGTCAAAACTCAGTCACTGGACTTCTCTGTAAAAATAACAAAACACTGATTGAAAGCCCCAGTTCTTATCACCACCACTTGCATGATCTATGTGAGGCCCAGCAGAGGATTCAGTTAACTGGGGTAGGGTGATTAATTATGTTAACAGTACGTAATAGAGCTAAGAGTTATTTCTTCAGAACTAACCCTTAACTAACTAATACAGACTCTTGGACTCTAAGGAGTGGTCACCCCTTCATTGGAGTTTTAAAAAAGCTGTAGTTGACTATACGTATTAGCCTATTTTTTCCTAAGAAATACTTCCCTTTCAGTGAATCATTTTCCAAATAATCAATTTGATAAAAAAAAAAAGTACATTATTCTACTTTTGTAGCCTTTTCCATATGCTATAAATGTACACTGAAAAAAATGTGGGGATATTGCAAAAAATAAATTTAAAAAAAAACAAGATTTAAAAAAGCACATTCTTTTTAAATGAGGTAAAAGGATCACAATATTGGTAAAGATAGATTGGTCCCCCAATTTTATCATCATCAAAATATTAAGTTTAACAGAACAAATATGATTCCTTATAGCAGAATTTTCTCTTACAGTGACTTTCTTCACATATATGGTTTCTATTTAATATCTGTTGGTCTGGACCGAACAATATAAATTAACAAAAGTAATTGCTAATAAAGCCATTATTATGATTATGAGATTTAATGCAGTTTCAATAGCTCCTTACAAAACTTCAATTCTAAAGTCCCAAGCTCAACCCCTCATTTGACTAGACATCTTGTAGATGTAGTCTTCACCCCAGTACTTGTCAGAGTGGAGGAAAGAACTGGGATGACTAATTATAACCTATCCCCTTCCTAAGGAAAAACAACCACTCAAATACCTTTTAAAGATAGTTTGGAGAAGAGAGATTGCATTGAAGGCATTGCATGAGACTGTTAAAAGGAGAAGTAGGAAGCATGATTTTTAATGCCTAGACCCTCCTTACCCCAAATAAATGTTTAATTTAAATACGAGGAGAAGGAGGGTGGTTTTAAGAATTATCCTTACTCAAAACATGAGCAGGTTTCAGAAGGCCCTGCCTGTTGGTCTAAATATGGTTCATACCAGATTACAATCGATTTGTTTAGTCAACAAACTTTTTATTGGGTGGCCTGTAGTCGAGTTAATGGAAATACAAAGATGAATAAGACAGTGTTCTTATCCTCAAAGAACCTTTATTCCAGTCGAGAGGCCAGATAAGAAAGGCCATGACAACATAAGGAAATGTGGTCTGTGATGGACTCAAAGTGAGGGCGCAGGGAGAGGTCAGAGGAGGCCGCATGGAGGGCACCATAGGGGTTATGTGGACCCACACACATAGAAGCTGAAAGTGGGGAGACAGGGGGAAAAAAAACACACACACAAGAGGAAAGTGCTCCAGGTGAATAGGAGAACTCAAAGGGTGTGAAGAAAGCATAGCTCTGGGGACCCTTTGCTCAGTTCATGCTGACTGGATGGGGGAGCATAACCAGGGCTATGTTCTGAGAGCCCCGTGTGCCACACTAGTTCAGAGGAATGCCTAGAGGTACAATGGAAGGATGTGAAGCAGGAAATGTTTTTAGAAAGTTCATTCTATATCAGAGTAGAGCCAACCAGAGAAGGAAAACACTCTAGCCAACAAAAGTCTAGATCATCATGATAGGGAAGCAACGCACTGAAGTGTCAAAATATTAATGATGTTGGGTTAAAATTCTGCTGCAGATGGGTATCCTGTATTTCTTTCCTGGTTTCCAAATGTAAAGCGGCTCTTACTATTTATTGCTTCTTAAAGTCTTCCTAAAATGACTGTTGTTCTTGCTGGTGTAGTCCTGCCCCCAAACAGGTAAGCTCTGAGTGCAAGAGATGTTTCCCTCTTAAGTGTGAATAAACCACAGTTCATCTAATTATATCCAATAATTGGTTTGCCTTCAACAATATGTGCCCCTAACTATCCCACTAAATACACTGCTCACCTCAGGTTATAAATTCAGAATTATAAATGCTTTTCTCAAAATTCTTCAATATTAAAAATGTCAACCAACTTTGACAATATAGGAGTTTTTCTCTCTTATTTTTCATTGACTCAATATATTTCAGATAAGCAAGCATAACTTCAAGTGCCCCGATTCATAAGCATGCCCTATCCTAATTTTTCCCTGCCCAGTAGAAATAATATATTATTACCTCATCCTGATTGTCAATTTTTGTTCACCCATTTCTTGCCTGTTGTTGACACCAAAGCTCCATATCTGTCCTCTTCCCAATTAACCTCCTCATCTTCCCAGGTCTGTATATAACTTAAAACATGTTAGGTAAATATGTGTGAGTGTGTGTGTGTGTGTGTGTGTGTGTGTGTGTGTGTGTAAAGCAAGTCTTGATATCTAGTCAATGTCCTCCCTATGATCCTAGACTGGATGCTGATTTTTTGCTAGCACAGTCAGGGACCATTAAGTAGCACTAATATTAAAATCCACACCAAAGACATTAAAAATTGTTTTTCATAGAAAGAAAATGATATTCCACCATGTCTGACCATGGCATGAATGAAAAAAATCAGACTCAAAATACCACAGATAAGAACAAAGAACTTACCTCTACAGGATGTTCTGCAGCCAACTCCAACAATGTTCTCAGTAGAGTCAACCTTTGCTTGATATCTGATCGTCTTTTAATAATTACCTATAGGCTCCTTGGGCCTTAGGCTTTGTACCTGGTTACTTTTCGCTTTTACCTCATCATTGCTACATCTATTCCCTTACGATCTCTTGATACCAAGTTTTATTTTCCTGACTTTCATTCAGCTGCCCTTTAAAAGCTATCAGACTTCCTTCAAAGTCTCTCTCAGCTTAGCACTGAGCTCTTTTCATAATTTCTGCTTAACTCTGGGGGTCTATTTATTTCTTCATTCTGAGAATAAAACTGACTTCTTCCTTATGGCCTTGTGTTATTGCTCAGAAATGATACATCAAAATGATGCCTCAACAATGTTTATGCATATACATATTACAAAAACCAGTGTGAGCTGGTGTACTTCCTTACCTCATAAATGAAGAATAACTACAAACAAGGGTCATAGTGATGATTTATAGAGATGACAGAGACTTTTATTAGTTTGGGTTGTTGTAGTGTGACTTTTTTTGTTTATTTTTTTATTAGTATTCAAATCTTTGACTTCTGCTGTTTGTCAACCACATAATTAATTTTGTTTTGCATCCAGCTGTTAAATTATTGTTTAAAAAAATAATTTCTATAAGTGTAGTTCATTAGTTTTTAAATAAATTGGAAGCATTATAATGAAGAATGCTCATCTCAATAACTATCCTATCTAATAAAAGAGAAACATCCAAATTGACCGTACCTCTGCTATACCCACAAGCAATGACCACTACCCAATCAGGGATGAGTATACAAATTAACCTAACAAATATGTCAGTGGCCACAGAGCTAGAGCCATCTAGAGACTTGGGTTTCCTCCAGCGATGGAGGAAGCCAAGCTTCCCACCTACTCTGGAGTGCCCTGGCCTCCACTCAAGATTACACAGTTTCAATTATAGAAGATAAATAAATCCCAGATACCAGAGCCTCCACTTGGGTCACCGGGGGAGGGGCAGGCATGGCCGGCCTGCAAACTACCACAGGCCCCTCTCTCAGGCCCCCCCATGTCCCAAAGGAACCCCCACCCTGATCTGGGACACTTTCAAGGCAAACCAACCAGCCCCCTCCTATGCACCAGGCCTCTATCCTATCTAATAAAAGAGTAATATGCAGACTTACCATCACTCCAACACACAAGATGGCTGCCCCCATGTGGTCAAATATGGCTGCCACCATGTGGACACAAGATGGCCACCACAAGATGGTCAGCAGGGGAGGGCAGTTGGGAGGGACCTAGGCCCGCAGGGGAGAGCAGTGGGGGTACCAGGCCTAAAGGGGAGGGTAGTTGGGGGGACCAGGCCTAAAGGGGAGGGTAGTTAGGGGAAATCAGGCTGGCAGGGGAGCAGTTAGTCATCAGACTGGCAGGGGAGTGGTTAAGGAGTGATTAGGCTGGTAGGCAGAAGTGATTAGGGGCAATCAGGAAGACATACAGGACAGTCTGATATCCCTTGAAGGATCCCAGATTGGAGAGGGTGCAGGCTGAAGGACATCCCCCCCATGCATGAATTTTGTGCACCGGGCCTCTAGTGTCCTATAAAAGGAAATTTTCAACTCACACACATTATTAAACCTAATATTCCTAAAAGGTACTTTTATATATCTATTAAATTTCTTTTTTTTTTAATATATTTTATTGATTTTCCACAGAGAGGAAGGGAGAGGGATAGAGCTAGAAATGTTGATGAAAGAGAAACATCAACCAGCTGCCTCTTGCACACCCCTTACTGGGGATGTGTCCGCAACCAATGTACATGCCCTTGAACGGAATAGAACCTGGGACCCTTCAGTGCTTTATCCACTGAGCCAAACTGGTTTCCACTGTATCTCTATTAAATTTCACCAAATATTTGAAGATAACACAACGGTAGCAGAAGAATGAAGAGCCAGTGTACTTCACTGGGCACTCGTATATTTGTGCAGATGCACATGAAGATAATGGTTAAGTTAGAACGTTCTCTTTTTGTACAAGAGAAATCTAAGAAATCACTGAGGACGAATTACCCTATGAGTGGCACAGGATTCTGCCCTAATTCTGAAAACGTCCCTTCATTAAGAGAGAAGAATAAAAAACCTCTTTCTCCTCTAATGTTTGGAAACTTCTTTCCTAATGATGTTGCCTTTCTGAGGTTCAATATGCGTATTAAGTTGCAGTTTAAAAAATATATAAATAAATAAATAAACAAATAAATAAAATAAAGGACAAAAGTCATTAATGTCTCAGTTCAAGATGAGCTTGTTTGTTTTCGTAGCAGATTTCACCTTCAATGCAGTTGCAGCTTTATTCACGAATCACATTTGCACATGGAATTAATTTCTACATATAAACTGTTTGGTAAGTATGGGTGTGCTTATGTTGTACAAGTCTCCCTTTTCTCTTCAGGAAAGCAAACTCTTTTTATAATTATAATCTGTTGACAACAGGGATGAAGGCATAAGAAAATTAATTTGAAACTAATTTCTTTGGGAAATTTATATTTAAATGAAGAAATAAATTGCCATTTTCTTTTCTCTTTAGAGCAATTTGGCACTTGCTTCATCTGCTTAAAATAGTCTCTTAATATCAACATTAAGAGTAGAGATGAGAAATTAATACTTTTATAAAATTATAAGTTGTATGCAAAGTAGTTGTGTCTTTAAGAAGTTATTTTAAGATTTTTCTTCCATTGTCCCAGTCCCAGTATTTAGAGAGCAATAAGATTACTCCTCAACCAGTTCTACCAGTTTCTGAATTACAAAAGACTAGTTTATATCAGTTAGTCAAGTAAATGACACTAGGAAAATTTTATCTTAAAATTATATAAATGTTGAAAAATATATTCACTAAGATTATTTTAAGAATAACTATTCTGCCTTTAAAAGGTCAAAATTAAGATAATCTGTGGAGCCGAAACCGGTTTGGCTCAGCGGTAGAGCATCGGTCTGCGGACTGAAAGGTCCCAGGTTTGATTCCGGTCAAGGGCATGTACATTGGTTGCGGGCACATCCCCGGTAGGGGGTGTGCAAGAGGCAGCTGGTCGATGTTTCTCTCTCATGACATTTCTAGCTCTCTTTCTCTCTCCCTTCCTCTCTGTAAAAATTCAATAAAATATATTTTTTTTTTAAAAAGAAAAAAAAAGATAACCCGTGGACACAGACAATGAGGTGGTGAGGCCCTGGGGGGATAGGAGTGGGCTGGAAGAGGTTAATGGGGGAAAACGGGGTACCTATGTAATAATTTCAACAATAAAGATTTTTAAAAATTTAATATGACAGTTAATTATAGCATTCCATGTTACAAATTTCTCTTAAATTCCCATTAAATATTAAAATAGGGGGAAAATGTAGTCATAGTCAATTGTGTAGTGAGCCTTGAAAAACATAGCAATTAGGGGCACCAACCCCTGCATTGCCAAAAATCCACGTATAACAACTGCTGGCTCTCTGCATCTGCAGATTCCCAACTGCAGGTGGCATGAACAGTTGACCCTTGAACAATACAGATTTGAACTGCACCCACTGTACACATTTTTTAAAAAGTGGATCCTTGCTGTCCAAAACCATGTTATTCATGAGTCAACTGTATACAAAAAAGTAATAATGCCATCAAAAATATCTAGTAAATGGAGATGAAGCTATCCCTATACTCTCTATCTATAACCCACAATTCAAGAAAGGTCTCTCTTCATGTTTAGATATATAAAGTAATTTCATTATCCAATTGTTTATTGCTGTAATGTAGAAATATAATTGATGTTTGTATATAGAACTAGTATTTTGAAATTTTTCTAAGTTCACTTATTAAATTTTTTTGATATTTTGTAGATTATTGAGATTTTCTACGAATATGATTATTTGTGAAGACAGTTTGACTACTTTCCAATTCATGTCTTTTTTTTTTTTTCTTATGTAATTGCACTGGCTAGAACCTCCAGTACAATGTTGAGAATAAGTGATGAGAAGACATCATTGTCTTGCTCCCCACCTTAAAGAAAATACTCAATAATTTAAAATTAAGTTGCTGTCAGTTTATAGGTTCATTATAAATACATTTTATTAAATTAAGGACATTCCCTTCTAATCCTAATTTACAGCATTTTTCTTTTAAAAGAATGTTGAATATCATGAGAAAAAGTTTATATGATTTTTTTTTTCTTTTTAGTCTGTTGATATGGTAACTATTGATTTTTCAATATTGCATAAAACTTGTATTTCTAAAATAAATTTTACCTTATTAAATATTAAATATATCTTGCATTCCTGAAATAATAATCCTCATTTAGTCATTGATATATTATGCTTTTCATATATTGTTGAAGTTGGTTTATTATTTTTTAAATTATTTTTGTATCTGTTCATTAGTGATATTAGTCTATAGTTTTCTTTTTTTACAATGTCTTTGTCTTATTTTGGTATCAGATTAATCTGGTTTTATAAAATAAATTGTGAAGTATTTTATCCTCCTATATATTTTGAAAGATTTTATGTAGGACTGATGTTTTTTCCTTAATTGTTTGGTTAAAAATATGCCATTAAAGCTAGAATAGTTTCTCTTGTGGAATTTCTTTTCATCTTGCTTTTTTTATTTCTATTTTCCCATACTTTTGTTGTTCCTTTTTCCTCTTTTCTTGTAGATTTATTTTTTGTTTTGTTTTGTGTTTTACTTGTTGTTCTTATGTATAACTCTTTGTTTTATATTTTTAGTGAATGCCTGTCCAACAGACAGATACGTGGTGTATATAATTTTAATTATCTAGAAACCATACTAAAACTTAAAAAAATATACAAGTAAAATTAATATTAGCAATATATTTTAATAAATACATTGAAAATTATCTATTAACATATAATTTATATAATCAATACTGAAACAAACTGGTATCTTATTTCTCCTACTGTGATGCACTGAAAAGATTACAACATATATGTGGTTTTCTACCAAAAATTAATAATCTGAACATAATTCTAGGAGGTATTCAAACAAAAACTGAGGGTTATTTTCACAAAATAACCAGCTTGTGCTCATCCTGAAAGACAAAGAAAGGCAGAGGGGCTGAGGAGGCTAAGGAGACACCACTAGACACAATGTGTGACTTTATTGGATCTGGGACCAGGAAACATAAAAATGGTAAAAAGAGCATTAAAGGGATAATTGGTGAGATTTGATAATGCACTGTATATTAGATAATAGTGTTGTATGAAAATTAAATTTAGTAAACTTTATGATGGTTTACTCTTTTGTGTAAGAAAATGTTCTTATTAAGAGATAAATATAGGACATTTTAGGAGGAGATGATCATTGTGTCTGCAGTTTATCTTAATTCAACATCAAAAAGATAGTAATAGCCCTAGCTATTGTCTCAGTGGATAGAGCATGCGCATGTAGACTGAAGGGTCCTGTGTTCAATTCTGCTCAAGGACCTGTACCTCAGTTGCAGGCTCCTGGCCCTGGTTGGGGAAATGGGGTATGCAACCAATTGATGTGTCTCTCTCACATCAGTGTTTCTCTCTGACTCTCTCTCTCCCTTCCACTCTCTCTAAAAATCAATTGAAAAAAATATCCTTGCCCAAACCGGTTTGGCTCAATGGATAGAGTGATGGTCTGCCGACTGAAAGGTCCCAGGTACGATTCCAGCCATGGGCATGTACATTGGTTGCGGGCACATCCCCAGTAGGCGGTGTGCAAGGGGCAGCTGGTCGATGTTTCTTTCTCATTAACGTTTCTAGCTCTCTATCTCTCTCCCTTCCTCTCTGTAAAAAATCAATAAAATATATATTTTTTTAATTATCTTCAAGTGAGGATTTAAAATAATAATAATAAATGTTAAATAATAGATATTTTACATAAAATAAAAATAATAAAACAAATGTGGCAAAATATAAACAACTGGTGGATATTTAGAAGAACATAGTACTAGTTTTACAACTTCTCTGTATGTTTATTTTTTCAAAATAAAAATTTAAAAATAGTAAATTTAGAAAGGTTACAGGCAACATGATAAATCAAGATACTCAAATTCACTGCATTTCCATGTTTTAGCCCAACTATGTATAAAAAAGTTTAAGACATGATGCCATAACAATAGCATTAAAATCTCAAACACATGAAAATATATTTAAATTAGATATACAAAATATTATGTGGAAAAGAATAAAACTATAAAATATTAAGGAGAGAAACAAAAGAGGAAGAGAAAAGGAATATCATTTCATGGATTAGAAGACTCAATTTTGAAAAGGTGACAAATTTCCCCAAATAAATCAACACTTTATATGCAATCCTAAGAAATATCATAGTTCTTGCTTCCTCTTAAATAAATTATTTAACTCAAAAATTTGCATGGCAAAACAAAGTGCTAAGGATGGTCAAGGCAGTTTAGAAGAACAATGGAAATCTTACTGAGCAGATAAGGTAAAGATCCAAGGTAAAGCTATGGTAAATAAGAAATAAAGTAAATCAGACACTATTGCTTTGGCCCAATTTGGACAACGTGACCAATAGAGCAGTAGTGTCTGAAAACAAATGCAAATGTACACTTATGAAAATTAATTTAAAACCATTTTTGAAAAAGGTCACAGTGAATCATAGTGAGATCATTTACCATAGCTTTATAAATAAATGGTAGAATTTATTACTTCCATTGTTTTCAGGCCTTAGCCTGAAGGTAATAATATCACTTTTCAGAAGGGGCCAGAGCCCCGCTGTGGTATTGTTCGCTTTTGTGACTAATTGGTCAAAGATGATACTGGAAGGTGAGGGAATAGTGAGACTGGTGACTGGGCACTTATAGAAGAGAGAGGACTTGACCGATCATCTTTCTTCCCAGCAAGAGAGAAGGTTCTGACCTAGTTACAGAGATGTGACGGGGCCATGAGTGGCTAAAAACAAAACCTGAGACAGTCTAACCTAAAGCCAATCTTTCAGAAGAAATTGCCCAGGGAAATTCCCAGTCCTTGCCCAGAGAAATCCCAAACAAATTATATCTAAACAGAGTAAAGAAGAATGAACTCGAGGAGAGTATTTGCATACACTATTCATCATCCCTCTCTGTGGGTTGCCTTACTTTACTTGGTAAGAAGACCACAAAGTAATAACACCATTCAGGGTTTTTCTAGAGTTTTCCCAAGCATTCCCTATAATATCACACTGTATGAGAGAAAACAGCAAAATAGCAAAGTTTCCCTACATCCCTCCTCCACTTCCCCCAACCCCGTTGTTGTGGGTTTTTTAATGGGAAAAAAAAAAGGTATTAACTTTTCGGCACTGGTCAGACATGCTGATGGGAATATCTAGGTGGCATCCACATAAAAGGAATAAAATGATCAAAAACAATTATAATGCTGCTCAGTTTTTTGTAATACATTAGAGCCTTTCAAGAGCTTACTTAATTTCATTCTCACAGCAACCCCAATAAACAACCAGGAAAGCTATACATACTCTCATTCTACAAACTTCAAAATGGAGGTATCGTGATGAACATTTTCCACTGTTCATGGCAGAGCTTGTAAACTAAAGATTCCTGACACATTCTATATATTTATGCCATGAACTGCCATAGCAGTATGGTCAATCAAGATACCCAGATCCACTCATTTCTACCTACCAGCCCAATTATGTTTTAAATTAAGTTTTGTACAGAGCCTGAATACGTTATCAGTTGAGATATTGCTGAGATCATATGGTCGGCAAATTGCGACTCAAGAGCCACCTGCAGCTCTTTGGCCCCTTGAGTGTGGCTCTTCCACAAAATACCACGGCCTGGTGAGTCTATTTTGAAGAAGTGGCGTTAGAAGAAGTTTAAGTTTAAAAAATGTGGCTCTCAAAAGAAATTTCAATCCTTGTACTGTTGATATTTGGCTCTGCTGACTAATGAGTTTGCCGACCACTGCCCTAGACCCTTCTACCAAGAAAAGCAATAACTTTGTTCTCAGCATATTGCATATAGATTGTCTAAATGAAAGGTAAAATGTCAACCATTTTCTTTTCAAATGGTCCAAATTTATTAACTCACTCATTATCCATGTGTTCATCCAAACTGCTAGTGCACCAATGGCTCAGCCAGGTAGGCCTCTTTCTTCTGAGGCTTGGACATCTTGGAACCTTGCTGATTTCTAGAGATAGCAAACTACTTGCCAAGAGCATGCCTTTTCTATGCAAATCAACCAATCAAGAGCCCATACCTCCCACACTTCCCTAATCAAGCTCTTATACTCGGAGCCATTGTACCTTCCCAATCCCCCAAGGGCCAGGTCCAAGTCAACTAAAGACAGCCTGCCCAGAGCCCAGGGACACTTCTCAAACAGTCTAACAAAACTTACTTACCCCGTCCCCCCTGCTCCTTCTCAGGAAACCACAGGAAAGCCTCTTGCGGACACTCTCTCCCTCTGTTAACACCTCCAACCCTCACCTCTCCTCAGACCCTGTTGCTTCTCTGTGTAGCCCCCAAAGCAAGGCGGGACTCCTTCTCTCCAGATCTCTGAGTGCAACAAACCATCTTTCCAATGGCTGGTGCCTCCAGACTTTTGGGCCCTGTCATACCTAAATAATAACAAAACCTCTATTTTAAAACAACCAGTCATAAACTAGTGCCTAAAATAATTAAGAAATTGTAATGAACAATTCTGTCTTATCAAATAAGATACCAGAGCAGACAGATTCTCATGTGAATAGTAATATAAAGAGCATAGTTATCACTAAAAACAAACAAAAAACTGACATGATAACAGTTATAACTGCATACACAAAATTACCATATATGTATCTTATATAACTTCTATGTAGAACAGACTACTTCAACATTGCTTTATTCATTTCAATGCCCTTATAAGTTTTAGTTTTTGAATTGTTTTATAACATTAAATATTTTTATTTTAAAATCATTCTATTTTTGTATTTTGATATCATATATGCACTGCATCACAAAAATAACTTCACCTACAAGAACCACTGTTTATATTTAGTGTTAACGAAAAAAACCATTGAAACCTGTAAAGAATTTTTTTTATGAGTTTATTTGAGCCAAAACTGTCGACATATGCCGGGAAGCAGAACCTCAACAGATTGAGATAATGCTCTGAAGAATGGCGGGTTACATTTCTCTATTTATACACCGAAATCAAAGGAGGGACATAGGTGGGTTACATGAAATTCATTGGTGATGGAGTAAGGAGGCGGGAGAAAGCAAAGCAGTGGGAAACTCCTGGGATTGGATAAAAAGTAAAATGATGGAGGTGTACTCAGGTGAGTGCAGGAACAATTAACATGATAAAGAAGGAATTTGAGGCATCTGTCCTGACACCCACCACATTTGGTTGTTCCCCAGGGGCTCCGGAAAAAGGAAAGTTACAAGTTACCCAGACATCTCACAGAGAGGCAAAAAGGCAAACGGGCTCAGTAAAAAGATCAAAGTTGATCTTTGTCTGGGAGAATATCTGGGACATGACTACCTACTATAACCTGTTAGATATTTAATTTTCTTTTGTGGTTATCTTAGGTCTCTGAGCTTGTCAGGTTAGCATGTGGCTTTTTTCTTTCACATTAGTAAACATTTCTCTATTTATGGCCACAGTGGCTCATTTATGCACTGTCTGCAGCTGTCCTCCTGCTACAATGACGGAGTTGAGTATTTATAGGAGATATCACATGGTCCACAAAGCCTAAAATATTTACTACCTGACCTTTTATAGAAAGTTCGTCAATCCTGATATATGGCACACATTTTTCATATTGTTTCTATTATGACAATAGAAATTTTCAATCCTGTAAGTATATCCATTACAAGTATATATTTCAATTGCATCTATCAAATGCTAATTTTTGGGTCATAATCTTGAATTTATGATTCTCAGAAGTAAACTTTTTCAATTTTATTTTAGACCGTGAAATTGTATGGTTGATTGGTTGGTTTGCATAGGAAGGCTATTACTTAAATAATAGAATATGTTAATATTGTTAAACTTCTGACTATAATTAAAAGCAAAATATTGATTCTGTGTATTAGGATTTATAATCCATTGCAATTTCAGAGAATATAAAACAATGTCATTGCCAATATTGAATGTGACATCAAGAAGCCATTCTATATACATAAGCATTCAAAATTCCCATGTTCTGCCTAATCTCTACTTGATTGTTATAGTTTTAACAAATCCAACACACCACACAATATTTCTTAAGATCTTCTATAAATATCCCTCACATTTTGTGCCAATTTTATATAGCAGAAAATGTTTGAGGAGGAGACTAATACTTCTGTGTCTTAAATAATTCTTTCTCAAAATATTCATCCATGACATGCCCAGCCAGTATTGCTTGGTGGCTGAGCATCAACCTATGAACCAGGAGGTCACTGTTGATTCCCCATCAGGGCACATACATGGGTTATGGGCTGGATCCCCAATAGAAGGCATGATGAAGGCAACCAATCAATGATTCTGATCATTGATGTTTCTTTCTCTCTCCCTTTCCCCTCCTCTCTAAAATCAATAAAAATACATTTAAAAATATGCACCAATGACAATGTTAAAAATCTAAATATGTGGGATGTTATAGGGGAAGAAAGGAGCTCTCACTCAGGACCCAAGTTCATTTTAACTTAGCCTCTCTTCTGATCACTACAGAATGAAATCGGGAATGTCAAAAATAAAGCACAATCATGGGATATACACCAAGAAGAAAACATTGATACTATAATCCTATCTAATAAAAGAATAATATGCAAATTGAACATACTTCCACTACACCCAGGGCCCACCCATGCACCAGGTCTCTATCCTACCTAATAAAAGAGTAACATGCAAATTGACCATCACTCCAACATACAAGATGGCTGCCCTCATGTAGTCAAAGATGGCTGCCCCCATCTTGTGGTGGCAGTTGTGAGGGACCAGGCCTGCATGGGAGGGCAGTTAGGGGCAATTGAGCTGGCAAGGGAGCAGTGAGGCATCAATCAAGCTGGCAGGGGCGTGGTTAGGGGGTGATCAGGCTGGCAGGCAGAAGTGATTAGAGGCAATCAGAAAGGCAGGCAGTTGAGCAGTTGGGAGACAGCAGTCCTGGATTGTTAGAGGAATGTCTGACTGATCCTACAATGATAGGGCTTAAACGAGCAGTCAGACATCCCTGAAGGAGTCCCAGATTGGAGAGGGTGCAGACTGGGCTGACGTACACACAATCCCCAGGCATGAATTTCATGCACCGGGGCTGTAGGAATAGTAATAAAATATTTGGGATTATGGTTACTTTTTAAGTGAACTATAAATAATAAATACTGAGTGTAAATCTGCCATAGTTGGATAAATTTACCTATTGCTGAGACTTTCTAACTCATGTAAAATAACTATGCTAGTGAAAATAATTTTATATAAAACAAAATAAATATATATTACATACTACACTGTGTTTAAGTTACTGTATGTGTCTCTCTTCCACATTCAGTTTTGATGAGGTTTATCAGTTTATAATTCCTTATAAAACCTATGTATCATTTTTTTTCATGACATTAATAATGGAAGAGTAATATGTTAAGAATAAAGAAAGAATCAATACAGGCCTACATGGGCTGGGCAAGAAAGAGATAATCAAAGTTACTGACCAGCCAAGATCTGAAGGATTCTAAATGGTCATCTATGTCCTTAGAGCTAAGATTATTTGTAATCACCAGGTCAATTAACTTAACCTTGAAAATGGGTATGCATGGTTTGTATGGTTTTGAAAATCATAACATTTCAACATTGATAAATACACAAATAAGTAAGCATTATATGAGCTTGTTAAATAAAATTAAGTAAAAATTAATAAATGAATCAATATGAAAGAGGAGGACTAAGGCTTTACTTTTTCTGCCTCTTCTCATTTTCTCCTTAATCTTCTTTTATAACACTAATATTTAGGAGACAAGGTCAATTAAGGACAGCGATGAGTCCATAAAACCATGCTCCTGGTTTATATTATCAGACATACTTCTTTAATCCATCACAAGGCATGCTTCAAACTGACGCAGGAAGCTTACCACGAGGACAGCTGAAGCCGGACTGTTCATAGATAATCCTAAACAAATGAATTGTTTACTCTGTCATGTTCCAGGAGTCAATTATGCACCGATTTTCAAAGCCCCACAACCACCCAACCAATTTGCCACTTAATCATCTCTCTATGCAAATTACAGGCTCTCACTGGTCCCCACTCACATCTCACCACTAACGCTTCTCAATCCCCCTCAGTTACGCTCCACTAATTTGAAAGAGAGCACAGTAGTAATGAACTTGCCAATAAATCACCTTAGTGTCAGAGGACATTTGTGTCGTAGTGCCCTGGAGAAATACATCCAGGGCTTAGTAAATGGATCTAGCACGTCATTATTTCAGAGTCTGTGGAGGAAGCCACTTTACCTACGCACATAACAAAGATAAGAGGCCGGTTCTTGCCAGTTCTATTGGCCTGTACAGAGAAGCATCACTCACACGGATCATTTAATGTCACATAAATAGTCTCATGACCACAAAGAAACACAAGTCCATGTGTTCCTTACAGATGAAAGTGAATGATTTCCAAAGTCAGTTTGGATTATTCATTAGCATCTTGCTTCTAACTCCTCATACTCATTTACTACTGCATTTTTTCACCCCAGATTTTGCTAGATTTATACTATTTTCTTAAATATTATTTCCTGATTGAAAAATAATTGAAACATTACAGAGTGAATAAAAGTTCTTCCCATCGCTCCTCCCTGCTCCTGCCCATCCCGGCCACAATGCCAGGCCTCAGGGGAAAGCACTCCATAGACTGATAGAAAAACGCCAACACCTTTGGGGCAGATACACATGTAGCATGTATTTTGTAAGTTTCAACAAAAACCATATCATCCTGATTGTATTTCTTAAAATATTAACCTAACCATAGAGCATCTACCTGTGGAAACCCTCACATTCCTGAACAACAATATACTGTCCATTTCTATGGCTATAATGCCATCTATTTAACCAACCCCTCCTAAGGAATATTTTTATTGTTCTAAATTCTTCATTCCTACAAACATCTTTGTACATACCTCAGCAGAATGGTTATTAGCACTCAACTATAATAATAACCAACTGCTTACTATCTTCCTGGCACTGTTGCAGTGCTTGATTTATTCAATCCTCGTAACAAGTGCTTGAATTCAGTGCTATCATTGTTTTCAGTTTGGAATTGGAGGGAAAACAGGAGTCACAGAGAAGCACTTTTGTCACATAGCTATTCAGTGACAGAGCTGGCATTCACACTCTGGCTTTCTGCTCTCAAACCAAAATTCTGAATTACTGTGTGGCACTGCCTCTAAGTGCCTCTGCTTTTGGTAAAGGTCCAACATTAAAATTTTTTTAAAACTCTGCTTTGTTCTAAGCAATGCTTAGGTCTTTGATTGTCAGCCCATTGTCAGATTAAATTATCTTCCTTGATACCCAGTTTGTGTGAACAAATCGTTCTCTTGACTGTATTTAAATTCTTTGTTCTCAGCCCTGTCCTGGTTCCCTTACCCCAATATTGCAGCCTTGCTGCTATGGTTGAAGTTCCCCCATAGCCCTGGCTTGGACATAGCAGTGACAAGTTATAATAGTCCTCAGCATAAAGAGCTGAGAACAGTCGGTATCAATGTTGATACAGTACAAAGAGAAAAACATAAATATTTAGGACACAAAAGAATAGCTGTTATCAAATCATTGACCTGAGCTAAATATTTGGTTTTGTGACCTTGGAACTCAATTTCCTCACCCACATAATGAAGAGATTTACCCAAATTACTCCTGAGATTTCTTTAAATATTAAAATTCAATAATAAGTCTCTAGGCTTTCTGATTTAATTATTCAGATATCAGTTAACTTACTGGCAGGTTTCTCCAGAACCTATGAATCTGGATCCACCTAGTCATCTCAACCATTGTAAACACCAAATTCAGCAATGCGAGCAAGACATCAATTCTAATTTTACTGTCCTGGATGAGCTGATGGACTAGTATAAATGTATCAGTGTCTTCTTCTTTTTCTACTTATAAAGATATTACTCAAGAACATTCACAAGAAAGGGGCCATAAGAAAAAAAAATTCCCTGATGGATTCTTTGTTGAGGATATTTGTAATGAGCTTTGGGGAAAGATGCTCTCACTGTATAATTTGAAAGTGTCCCCTGTATTTGTGCAGGAGACCTTGGGCCCGTGGATCAAAACCAGATGCTGAGGTAGAAGTCAGCCAAGTCTTTGAAAATAAGGGAGCTGTGAAAGGAGTTGAGGAAGTCAATAGTTGAGAACTGAAGAAACAATCGAGGTGTGTCCTCTCTCCTCTCTCTCTCTCTCTCTCTCTCTCTCTCTCTCTCTCTCTCTCTCTCTCTCTCTCTCTCTCTCTCTCTCTTATTCTCTCTTATATTCCACCAGCATCTTTCCCACTCTCTTCTTCCCCCAGTGTGTGTTCTCTCTGAAGTATACCAGAGCCTCCCCCCCCCCCCCATTCTTCTTCCAGGCACATATGTCCTTGTTTTCTTTCTCCTAAACTCCATGAATGCTTCTTTTGCTTCTGTAACTTCTTTCCTAAACCCATGCAGCCCAGTTGGCTCACTTCTTCCATGGCTCACTTCTATCTCTGTGACTTTCTAAATAAACTTTTGCTCATAGTTAAAAAAGGAAGGAAGGAAGGAAGGAAGGAAGGAAGGAAGGAAGGAAGGAAGGAAGGAAGGAAGGAAGGAAGGAAGGAAAAGAAAAAGGGAAAGAGGGAGGGAGGGAGGGAGGGAGGGAAAGAGGGAGAGAGGGAAAGAGGGAGGGAGGGAGGGAGGGAAAGAGGGAGGGAGGGAAAGAGGGAGGGAGGGAGGGAGGGAGGGACCACAAAAAATGGCACTCCAAAGGAATGGGGTTTAGAACTCAAGGGTAGAAGCCAGAGGCAGAGCAGGTGCTGCAGTTGATGAAGCATCAGGACAAAAAGCATTTGTAAAGACAGCTGATAGACTTACCCTGGGCTCAAAATGGTGTATTGGTCAATCCTGATAGAAACTATTTCTTAAAGTAAAATTTTAATTATTACATGGCAGACACATTCTAGGAAAATAAATAAGGACAAAAAGGATATTTTTTGTAGACACTGTTTTGCTTACTGGTATTAATTTTGTGAGCTCAGAAAAATCACTTAGCTTCTATGAGTCTCAATCTTAAATTATGAAAGGAAAAAATTGGTTTCTTCCTCAAAGATCTTTTAGTGGATATTAGTTGAGTTCACATATTTGTAAGGAACTTATCAACTGTAATTATCAAGAAAATATAGGAAAGATTTGTCATTATAGGTTTAAATTTCTCAAAGTAGAACTCCATCTGCATGAATATGTATTACTGGGGTTCTTTCGTAATCTCTTCGGCCTTTTGCCTTTGTTTACCTTCAGCAAGTGACATGCTATAGCTGGTCTATAAGTGATGACCAAAAAAAAAAGTATGCAATAAATTCTATTTGCTACTTAGTATCCTCAACCAGCTATTCTTTGAGATTTCAGGACTCGATTCCAGTTCTTCCTGTTTTCATAACCAACCCACTGAATCAGTAGAACATGATTCTTCTCTTTTAATCCTTCTCAATTTTTTTTTTCATTTTCTTGGAATTTTTTTTCTCCAGTCTTTCTAACAAATAATTATAGAGCAAAAGGGAGGCGGATTCCTTTTGTTGTGAAGTAATAAAATCTAGCAATTAGTAATCTACACTTTTCTTCTCCAGAATTGGGCAACTATTGCATGTCATTGGCCTACAAACCAGCAGCATTCACAGAGATGGATTAGAGCCAGTTTGGGCTTTAGAAACCAAGGTATATAAAAAAATGCATTTTGTAAATAAAAGGTGCCATTCTCAGCAATAATATGCACATCCTAGCTACTTCTAGCATTTTATTCTAAGACATTTCAACAAGGCGAGTGGTCCCCAACTGCCTTTCCTGGAACCAGAACCAGGCCAGTTGTATCAAAACCATGGCTTTAAAGAAAATGACTAAGTCCTCTGCCCTGCCGCTGAATTATGGAATCATAACCTCTGGATATGGAACTCAGCAATCTAAAAGCTCCTCGGGTTATTCTGATATCAAACCAGGTTGGGGTAGCTCCTTTGGGTACTGGATTTGATGGTGTACATATAGCTACTGGTTGGATTCCCGGGTGCTAGGTATTATGTATCTACTCCTTTTAAGTCACTGCCAAGGGTTAATTTCTTCAGTTGTACAGGTCCATCATAGAGCACAATGTGTGGCACATGGTACTTACTTAGCACAGCATTGACTGCACAAAGACTGAACTCTACTGACTTTTATCTAACCACTACTTACAACCAAAAACTCAGAGTAATGTAAGAAAGGGAAAACAAATGACTGAGGCTGATTACATTTTCTCTTGTGTTGCCTAAACAACTGAATTTCTACAGTGACTCAAACTTATCTGTGGTTATTCATTGATATAAAAAGTAGCTAAAAGGGAAAATACCTGAATTCATGGAAAACCATGCACAACATTGGATGCCAGAGGGAACAAAACTTTCAAACAATGTGAGAAAGAATTGGTCTGTGAATAAAGTCATTAAAAATACACTGGGGGAAAGTTAAATTCTTTAATTCATATAAAATTAAAATCAAGTCCACTACTTGAGCCACAGAGACTGTCATAAAATAAATTCAGTTACATCATCTCATTAATGAATGGTACTTAGGAGACAAATTTGCTGAAAGTGACCCATTTCTCTTCCTAGTCCTCTTGATCATAAAAAGTTATTTAGGCAAATAATCTCTGGCTTTTGGTGACTCAATCCCACTTCTCTAATACAGGAACAACTCAATTAAGTTTCATAGGTTATTGAAGGAAAGATAAAATCCAATGCACTCACTCCTCAGGATATGAAATATGCATTGGTTTTGCTCAGTTAAAACACTAAAATTTTAATCCCATACTTCTTTCCAATATCTAATAGGCTAATAAATATATAGATACATATATCCCCAGATCATTAGATAATGGTAAATATTAAAGTCTCTGTCTCTTAGAGAGACTTTAATATTTACCATTTCTCTAAGACTAAACTCATTCTCTCTTTTCTTAAAGAGTATATGTTAGGTTTTAGTAAAGTAATAATTTTATTCACCATGTAGTATAATGGATGGGGTCCAGCCAGCCCACCTCAATGGAGGCAGATCAGGCCAGACTGGCCAGGGGTAGGGGCAGTGGGTGGTTGGCTGGCCCTGCATCCTGGTGGAACTCCTGGTCAAGGGGACAATTTGCTTCTTAGCCTCTTATTATATAGGATTGTTCAGATACACATCACATTATAATAATATTATTGGAAAGATCTTTGCATTAAAGTAAAAAAATTATTGTTATTGAGATTTAATTGACATATAGCATTATATTAGTTCCAAGTTTAAAAATAATTCTTTTTGACTCATACCTCCAAACAACTAACTTTCTCTGGTTTTCGGACTTTCTGTTTTCCTCATGTGTAAAATGAAGGTCTAGACTATAGAGGGTCCCTTTCCATAATGCTTTGAAAAGCAAGTTGAGGATTTTATTATGCTTTGAAAAGCAATCAGAGTGTATTGTAATAATGAATGGGAGCAAGTGTATTTCTTAAAATAGTTGCCAGTCTCACATTGAACCTATTCAGGGAGAAGTTACAAATACACTGAAACCTCTTATCTTGTTAAAGCATATTTCCTTCACAAGCATTTACCATGCAGGAAATAAAAGGCTTGGACCTATTAGAAAATTTTGTGCATTGCTCATATCCCTAATTATTAATAAATATTGTTCTTCCACATCACAAGTTCATTTCTGAACTCATAATTAAATGACTAATAAATATAAGGTTTCATATCCAGTAAAGGAAATAACCACATAATTTCCTATATCTGATGGCATTTGGGTTTATTAAGAGCACATGACCTCATTCGTTCTCATGCCAGCATCAGGGTGCCCTCGAGAGAAGTGATGGTAAGAAAGCTTGTCATTTTTTTTTTTTTTTTTTGGATGAGATTTTAAGTATGACACACCAAAATTTACCTTTCTGTAAAAGAAATCATGAGAACAAAAACCAATTTGTATTAACTGAGAGGGGAAGTCACAATGACTTGATGTATAATACAAAGAGAAATTTCCTAAATATAAAGCTGAACTTTTGTCCTCTCTCTGCTCCAGTAAACTGTTATCAGAGCTATTCCCAACACTTCCAAAGACCTGGGAATTTGTTTTAGATTATCTTCATTGCAATGTTCTCACAGGTGCAGCAGTTTTTTTCCTTATAGTTTTCTTTAGGAAAAATGTTCCAGACATGTAACAGACATGTAACAGACATGCAGGTAAGCAAAATCTAGGTGTCACAAACCTTATTACTCTGTAATTATAAAGGGTGAATTCCTAGTAAAACAGTGGTTTGGGATTCTATAGTAAAACCGGGGTTTTAAATAGAATACATCTCTTCACTGTGTGCAGTTTTGAATTTATGTAATTTGGATAGACAAATCATGTTTTAAAATAATGCTTCTCTAGTTTTGTTTGTGATCAGGACCCCCTGGAAAACTTGGTAAAAATACAGAGGCCCAGGCCCTAAACTACATGGGAGTCTGGGAATCTAGCTCTCCAATTGGTTCTGTAACCCATGTAAGTTGAAGATCTGCAACTGTAAAATTGTTTTTGCTGTGTGTGTGTGTGTGTGTGTGTGTGTGTGTGTGTTTATGTGTGTGTGCATGAAACCCGAAGACCTTACTAAAGTGCAGTTTCTGGTTTAATACACCTGGAATGGGCTCTAAGAATCTGTACTTCCAGCAGGCACCAGGTAATGCCTCTGCTCTGGCTCACAGACCACATTTTTTTTTTAATTAAATTATTATCTGTGTACATATTTTAACATTGCCCCCACCCCTCCCATACATACCCTCCCTCCCCAGAGTTTTGTGTCCATTGGTTGTACTTATATGCATGTATACAAGTCCTTCGGTTGATCTCTTATCTCCCCCAGATCTCCCTACCCTCCCGGCTGTAATTTGACAGTCTGCTTGTTGCTTTACTGTCACAGACCACATTTTGATCTAGAAGGCAGAGGCTGGGGTTTGGGTTTTGTCTCTTTACAGGATCTATTATACCTTAAGCAAATGTACACAGAAATCCCCCACCTCCAAGCATTGCTTGCCCAGGAGATATTCACAGGGACTGTTCTATTTTATCACAGCTGGCTCTGACCAACAGAAGTGTCCCTGAACTTTCAGTGACCCGGATGCCAGCTCTTTATTGGATCTAACTGAAGACACTGTCCTGAAAAATGAAAAATGGGACAACTTTAACCAAGTGTACACAGACCTAGGGACTCATCCTGCCTGCTCACAGTGCTGGCTTCCTCTGCTCAGTGTAATTATAAACTAAAAAGAATCCCACCCCCCTGACCCCCAATTTTCTTCTTCAGCCAGTGGCTCGGTGAATTGAGTTTCTTCCCTGTCAAATGCTCTCCTGCCTGGCAAGTGAATCCGTTAGCCTTGATGTTTGTTGTTAATTTGGCTCTGGAGGTCTTTTTCTATTCTTTGATGCTAGTTTTTAAGACACTGTTTCCCAATAAAAGCTTTGTTATGTCTATCCTGCCTTTCTCAATCTGTGTCTGCCTCGTGGCTCCCTCCTCTGCCAAAGGGCTTTGCTCTCCTCTTAGCACTTAGTGAGAGCTCCTCACCCCTCTGCGGGGCAGTGGGAACACTCCCCAAGGTGCCCACCTGGGCCTCCTCCCCACTTTAGGACATGCCTCCCCTATGGCTGGCCATCTTCTCTCCTCCTCTGCAAAGAGCTTACCTTGAAAATAAGGATCGAATTTCGTCCTGTTGTTTTCATTATTTTTCTATCTGTATCTGTTGAACTGAACTAACTGGTAGTAAATAACAACACTCTCTTTCTGTTACTTCACACATCAGAATTCACAAAGTGTCTTTATATACTTTATATATGACCTTAGTAACACATAGAAAAGATCTTATAGCATAAATTAAAATAAAGTGAGAACCTTGAGAATATGAATTATAACTTTGAATTCTCATGTAATTAAATTTCAGAAAAAGGACCTACCCCTCATCTTTTACATGTAGATACACATGAACTACATCAACTACAAGCACAGAAATGGATGTTTTATCTTCCCAATTTTTATTTTCCATTTTCTTTATCAGGATAGAGTTAAACAAAATCCTACAAGAATAAAATGAAGGCCAAATAATGGGGCATCATGTTTCCAAAGATACCATGCCGAGGGGAAGCAGACCAAGCTAGCACAGTGGCAGGTATGTTGATGAAATGGGGACACTGACCAGCTATCCCAATGTGTGTGTGGAAAGATGAAAATGGAGCAGGAGAGGAGAGAGAGCAAAGTTCATAAAGAAGTCAAGGAGAGTTTTACCCGAGTTCCTAGCAATAGCTTAGCTGGGTCTCTAGTACGCTTCCTATTCTTCAGGTCTATCTTGCAGCTGTAGAATTTACAATATTTGTTCACTGATCTTGACTTGTGTATTTTAATACAGGTAAAACTGACTTCCATTTGTAGCATGTGGCAACTGCATATTTTAAAAGCCAACCCAACTATAGAATGCCTAAAAATGACAGATACAATATAACAAACTTCTTTTAAAAACAAAAGGTCAAACTCACAAGAACTAAAAGACTATCCTGTGGGGGAGAAGAAGGAAGAGGAGGAGGAGGAGAAAATGCTATTGATAGGTAAGTGCAGGAAAGATGGCATTACCTAGTGCCATTTCTTAATAAGAAAACCTTACTGCTTTGTTTTATAAAGATCATTCAGAAAAAATAATAAAGGCCTTGAGCCCTTTGGATAAGCTAAAGTAAAAATTACTTGCTTCAGAAAAAAAAATTGGAGATAGCAAAGAAATTTAATTCTCTGTCTCAGCTTCTGATGGGGAAAAACATCTCGCTTAAGGATTAGCTGCAGATTGGAGTTGAATTATCTGTTTGGTCAATATGTGACCAAAAAACTCCAAAGTAAGAAATAAACTTCATATGGTTCCAAGTTTAATATCCCAGGCATTTGGCAAAAGCAAAAGCAAACAGAATATCCCACCAAACCAAAGTTTCCAACCATACCAACAAAGAACAAGGCTAGCAGAAACAACAGCACAAATTAGACTTGTAAGTACTTTAGTTATTGTAATTACCATATTCGAAACAAAATAAGTATGTTTTAAATGTTTAGGGACACAAAACAGAAAATAAAAATGAGCAAAAAATCAAGCGAGAAAGAAAAACAACAGATGAGCTAAATAGATTAATTATACAGGAAGAGAGAAATGATGTGCTAAATTGATTAAGATTCGGACTCAATTCTTCATTCCTCCCTCTAATCAGACTCTTTGCAATGTGCTTTTGCAGAGCTTCCCATCAATGCTGGAGTCCATTTCCCCGGCCTTACAGTCTGGGCTTGCTTTGTGATTGGCTTCAGCCAGTAAACTGTGTCAGAAATAATGGTGTGCAGGTTCAATTTAGACATCAGGCACGGTGGTCACAATCCCAAGGGCCCATAATACCGTTAGGGGTCCACAATGAGTTTAATCTTAATTTCTTTTAAAAGAAGAATAAAGACAAAGAGAATAAAGAATATACAGCAATAAATAGAGACTGGGTTACATTCATTTTTATGCCAAGATAATAGTAAAATACAAATTTTAAGACATTTTTATGGAGCGAGGTCCACAGTGGTAACAGTGCCTAGGGCTTTCTTAAGTAATAATGAAGCCTGATAAGGTGCCAGTGTTAGCCCCCATAAGTCCTTGTGCGCTTCTGTTTCTTCTACTGTCGCCCTGTCACCCCCCTGAGGACACCCACAGCTAGCCTGCTGGAGATGGGAGGCTCCCAGAGCAGAGCTGAGTTATCCCAGCCCAGGCCCCAGACATGTGGGCTGACACCAGTCAAAACCAGCAAAGCTATTCAATCAACCCATGGCGGGCCTTAGACACAAGCAAGCCCAACCCTACAGATACATAAGGGAGACCAACAGGGACCAGAAGGGTCTAGTCTGCTAACCAGGTTCATTGTTTTACACCACCGAGTTTTGGGCTTATTTCTTATGCAGCAGCAAACAACTGATACAATTCGTGAACTGAAAGAAAATAAGGCAATCAAGAGAGACAAAGTGAAATTAGAAAACTGGAAATATAAAAGATAAAAATGAAAAGATTTACATCCATCTCTTGGAGTTCTACGATGCAGCAAATTGATGATGACAAAATTAATCAATCGAAAAAACCGTAGATTCAGGAAGGACAATAAATCCCAAACTGAAGCCTAACAGGATTCTATATCTAGATACATTAAAGTGCAATAGTAAAACATCAAAAATAAAATATACTTAAAGCAGGTGGAGAAAGAAGAAAGATGACTAAAAGCAGGCATGCTCACATGGGTAAGGCATGTGATAATGTAGAAAATTATTATCTTTCTGTAGTCACCGTGTGGGTGCAAATCCATGCAAACTCCACCTACGCATCTAATCTTCCCTCATCATGCAGTTTCATCTCTCTTCGATTTTTCAGGGCATAGTGAAACCGCTGATATAGCATGAATGCTATGATTTGTATTATAGTACTATCATTATTTGTGCACAGGCATATGCATCTTGGAAAATAATAGTAATATTCATATTTTGTTACTTGCTTTTGGATAGTCAGTCTTACCTAAATATTTTCCCACAATATTCACCTAGTCGAAAACCTTAAAAGGTGTGATTGATGGTAATTCAGTGTTTTACTAACACTCCTCAATAATTATTCACATTTAAAATAATTCTAGTTACCAGTAGTACACCAATAGAGAAGGCTAATAACATAAGCAGTACGGGAGTGCATGCTAAAGACAATTTCAAAAACTCATTATGTAAGATTAAGAATAAGTTTAATAGGATTACAATTTTCCCTACAATGCAGGCCCATATCTCTCCCTCTTTCCAATTTATTCCTTTTATTTAGTTGCACTTTCTACATTATAACGGGCAGGGAAATGCTAGTCAGAGCTGTTCCAGAAAGTGCCTGGTGATTACCTTTCCTTCCCTATGTACAAGGTGTCGCAAAATTAGGCTCATAGCTATTCCTCTGAATAATATAACTATTAGTAAATAATACTACAAGAATAAAATTTGTGTTTTGCATACTCAACAATTAGAAACCTACTTTTGTCCCACCTATATTTTTTTTCCCTGGAGATTATTATTGTCCTAATTTTTAATTATTTTTAGAGCAGTTTTAGGTTTGTAGCAAAATTGAGCAGAATAATTCATTTTTCACTTAATGCTTTTTAAGTTTTTATAAGTCAGACCCAACGTTTCCCCAAAGTGTGAAATACCCTCTCCATATGTTATGCTAATGATTCTATAGGTCTGAGGAAACCTCTCCTGAACACTATGACTTCTGCTGTCTTGGACGGTTGCCTTCTATAACGACTAACCAATCCTCTAGGTCAAAGGATGTATTTTTTTGTCTTTCAACCACTTGCATAGTATGAGCTTTCAGTAAATTACTAAATAAATGATGACCCTGCTGCAAGAAGAAGGCAAATGAGGAAGAGATTGTGTGACTGAGCTGCTGAGTCAACAAACCACAGAGAGTTTTTATCTCCAGTCTGTAGTGATGGGGCTGCTTCAACCAGGGCTCTAAGATCTGGGCCTCTCCTGGAAAGTTCAGTCCAACAACTGGCAACTCCACTCGTTAAATTGACCTGGCATTTGAGTATCATATAGCTACTGTCTTGTTTGAACTGACAACAGTAAGGTGTCAGGAAGGGTCATGGTTAATGAACATATGGTAATCATATCTCACTGACTGAATATTGGATGGTGGTAGTAAGAAATATTGTTGATAATTTGGTGGAGCTTTGGAGGAGGAGAAATACACATGATTCGCATTGACTTGTATGTCTTCCTTTGCCATTTAAAAAATCTTTTTAATCTCATAGAAAAGTGTTGCAAAGTACACAGCTCATGGATAAGAAATGAAAGCAATGCCGTAAATTTTCTAATTGTAATTTCATAAATTAAATATAGCTTGAGCTGTGACCAAATGGTTAGCTAATGTAGGGCAGGAACTATACTCCTTCCTGTCTTCTCTCTTGACTCATTGTCTCATCTCTGAGGACCTTCATTAGAACTAGGTCTGAAAACTGTTTCCATCTGCCTGGGCTGCCTCCTGAATTCAGCAAGCCCTGGCACTCACTGTCTCCATGGCCTCAACCTGCTATCTTTTTTGCCATAAATTTCCCTTAGTTAAATTAACAAGTAGTGCAGTCTATTCAGAATGCACCTTTGTTATTTAAATATGTAATTTTTTTTTTTTTTTTACAGAAGCTGCTTTACTTAGGCCATTTCTTCAAAGCTCATCTCACACCGCTTGAAAGGAAACAAGAATACGGAGGCCACATGTTATTTATTTATTATACTTTGTATTACAGGGAATTTGAATTATATACAAAAGCGAAAAGCATATATCAAGTGAAAAGAACACTATGACTCATTTCCATGTGCCCATCATGTAGCCTCAACAATGAAATCTGTTCCATCCATATCCCTTGCTTATTCACCCTCCCCACCCCACATTCTTTGGAGAAAATAAGCACAACATTATGATGTAAGCATTTCAATATTTCAAGCTTTCTCTAAAAGATGGGGATTCTTTTAAAAATACACATAATCAGCCGAAACTGGTTTGGCTCAGTGGATAGAGCGTCAGTCCTGGGTTCGATTCCAGTCAAGGGCATGTACCTTGGTTGTGGGCACATCCCCAGTAGGGGTGTGCAAGAGGCAACTGATCGATGATTCTCTCTTATCGATATTTCTAACTCTCTATTCCTCTCCCTTCCTCTCTGTAAAAAATTAATAAAATATATTTTTAAAAACATACCTAATCATAAAGCATTATAAACGTAAAATTACCAAGAATATTTCTTACTACCACCATCCAATATCCTGCCAGTGAGAGGCGTTGCCTGTGGCCACAATAGGGTAGACTGTAACAAGGGTACAGCTCTCCTAGGACTACATACGATGGCTGAGATACCCCTCCTGAAGACCTGAAGGGAGCAATGGGCAGGTGGGACTTGAAAGGCCAAGACCAGGGACAGGAAGCTCACGGGAAAGCTCAACATTCTTTTGCAGCACATGGCAGTTCTGCAGATACAGCAGTGAAAGGCTGGGAAGTAGGCAGAGGGCCCTGCTAAGAGGCAAGGAGGCCAGAAGAGGATGGGATCTCTGAGGACTGAAAAGGGAAAGGCTGGCGTCCAGGTGTCGAGAAGCTGAGAACGCTGAGTAAAGGGAGTCAGGAGAAGAAGCCCACCTCTGCTGGGCTTGCCCTTGAGGCAGCCAACACACCTTTCCACGTGCAAGGCAAGATCCGAGGTAAAAAGCAGCTGAGAAGCTGAATCGAATTTTCAGCATTCTTACAATGCTTGGGAGACCAAAAGAAAAAAACGGTGTCTAGAACCTTCCCAGGCCCTGATAAACTCCCCAGGCTCTTGGTCAAGAACCCCAGAGAGCGCTTACCCCAGCAGGGGGTAAACCAGAGGAAAACTGATTGATACGGGCTGAACTAAATACGGTGTTCATATTTAGCCAGAGGGTAGGGATTCTCCCTTCTAAAGGAAGAGAGGCAACAACTGTCCATATGCAATGTTAGACAGTCAATCAGGAATGACCAGGCATGCCAAGAAACATGATCAAAACTAAAAAGAAAAGAAAAAGTGCTCAGGCATGTTTCATATGATAGAATTATCAGGAAAGGTCTTTAAAAATAACTCATTAATATGTCTACACATATATACAACAAAATGACAAATTTAACCAGAGAACTGGAATCTGTTCCCTTAGCAAAAGAAACATACATTCTAGGATTGAAAACTGCAGTAACTGAAATTAATATCCAGTCATATTCAGATTTTTTTATCTTATAAATGTTTTGTGGGTCTTTTAAAAAGAATTTGTTTTAAATGGGATTTAAATAAAGCCCATATATCTTGCTTATGTGATATTAAATCTCTTGGGTGCTTTTTAAACTATAGGCTGAAAACTATAGGTTTTAACCTATAGGTTTCCTTTTCATTTTTTTCTTTTATTTACAGATTTTCTTTGTAAAACCGGGCTTTCTGTCCTATAATTTCGATGGTGTGAGTTTTGCTATTGGTTTTCCTATGGTGGAAAAACATTTACTACATTCCTCTGTCCTCTGTATTTCTGTGTATAGATAGTTAAATTTAAATGTTTCAGAGTTTGTATAGAAAAACCAGGAAAAATGAATGATTCTCTTTTAAGTTTCAAAATACCACATTGCTTTACTATCATCCTTCAATAGTGACTATTATTTGTATTTCAAGTGTCATTATGAATTAATGGATTTAAAAGCACTTTACATACCTAGGCCATTTTATTTATGACCTATTTTGATGCTCCAGTTAATGAAAGCCTAGTCAAGCTTTTTGATATCATCTGAATCATTTCTAAGGAAACAGACAGAAGCATTATTAAGACATATACATGGGTTCATACACATGTGTTTTTGTGTATGTATGCATGCATGTGTGTACAGAGAGAGTGGAAGCATCATCTAGGAGGTCACAATTACCAACTGGAAGAAAAACCTAAAATTAAAGAATAGAATCGAGCCTGCTAGTGATTCATCAGGCTGTAAGGCAAAATTTCTGGCCATTTAGCCTGGCTTTTCTTGTAGCATGATGTGTATATCTACAATAGAACAAGGAGAAAGGTGCTAGTGTTATTTCTTCTCTGAGGACTGAAAATGAGGAAATGGCCTTAAGATGCAGTGCAATAACTATATTCAAGCACTTACATCATGCAAGCTAGCCTTGGTCTCTGTAAAAAAAAATAACTCATGTGAGTATATGAAGTAGGGAGAGTGGATGGAAGACAAAGGACATTGCAGTCCTGACTTGTAAAGAAACATTATTTCTTGGGTGCCTATGACCATGCAGAGACAAACCTTCTGAAAGGAGGATAATCAGGATGGTTTTTAGGCATGTGGTTCTTTCCAAATTCATTTCATAGGCTGGGTTCATCAAAAATTGTCGGAGTTTCTTATTGTTTGTCCTGTTACGGCTGGATAATTGGCATCCTATTGTTTGTACAGGACAAAATATTACAGGAAGAGCAACATGGGACTTGGGTACATCTGGGTTCTCGTGGGAAAAAGAAGGTTCTTAGCCAGAGGAAACAAATACTCGGACAGCATAACCACAAGCTCACTAACAGCCATTTTCTGCTTACATGTGAAAATGGAGGAAATTTTTATATGTTTCATTTATTTTTTTAAACATTTATCTTAAAAAAGTAAAGCAGAGGAACTGGAATATTTATTATAATTATTGTCATCATTTTGCCATCCATAATTATAATTATTGTCATCATTTTTGCCTCACTGTAAGATGCTAGTCTTCAGTGTTGTGAGAACAAGGTACCTTCTCATCTGTTCTGACTTAATTTTGTATGTTGCTTACTCAGGTACACCTCTCACAATTGTTTGTAGTTGTGGAGAATGATAACAGTAACATGTATAGAGTACTGTATTAGTTTACTCTTGCTGCTGTGTCAGATGACCACACATTTCGTAGCTTAAAGCACATGAATTTTGTATCTTTCAGTTCTGGAGGCCTGAAAATATCACGGCCCCTAAATGCTAAAAATGAGAATGCAGAAGTGGCACCAGCATCTGCTCCTTCACCTGAGTCCCCTGACCAGTAATATTAGAGCCACTGATAGAATGGTGAGACTCATGAGTAATTATCACATGTAAGTTAAAATGGGTTGAAAATCTTTCACAACCATATTGCCACAAACACAAAAAAAAAATGTATTATAAAACCCAGAATAAGAAAATGGACATTCATGCCAAAACCGGTTTGGCTCAGTGGATAGAGCGTCAGCCTGCGGACTGAAAGGTCCCAGGTTTGATTTGGGTCAAGGGCACATCCCCAGTAGGGGGTATGCAAGAGGCAGCTGATTGATGATTCTCTCTCATCGATGTTTCTAGCTCTCTATCCCTCTCTCTTCCTCTCGGTTAAAAATCAATAAAATATATATTTAAAAAAAAAGAAAATAGGCGTTCATACACTACTGATGCTGGTATGCAATTTCTTGAAGTGACTTGGCAAAAGCCTCAAATCTGCTCAATCCATCTGACCTAACAAAGAAAATATCAAATGTTGTATAAAAATATTTGTTTATAATAGTTAAAATTTTAAAAGAAGAAGATAAATATCTACCAATAAGGGAGCTGAATTGAACAATTCTGTTAGTACATAAATATAACACAGCGCAGTACAAACAACAGCATATAACAAAGATGATGTAGAAAAATATAATGCAGAAGATATTTCCCAATTTAAATTTCTAAAAACCTGACTACAAAACAATATGTACATAATCTAATTTTTTAAGACTATTAAACATCTATGAGCAATTTATCTAGAAAAAGGTAAGAATAAGTGAATTAATTAAAAAGGACCTTTATTCAACTCTTTTTACTTAAAATTAATTTCTGTTTGGTCTACTATCTAAAATATTCATTGTGCAAGGTCCTATAGGCCACACATACCCAGATGGTTCCAAGCTTGAACTTTTAAAGTAATTCCATTAAAACAATATTTGAATAGGAAAAGTGATCAAGTTAGTATGCGAATGCCAAGACAGGCAGATTATGTTTATTTTATACATGAACTTTATAAGCTATAAAAACTTACCCAGTTCAAACTACAATCTATGTCTATTTCGTTTTTTAAAAACACAATCGTGCCTGGCTGGTGTGGTTCAGTGGTTCAGCATCAACCTATACTCAAGAGGTTACAGGTTCAATTCTCAGTCAGGGCACATGCCTGGGTCGAGATCAAACCAAAGGACACAGAGAAAAAGGTGTTTGAGTAGATGGAAGCTCAGCTTGCCACCGGAGTGCCTGGACCAAGCGCCTGTCAGAGGGGTGGGAATGGCCTCCTGCAAGACAGGAGAGCTGAAGCATACATGGGAGTCAATCAATCAAAGGGAGAGGCCAGCCACCAGGTGTTCTGAAGCCCTTTCTCAGTGTTTCCCCTGTTGCTCTGGTGACCCACCTCCCTTGTAAAGTTTCTCCTAGGGATGCCTACCCCCGCACCTAACTCCTCAGGCACCCCATGAGGTGTCACTACTTCACGGTGAATCACTTCTCTTGAACAGTGGTGTTGAAATCACAGAGGGATGACAAATTGGCTCCGGTTCTCCGTTGGGAAAATATCCAAAAAGCCTCTTTACTCTTCTTTCTTTTTATAGAACTCTGCCCTCTGTTTCTCCCCGGGGGAGGCACTCCTGGAGCCAAGCTCTCTGGCTTCAGTGAACGGCACTGAACGCCTTTCCTTTGGTCTCAGATGAGCCACTTCTGCCACCAAAGTCTGCTTTCGCTTGGGACTCCAAAACAAAGAGACTTTGAGACTTCAAATCTTGTCCTCATTATGTGCAAAGATTGATTGTGCAATCACATGGGAAGAGATTTGCTTGGGGGTTATACTTTCTTCTAGTAGTTTCCACGTGGACATGGCCATGGGGAGAGTTTGGAAGAGTCCGTGACATGCGCAGACGTGGAATTGGTCTCTGCCCGCACCTGCTGTCCTCACACTCATGATTTCTTAATTCAATATTGCTAGTTTTAAGTTGGCCCATGAGTCTGTTGTGTCTGTTTGTTAATTAGCTACAAGTGTCAGAGAACTGGTTTTGTGAAAATAGGGTATTGTGGGTAAGGAAGTATTTAAAAGGATGTGAGCAAAAAAGAAAGCACCCTCTTCACATGGTGCCCCTTTGTGGATGGGCACATGGTTATGTCTACTGTGAAATAGCCACTATGCCCTGGGGAAACAAGCTGAAATCCTATATAATAAAGAGGTAATATGCAAATTGACCCTCATGCCCTTGCACAAGATGGCCACCCTCATATGGTCAAATATGGTCACCACAAGATGGCTGGCAGGGGAAGGCAATTGAGGGTGATCAGGGCAACAGAAAAGGGCAGTTGGGGCGACTAGGCCTGCAGGGGAGGGAGGGCAGTTGAGGGGGACCAGGCCTGCAGGGGATGGCAGTTGGGGGTGACCAGGCCTGCAGGGGAGGGCAGTTGGGGGCAACAGGGCCAGCAGCAGAGCATTTCAACATCAATCAGGCTGGCAGGAGAGTGGTTAAGGTATGATCAGGCTAACAGGCAGGTGAGCAGTTGGGAGTCAGCAGTCCTGGATTGTGAGAGAGGGATGACTGACTGCCAGTTTAGACTTGATCCCTGCAGACTAGACCTGTAGTCAGACATCCCCTGAGGGGTCTCAGATTGGAGGGGGTGCAGGTTGGGCTGAGGAATACCAACTCCCCTGGTGCACAAAGTTCATGCACTGAGACTCTAGTAAATAAATTTCAAAAATATATAATAAATAAATTAGTAGAGTTTGAGAAGCCAAAAAGACACATGAACATGTTTTTTCTGTGACTTCACTATGTCTTTCTCCCTGACTTTCACTAGCAGGTAATACATTGGGATATGCTGTTTCTGCTTAAGCCTGAGAGGAAATGGGGGAGGGGGGGGTGATCAAGTAACATTTTTAAAAGGACAGTTAGTCAGCAAGTCATCAAATGCAGTGTTTCTTTAAATCTTGCTCTGAACTTACCCTGTTTCAGCATAGCCTCTTTTGATGCTTATGCTTAGGTATTTGAATAAAGCATCGATATTATTTTTTTAATGTAATTACATAGAAATTTTGTTTTTTTACTCTCTTTATCACCTTTGGGAAATCTGGTGGGTGAGTCTAAGAATATATAGTCATGTTATTAGCCTAAAACTGGTGAAGTTTTATAACAATCGCAAGCCAGAGGGTTTAAAATAATCAAATACATAAAATTTTAAAAAGAGTTATAAATTGCAAGCATCTCAAAAGATACTTTGAGAAGCGAATATATCAGTTAACAGAACCTAAACTGCTGGCTCCTTCACTGTCATTTTCAGTGTTCTACTTCCGGCAAGGGGGAGAAGAGAACGTGAGTAAACCAGACTCTATTAAAAGATTCCTAAACAAAGCAGGTTCCAGCAAACGCTGGAGGTGAGAACACATTCGCCCAGTCCCCAGGCCTCTGCACTACTGACTGTGTTCAGTCACAGGCTTCAAAGGTAAGAGAGTGATTGGATGCATTTCACAAAACTGAGTAACAGTGTGGAAGCAAACCGGAGCTTTCCACGTTAGCCACAGCTGACCACAAAACACTTGCTCCACTTCCTAGTCATCCTGACGGAGGCTTCAAAGCACGCACACATCCAATGGAGCCTTTACGGTATGGCAGTTGAAATATTCCCTCCCATTTAGAGACCACTGACTTAGGAACAACTTGTCTGTCATTGCTTCTGTTGCATGAGGTCTTCTGATTATCAAGGACATATTAGGGTGATTCACGTCACACCAGCCCAATGTGGTTTGAAACAGCTGCGAGGAAATATGCTCAGAACTTCACAGCATGGTCATTTCCCTGAAATCTTTAGAAGTGCCCCCTCAGTCAGGCATACACATGCATTATTCATTCAATACACATCCTATTCACTAAGGTGGGGGAGTAGCATTCCTACGATGTGATTTGGGTAAATATATACGTATAGATATTCCAACCATGAAATTTAGGTCATTTTGATTCTTTTGTTTTTATACTTTGAGATCCTGAAAGCGTTTTATATCTTCCTTTTGAAAATAGCAATTTATTAAATACTGGACTAGAAATTTAATTTTCTGCTTCCTTTTCTCTCCCCTGGGTGCCTGTGTCATGCTCACAGTGAAGTCACAGGTGCACTTTGGAAAGCTCAACTCTGCTTCTGAGTCATGTTGCTGAGCAACCAAACTCCCTCCCATCCCAGGAGGCTCACTGCTCTCCAGTTTCTCTTCGCTTTCTAAGGACACCAGGATAGGATGCATAAACTACACTTACTGCCTGTCCAAGTATGCAGGTTTTTAATGTTATCTGTTTCTGGAAACAATTGTGACAATATTTACATTTTAGGGACCACTCTAATACACATAATCTAGTAAAAATCTGGAAGAATCTTTATATTTCTCTCTCTCTCTCTCTCTCACACACACACACACACACATTTACACAATATTAATATCAAATACACTCAACAAATTTAAAAAAAGAGGACCCCATCTCAATCCATGAGTGTTTGTGGAGTTCCTGATGCAACAGATTTGCTACAGAGCTTAGAGCACTTTCAAAACACAGAATAAAGTGGGAAGGAAGCCAATATGGGCAGTTGCTTTGTCAAGCAAGACTTTCCACCAGTAAAACAAACAAGAATCCAGTCACCCAAAGGAGAAGAAATGCCATAACTGAAATTTCCAAACCAGTCAGTGATGCTTAACATTTACAAAAAGCTATGCATCTGGGAATTAAACCATTCAAACTCTTTTCTGTTTGTTATATCTAAAGAAGCAAACATGTATACAGATTAAGGTTGTGCTCAGCCACTTGTTCAGGAAAATACATGCTTGTTATTGCTTTTTCATTCTTTTCTATATCTCCTTCCTTTTTAGTCTTATTCAAAAAGTCATCTTCAACTAGTGACCAAATGCACAAAATTCAGCAGGATAGAAATAAATACATGAAATAATTATCATAATATTATAATGAAACTAGGAAAATGACATTAGTGAGAATAATGCAGACCTCATTGTTAAGTGGATATGTTGGCTCTGAGAATTTTAGTGGCCCACTGAGGCAATATAGTGGTTACAAGATTTACAATATATATGATATGAAAACAAACCAAGTTTTCAGGAGAAACATTTCAAAGAGAAGCATTGTCAAGTCATTTGTCTTTATCACTCTTCACACTACATGACCATTGCAATAGAAACTTCCAGGTTCCCCTGCCACATAGCAGAACAAATTCCAACCTAATATAAATCTATGTCAGAATATCTTTGTTGACGAAAATCAAACTCAAGGAATATTAACAGAATAATTCTCATTTTTGTGTGGAATTTGTTTTGTTATTTTGAAGTACCTGCTGCTTTAATAGAAGGTGGAACTTTCTTGTTTTTACTTTATTTCATTGAATGGTTTCTCTCTATGTCATGACTTATACCCCTGCAATGAGTCTGTTTTCATGCTGTCACCCTGCTTTTATGGGTGTTAGCTGATAACGTTATTCTTGTTCAGTGTGTTGTCTTCTATCCCTACCCTTTTATTACCTAAATGTCAGCCCTTTCATCATCCATCTCCTTCCCAACTGCTCTCAATATCCTTATAGAAGCTGGAAGGCTAGGCTAACCTGAAACTGTCCCAAATCAATGAGAAGGCGAGAAGTCAGTATAAACTAGGCTCTGGGCAGCCTGCTCATTTCAGAAAGTTGTCTTTACACTACACTGCACTGCATGGTAGATGAACTCCTTCTAAGAATATCTCTCAAGCTCTTTACTGTGTGCATTGAAATCCTTAGATAGAGAGAACTTCATATACTCCTTAAATGTTAAGAGGATTTCCAGTTGCCTTGCTTTGCTCCTGCATCTACTCTTTAAAAACTTCAAGAAACTTGCATTTCACACGCAATTACTACAAATTTAGCAGCTTAAAACAACATCCATTTATTATCTAGCAGTCCTGCAGGTTATAAGTCCAGCACAAGCCTCACTATGCTGACATTTGTTGTTAAAAGGGCTATATTGCCCTAGACTGTTTGGCACACTGGATAGAGAGTATCAGCCTACAGACTGAACAATCTCAGGTTCAATTCCACTCAAGGGTATGTACCTCAGTTTCAGGCTTGATCCTTGGCCCTGGTTGAGGCCATGTGGGAGGCAACCAATCGATGTGTCTCTCTCACATAGATGTTTCTCTCTGTGTATCTCTCTTCTTCCCTTCCACTCTCTGTAAAAATCAAAGGAAAACTATCCTCAGGTGAGTATTAATCACAACAAAAAAGGACTATATTTGTCAATTACTACTCTTAGTAATGAAGAGTAAAAATTTCAAGTCAAAATGAGAAATCACGATATGTCATTAAGATGTTTTACAATAGTTTCCTTGGAGCTGTAATGGATCTTCAAATGAAAAGTACAGTAAGAGTCTCACAAATAAATTGACTGAAAGCAATAACAAAATTCACAGGAATAGAAATTTGAATATGTTAGAAACATGAAAAAAATGTTAAACCTCATTAATAATTAAAGAAATGCAAATTACCCAGTGAGAACTGTCTATGGGGGCACCTTTTCAAGTTGTCAATGATGAAGAAAGAATGAAATAAAATACTGGTGAAGCTGTAGTGAATGAGCACAGTAATAGATTTCTGTTAGCAAAGGATTTCTCAAGAGCTATTTGGCAATCTATCTCAACTGCCAAAGAAAAAAAGGTCAACACTGATTCCTGAAGCCCACCTCTAGAAATCTTTCCTAATGTTGTAATTTGAGATGTAGTCAATCTTTTATGTAAAAAGGTATGGGAATGTAATTAATAAGCAAGAAAGAAAGGAGCTATTTTAATGTCCATTCAGGGAATGGCAAAACCATATCATGAAGCATTATGCGGACATTAAAAGTGATGTTTTTAAAAATCCTATAATAGAAATAACAATATCATATTTTCAAATGATTATTTTTTAAAGTATAGTTGGTATACAATCTTATATTGGTTATGTTAGCATCAGGTATACAGTATAGTGATTCAACATTTTTATTCCTTACAATGTGATCAGTTCACTAATTCTAGTAATCATCTGTCACCATGTACATTTATAATATTGTGCACACTAATTGACACCGTGTACACAATATTATTGACTATATTTCCCATCCCCTTCTCACCCATTCCCCCATCCATCCCTTCTGGCAACCATCCCTTTGGTATGTTTCTATGGATCTGTTTTTATTTTGTTTGTTTTGTTTTGTTTCTAGATTCCACATATAAGTGAAACCATACAGTATTTGTATTTCTCTGCCTGACTTTTTTCACTTAGCATAATATCTTTTACAGCCATCCCTATTGTTGCAAATGGCAAGATTTCATTCTTTACTTTGAATACTATTGATACATAATATTCTATTATATATTTATACCACATCTTCTTTATCCACCTGAAAGTCTCAGGGCATCTTGTAATTTGAATATGTCCAGAAATGTTTACCATATGTCTACAGAGGAACTGGATGTACAGGGTTTAAGAGGAAGTAAATTTGAGTCAGCATTTGAAGTTTAAAAAAGCATTCTGCACACTGAAATGTTGAAACTCGTTGCTTTACCCGAAATCCTACTGTAGGATAAACCAGCTAGACAAGTGTTCAATCCTAGATTTCCTCTGAGGAGCACAGGTAGATTCCCTGAGATGACTGACTTCTTGATTGCCAGGAACAGTTGGCTGAGCTGGACACCTAGATACGGTGAATGGCAGGCTTGGAGTTCTAAACAATCCTGTGCTTCTATGTCTACCACTTTCTGTTCTGACTCTTTGAATATCTATTTCCCTGTTGATATCAGCAGTACCCACCAGCACACTAGTCAGTGCTAAAAGTGGTTAAACTCTCCTTGTGTGGTTGTCTCTCCAACTGGAGATAACAAGAATATGTGCTTATGATCCAAATTAAGGCACTCACATAGGAAGGCCTCCAGCCTGCAAATCATGAAACTTCAGCCTCAGTTCTGCCTGCCCCATTAATATGTGCTGAATTACTTGACTTCTGTGGGCTTCGACTTTTCATTGTCACTGTGAGGGATTTGGAGAAAATCAGATGTTTTTAACAAGAGTCATAGGCTTAGGGAGGTGGAAGTGATGGTGGCAAGGGCCACGAACTCCTGGAAATGAGTAGAAATTTAACTTGCTTTTTTTTTCTGAGAAAAAGCTTTAATCAGATTTTTAAAGTTTTCCACTTGAAATTGTTAATAACCCCTCCCCCCATTAAATATTTCTATAAACACATTGAACATTTTCAAGGCACTGGGTTAGGCAAGATAGGAAATATAAAACGACCGAGACAAATACCCAAATCATCAAAATCCTGTGACACCACATACTAGTTCCACAAAGAACAACAGACTGCAATAAATACTTAAAGAAGCAGGAGATTATAGCATCTGGAAGTGGGGAAGGGGAATTAGAAAACGCTTCAGGAAAAAAACAGTTTGTGCACATTGAAGAAGTAAAGCATTTCAGGCAGGGGGAATAACATAAGCCAAACACAGAGACCAAAAACCCTACAGTATGTGAGGCAATGGCATGCACTGATACTTTTGGCTAGAAGATAAAGTGGGAAGAATAAAGCAGAAAACCAAACACTATAAGCATCTAAAAAAATAAAGTATAATGTGCACATAATTATGGGGTCCTGGCTAAGACCTATGTCTACCCTAGTGCTTGGGTCTCTCAGTAGCTTTTAATTTTGTGAGAATATGTGCTTAGCTCCCAATAATGGGAAACATCTCAGACTGACATTCCATAGATAGATAGATTATAGATATAGATATAGATATAGATATAGATATAGATATAGATATAGATATAGATATAGATATAGATGATATAGATATAGATACCCTCCTTTCCATTTACAGAATTACTACATATCTATTAATATAATGTTTTAAAATATATATGTACAGTAGTCCTCCTTAGTCACAGATTTGCTTTCTGCAGTTTCAATTACCCTTGGTTAACTATGGTCCAAAAATATTAAATGCAAAATTGTAATAATAAACAATTCAGGAATGTTAAATTGCTCCCTCCCACGAGGATGTGAATCATCCCTTTGTCCAGCATATCTACATGTATACACTACCCACAGATTAGTCACTTAGTGGCCATCTGTGGTATCAGATTGACCATTGCAGTATCACAGTGTTTATATTCAAGTAATCCTATTTTACTTAATAATGTACCAAAGCCATTCACAAAACTTTTATTATTGTTATAATTGTTCTATTTTATTTACTTATTCTATTATTTGTTGTTAAACTCTTACTATGCCTAATTTATAAAGTATACATATATATAAACATCTATATGTATATATGTCAATTATATATATATACATATATGTATACACACACACATATGCAGTTTATTCTTATTATTCATAGTAACTATGCTCTGTAAAGTTGCTGTGAAGCCTGAATTAGTGAATACGAAGCCATTGTTTCTAAAGGAAATACAGGATTAGATTCCCATGAAACTTTCCTCTGAGCCTCTAATGATATCTTCATCAACCAATCAACACAACCTTATTTTATGTATGTTTGTGCTTAAAGACACTTTTGGAAGCATAAATATTGTTGATTCATTAGCACTGAACAGCAGCATTATAGCCCGTGCCTGGACGAAGGTTATGTGTACCTCCATAAGGTACGTCATAGTCTTCTGTGCTTAGGACATGGGACAGCACTTTAGCACTACACTTAGGGGCCAGTTTAAACAAAAACAAAACAAAACAAAACAAAATCATCAAAAAAGCACTGACATGCAAAATTCATGACACTAATTAGATCATGGAAAGATACTTGTTTGCAGTATGAGAGCTAAAAGCAAAAAGCAGAGCACTGCTTTGTTTAAATCCCGCTAGAAATATGTGTATTAAGGAATTCATGTTTTTGTCATTTCAAATATGCCATAAGCATTGATTTGTGGTTATAAATAAATTTCAGTGACCTAGGTGCATTTGTAAATATGAAACCCATAAATAATGAGGATAAATTGTATGTGTATATTTGTGTGTGTGTGTATGTGTGTGTGTGTGTGTGTTTGTATGCTTACATGTATACCCTCCTTGCAATTTAACAGATTTACTAAATAGAAAAATCCATACATGTAAATAATGTAACATGGTTGTCTCCTAAACCCCTTCATTACCACTATGATATCATCATTCTGGTCATCAGCCTCCTAGACTCAGAAATGTTTTGTAAGCAGAGAAAACAGATCTGTCTCTCAGAGACAGACATTCAATAACCAGCTCAAGACAGATGACTAAATTCAGAAAACCAGTATATTTCTTTATGGGGGAAAAAATAATCAGGGTACAAGGCACCATAACCCTCTAGCCAACACCTTTCTGCAGTAGCTGACCCAAGTGGGAGACCAAATAATACTTTGAAGGTGCCTTAGTAAGGATGAAACTAGTGAATACTACTCATATGGTTTGACTGTTTACTAAGTATCAGGTCAAAGGTACAAGTAATAATGAAGTATTGAGTAAATTAATATTAAAAATTTTAGTCCTTGAATGATCCATCTCCTTCCTACTTGTAGAACTTGCCCTTTAGCTCCTCAGTAGATGGCTGATCACCCCCCTTCAGACCCCAACTAAAGCATTTCCCCTCAGCAAGCCACTCACCTCTGGCCCATTTGATTCTACTTTTCATTTCCTTTCTATAGGCTTAGTTATATGTTCACATGATCATTATCCAGCTCCACCCCCTTTTATGTAAGCACTTTAAGGATAAGAAACACATCCCCTCATTTACTATCACATCCCTCAACTCTGCAAAAAGTTTGCCTCAAATCAGAAACTATTTATTGAATAAGTGAATATAAAGCCTACCTAAATCACTTATAATTAGTGATCCTACAAAATAAAGAAAAATGAGTGAAATCATAATTAATAATTACAATATTTCAAAACTCTGGTTGCTTTTTATGGCTTTTCAAATAGATGTCAGGGAAATGCAGCTCATAGTCCTAACCAAGCTGGTAAATTTAGAAAGTATGCTATTGAAGGCTAGTTCCCCAAAGATCACCAACACAACCTGTAGATAAATCAAAGCTGAGTTTATTGCTTAAAGCCATAGAAGAGAATACCATCACCACAGAGCTTTGACAGTGTCTTGGGAGGATAATGTAAAATTGATATTTATTTAAATTTGGAAGTCTTTTGTAAAGTGAGTCTTTCAATAGAAGAGCAGTGACAAGGATTGAGTAAAAATCAGATAATTTATCTGGATTGGTGGAAATACAAGATAAGAATTTTAACGCTAGTGATTCCAAGATTATCTAGTAATGTAGATAGTGGAGTTTTGGGTAAATAGCGGGGTAAATGTTTTTGACTCTCAGGGTAAAGTTTGAATCACAAAAACACTCTATAAACCTCATATTTCCACAACTAAACCAAAGACTTTGAAAACTACATGGATTACCTTTCCCCAATCCTCAAAAATAAACATTTTTAAAACAAGTTTCCAGGGAAAAGTTAATGCATTTAATTTGATGAAGTAAGAATATTTCACTTTTTAAATATGTTTTATTGAGATTTTAGAGAAAGAGAGAGGAACAGAGAGATAGAAATGATGAAAGAGAAACATTATTGATCAATTGCCTCCTGTACACCCCACATTGGGGATCTATCCCACAACCTAACCATTTACCCTAACCAGGAATTAAACCAATGTCCTCTTGGTTTATAGGTCAATGCTCAACCACTGAGCCACACTGGCCAGGAGAAATAGGACCATTTTAAATGGGAAGAAAATATGGTCTCCATTCAAATTAACTCTGTTGCTCCTGATACACCACTAAGGATGGCCAATTTCAGTAAACTGATCAAAATAATTCCATAAATGCATATTAATCTTTAGTCAAATCAGAAAATAATAATATAGTCACTTAAAAATGTTTTTCGCTTAGTTCAAGTATAACAATAAAACACAAAACTTCAATAGTAATGTAATAAGTGCATATGTAACTTATTTCATATGAGACCCAGTTTATATGTATTATTTAGTACCTAACGTGGGGTCAAATATCTTGTACTGGGTGAGCTATGAAGAAGAGTGACTTTTGATCTAACTGCCTGATGAAGCCAATTAAATAGTATGTGTAATTGATTGTGTTCTCCCCCTTAAAAATAACTTTTCAGCTGAAACCGGTTTTGCTCAATGGATAGAGCACCAGCCTACAGACTCAAAGGTCCCAGGTTCGATTCCGGTCAAAGGAATGTACCTTGGTTGCGGGCACATCCCCAGTAAGGGGTGTGCAGGAGGCAGCTGATCGATGATTCTTTCACATCAATGTTTCCAACTCTCTCTCTCTCTCTCTTCCTCTCTGTAAAAAATCAATAAAATATATATTTTTTAAAATAACCTTTCAGACTGACTGACTATACCAAGATCTCCATTGGAATGATATGAAAATATTTACAGTAGAATAGTCACTCTTCCAAGTCAAAAAGTTTCTAAGTTTTTTACAGGTAGCCATAAATTCTCTCACAATTAGAATAATCTAAGTTGAACCACATGACATGGCCATTCTGAAGGCAACATCAATCAAATACTATGATTTATATCAGCCATTTCCCTAGAATTTGGGAGTTAGATGGTATCTTCAAAAGTATATGGTACAACCACACTCCTACCAGAAACTGATGCATATCAGAGATAAAGTTTGTCAGAGTCGCCTGGTCATTGTCTGTGGCCAGACTTAGACCTCTGAGAGTCAGACCTGACATATGTCCCACTGCGTTCTGCTCACAGATCATGCCTTCACTTCCTGACAACTTCGTCATAAAGTAAAATATTTCAAAACAACTGTTGGTTTTGGACAGCTAGGCTGCTGCTTTATTCAGTATGTTTTGCTTGGAGATGGTTGGGTGAGAGCACACTGATTTCTGCTTCAGCTGCCAATCAATAGGATGTTATTTCACAGAAGTGAGATTGTCACATCACTCAGCTGGGGCTCAGAGGTCCCCTGGGAAATTGATTTTGGAGCAGCTAGTCCTTGCAGTGAGCTTATTGTCCTTTCCCTAAGACTCACCGGCACATAAGCAGTCATTCCTGCTAACTGGCTAATGACACATAGACATGACTCAAATCTCATTCACCACTCTTTTGTGAGGCTTTGATGTCTGTGGAGCTGTCCAGTCCCTCAAGGCATGTAAGCAATGGCAGATCAGACTAATACTTTTCCAAGAATTCCTTTCATAAAGTTCTTTCAACAGGTTGGGAATGACTGCATAATTCACGAGAGAGTCCCTTGTACAGATGTTAACGGGAGTCTGCTCCGGGCTATCAGCTAAATTTACATTAGACTTTGGGCTTGAGTCACCAGGCAGAGAGCTTCAGACACCAGTGGCAGTGCTGTCTGCATCAGCCTGTGCCCTGTGGCTTGACACAAGAATGGGAGACTGTAATTGCTTCAGAGGAAGTGAATAGGCTCAGTGCCTCCTGTGCTAGATGACTGCATGTTTATAACAGCACATTGGAAAGAAAACGTCCCTAGTTATGTCTATGCTTGTCCTTATCTGCTGATTTATGGTTTTCTAATGCTCTACGTTTTAACTACTTGGAATTTAATGCCTACTATTTTTTATGGTATTTGACTTCATGTAATAAAAACCCTTGCAAGCAACTTCTGAAATGGCAGAAGTTATGAGTCTAGGGAGAGAGACAATAAGCTTGCATTACCAGTGAAGGTCTTGGACTTGTGAATGTATCTATTTAATATTATATAGCAAGCTATAAAATTCACAGAAAAATATTTATGATTAATAGTAGTACCTTGGAGAAATTTTTCCCCAAATCTGGAGATGGTTCTTAAAATTGTTTGTTGCCCAACAGGAATGTTATTCCTAAGGTTTGTTTGTGGTTAGTAATTAAAAATACATTTAATAGTTGGTCCGAAGGTTGTGGGTTATTGTTAAGCTGATTAAAAATACATTTAAGGCCTAAACCGGTTTGGCTCAGTGGATAGAGCATTGGCCAGCGGACTAAGGGGTCCCAGGTTCGATTCCGGTCAAGCGCATGTACCTTGGTTGCGGGCACATCCTCAGTCGGGGGTGTGCAAGAGGCAGCTGATTGATGATTCTCCCTCATTGATGTTTCTAACTCTCTATCCCTCTCTCTTCCTCTCTGTAAAAAATCTATAAAATATATTTATATATATATATATATATATATATATATATATACATACACATATATATGTGTGTGTGTGTGTGTATATATATATATATATATATATATATATATATAATAAAAATACATTTAAGGAAATGGATTACATATCCCCATTCAGAGCTCCTTGCTTCCATCAAACTGTGCATGTATTGGCTATGATGTTCTGTCACTTATATGTGTTGCAAACATCTTCTCCAATTCTGTATTTTGATTTTACATTTATTAACATCTCTTGATTAATAAAAGTTCTTGTTTTTTATGAGGACAACTTGATCAGCGTTGTCTATTAAGAATAGTGCTGTATTTTTTACTTAAGTATTTTCCTACTATAAGTTCATGAAAATAATGCTTCACACTGTATTCTGGAATTTTATTTGTTTACCTTTCATATTTAGATTGAAAATCCACCTAGAACTTATATTTTATGCACAATGTGAGGCAAAGTTTGATCTGGATTCTTTTTCATATGAGTAACTAGTTTTCCCAGTAACAATTGTTAAAAGGACTTCTCCTTTGTGCCTTTGCCATACATCAAGTGTCCTAATGTGTATTGATCTATCAGGCGTCTTCAAACTACGGCCCTCGGGCCACATGTGGCCCGCAGAGGAGTCTGATCCGGCCCGCCAGGTTTTTTGGGCAGTGAGCGCAGCCGAGGTGTTACAGTAGGAATTAGTAGTTCATATAGTCCGGCCCTCCAGCTCTCTGAGGGACCGTGATCTGGCCCCCACTTTAAAAAGTTTGAGGACGCCTGATTCTATTTCCATACCAATGGTCTACTTGTCTATGTTTTCAAGATGCTCTTATTGCCCCTCACTCCTTTGATGAAGCAATATTTGGGATCTCAACCCAGTGTTGAGTAAACTCACCATGGTTTCCCCCCACTCATCAGACCTTAACTCCAGTGTGTCTCTCATTAACCTCACTCTCAAAAGTGCTACTGAGTCTCAGGTTTACCCACCATACAATTAACAACCATCTCCAGGAGAAATGTACCCCCTTGTGCATAATCTCTGTCCTACCTCAGATACTGGCCTGGTAATTATCTCATCTTGTTAGCATTTCAGTTACATCAAGTCGACCTTTAAATGTGCTGGACCAGATTTTCCCCTTTGTCCTCAGTGGGAGGGTTGTTCCAAATTACCTAGTCTGCCATTACTAGAATCAAGAATGTGTATCTTCTTTCCTTACACAACACTTAAATGTCTATCTCTAATTCTCTTATCTTTACGCAGTATTTGTCTCCAATTGTTTTATGTGTATTTTTAATGCTTCAATCTATCAAATGAAAATGTGTGCTTCTACCTTTCTTTCCATATCTCCTGCCCCCTTTACTTCCCACCCAACATCAGCTTTCTCAAAAGGCATTGTTTTATATCCTTGATGAAGGCTATTGGACATAACCACTGTAATTTTTATATAAATGACACCTGCACCACTTCCACCGCCCCCCCCCCCCCCACACACACACTGGAGATGAAGCCCACACCCAGAGCATGTGCTCTAACCTGGAATTGAACCTGACCTCTTGGTGCATGGGATAACACTCAACTACTGAGCATCTCCAGCCAGGCTGTTTACTTCCCTTCTCTGTTCTGAGACTTAAAGCCATCATATGATGAGTTTCACAGAAAACAAAAAGAATTATTTATGAATCTGAACCAAGATTGCCCAGGTGGACCCATTTATGTTGAGGAACTAGAGCCAGAAGGTCATGAAGAACACATTCCACTTAGCATGTTCCTTCAGGAACTTTGGAGCTTATCGGCTGTGTCTGAACTTTAGCATCTCTTCACCATGACAACCAGACCATCTGTGGTTCTTACTTTGAAAGGCAACAACTCATTTTGCCAACCAGCACCCTTCTTTTGTATATAGGGCTCAACCAACCCCTATTAGCCAAATCCTTCATTTACATCAAGAATGTAAATGGACTGGGGACAATGCATGCAGCCTTTCTAAGCCCTGCTTTCTCTGTTATCCCTAGAACACAATTTATGTTGCTACTGAATCTGTGTCCCGGATTATAATGCTTCCTTTGTTCAAATAAACACTTTCTGTTCTTTATTACAGCCTATATATTTTGCTATTATTGTTGTTAACAGAGTTTTAATTTTTGTGTACTTCTAACAAACTTCTATGTGACCACAATGACACTTGCTATGTACTTTCCATTGTCTCTAGTGATGCATTCTACATGGTCCAATTCACCAAACAAGTCCTCATAAATGTGACATATTTCAGGAAAATACACTCCATGATGTATTTTATTACAATTTATGAACCATCTATGATTAGGAAAAGTTACATGCACAGTCACATTTCAACCTCCCACATTTGCACATATTTTTGTTACTTGTACTTTTTGAGAAATTCAGATACCACATGCTGTTTGTCTTAGAGAAAATCAAAAAGATTAGGATATCTGAAAGATTAGATTCCTGTCTTCTTACCCATGCTCAGTGCATCTCATTTTTCCCTTTTATCTAGGTGAGTGGTGTGGCACTGGGAATATGACTTCACCAGGAGGCCACAATGGGAAGACAGATAACAGAAGAATGTGCTGATATTATCAAACAATCACTCACCACAGCAAGAATGTGATTAGGCGTAGAAGAGATACACCTCTACATGGCTTTTAAAACTGCATGAGGGTGGATAATTCTGGGAAATTGTAGTTTCCCGGCAAACAAGCTGATTTGGCACTTCCTATAGCCCAAATGCCAAAGACAGGCCATGCGCAGAGGAAGTGAAAGCGCCAGGGGAACTTTCCCCACCGGCTGCTTTCATGACCTCACTTACTCATAATGCTTAGAAGGTACATACTTGACATCATTTTTTGAAGGTGTGGGAATGGCAAGGTGAAAAGGAGCTGCAAGTTTTTCCTGAAAAGTATGCTAACATTTGTAAAAAAAAAAAAATACCTATCAATTCAGAAGCTGGAAAGGCAGGTAAAGTAAATTCAGAAACTGAGAATGCTTGAACCCCGAAAACTAAGAAAATTATCCCCATGCTGAGGGTGTCTGCATCATGGAAAAACTCTATTTTGTTTTTTCTTAAATATATTTTATTTATTTCAGAGAGGAAGGGAGAGGGAGATAGAGAGAAACATCAGTGATGAGAGAGAATCATTGATCAGCTGCCTCCTGCATGCCCCACACTGGGGATCGAGCCCACAATCCAGGCATGTGCCCTGACTGGGAATCGAACCATGACCTCTTGGTTCACAGGTAGATGCTCAACCACTGAGCCCCCCCAGCCTGGCTGGAAACACTCTTTTAATCTTTGAGTTTCCTTAATAAACTCCAGCATTCTCTTATGTAAGCTGGATGGCACCATAGGATTTCCTGCCTAACGAATTACAGAGATCACCCACAGTACAGAGAATTAAGGAGTATCCTCCATCTATTTCTCTCAGCTTTGAGTTTTGGAAAAAAATTACAAAACAATTAGAAAGTCCCACTGTATTTAATATATTAATACAAAATATTAAATGTATATTAAGTGATAATAATGAGGAAATAAAGACAATGCTTCAGGATTCATATCTGTCAACTCCCATTCTCTTAATATTTATGTGATACTAGCCAAGGCCTTTTATAAATGCATCCACAATGAAAGAGTAAAATTAGCTTGTCCTCAGAGTGAATGAAAACAAAACAAATAAACTACCAAAATATTTTCCAATTTTATTTTTTAATGCTCCCTCAAAAATTATAAATGGCACAGCAAAACTTCTCAAAGAACCATGTATTTTGAGATATCTATCTGCAAAAAAATTGTGTTTCCACTTGATAAAATAAAAATAATGTTGAAATTCTGAGGTGATTTTGTGGATAATTCCAACATCCCTTTCCCCCTCCCATAAACTCCTGAAGTTAAGCTGTTTTTCACATGTTAGCACCAGAGACCTAGTCTGACCCCTTAATAGTTTACTACTGAAAACAAGCCAGCCCAGATTGACACAAATCCAGCAAGATACAGTTCACTTTAACACATCATTACTTTCTGATTCCCACCCCCCCCCTCTCTTTTTTATTCTGCTCTACTGCAGTAAGATGTTCACCTAACAGGACATATCACTATATACCCTCTGTCTCACATTTCAGTCTCTCAAGAACTCTCCTGGCAGAAAAAAAAGAAAAGAAGAAAGAAAAAAAAAACACATGTATTGACCAGTGTGCCCTCCCACTCACTCCCCACTCCACCCCACCCCACTAGTTACACCATTGAACAGATGCCCTAGGGCTTTATCTTTGCCCATGTTAAGCTGGGGTGGGGGGGTGCAAAGAACAAAATCTTTACTGTTTTATATTTAGTTCTCCTCAGTTGGGGTGTTGACATAGACAGGTGTGTAGCAAATGGGTTTTGAAAAAAGAATAGAGACTAGAGCACATGATTTGGGCATGATCAAAATGTTTTATTTAAGTAGTGGTTCAACCATCCAAATTTACATTTACCCATGAGAGCATTTCATATGTAAGTATATGTAGCATAGTTGTAATATCTCTATTGCTTCCAAAATCTCTTAGTGTGGTCCTACCAAGGAAAGTCAGACTAACTATATACATTTTATATATATATATATATATATATATATATATATATATATATATATATATATATTTTCTTAGAAAATGTCAAAATATCAGTTTATTACATAGCCCACCATAACTGTCTGATGTCCCTCTAAGTAATATAATTCTCTTTTCCATTTCTAAGAAAAAAATTAAGTTTATGACTGAGGTAATAGTAACTTCTCTTTCAAATCATAGTCCAGAATTTAGTGTGCCCTGCGAATCAAGGAGAGGAGTACAGTGTGTCCACAAGATCTCCCTGGGCAATGACAGTGTAAAAGTTGTACAGTCATCACTTAAATTTGATGCCAAGCCAAGCAAATATTGTGATCCAGTGCCCATTCTCTAGCTTCTTTGCTACGACCCCTGAAAATGCGTTTAGACCCAGAAGACCAAGAGAATGAATTACAGAGATTGGCATGGCATGATTACAATCCAGGAAGGTGGCATGGTTTGGAATAAGAAATGGCTTAGGAGATGGTCAGCAAGCTAGCAAAGAGCTGAATTGTTGTCAATAGATTTAATTCTATTTTCACTTGAATTAGGCTGACTTCTGAGGTCAGTTTGCCAGCATATCTTTCTTTCTTTTTTGGTCTTAAAATGAGCACAGGCAAAGAGGAGATGTTGCCTTTTGACACAGAATGTTCACACTACCTGGTTATCCTCGCTTGATTCCCTGGCACTCGAATGTCTGTGGAATGGCAGAGCCTACAAGTTAAGCCCTGAGTACTCCCAGCATACATTCAGTGGGTATAAGTGGAAGCAAATGGAAATGTCCTCTGTGCAGGAAAGACAAGTAAAGATTAATTAATATTCACTAGAGAAAACTAAAAACAAAAGGAGCTATCTATTCAAATTTCTCAAAAGCTAATTTTTCTGATTGTCTGGAGGCCCTTCACTCCTGATGTGTCCTGCAAAAGCTTTCAAACCAGAACAAATATCACCTCCTTTGTGATGCTTTCTCTGGAACCTGCTAGACAATTTAGCCACCCTCACCTCTGGACCCCCAAAATCACCAGCCATCTTTCTAACATAGTCTCCATTATGATATACTTGCGTGGACTACTTGCTGATGTGCTTGAGTAGGCAGTGAGTTTGCAGACTTGTAGATTAATTTGTAAACAATGGGTGCTTTGTTAGGACCATCTCAGTTTTAAAAGTGAATGATGGCCCAGCTGGTGTGGCTAAGTGACTGAGTGGTCATGGTTCTATTCCAGTCAGGACATGTGCCTGGGTTGCCGGCTTGATCCCCAGTGTGGGGAGTTCAGCAGACAGCCAAACAATAACTCTCTCATCATTAATGTTTCTCTCTCTCTCTCTCCCTCTCTCTTTCTCTCTGAAATCAATAAAAATGAAAATATATAAAAATAAAAACTAAGAATAATAAAAGTGAACCATGAGCCCCACTACCAGAGCCAAATGAGAGCCCTGTGGTTCAAACTGTATCTTCATGGGATGTATAAAACAGCGCCTCTTTTTCATTTCTGGCCTACATTTTTCAGGTGGCAGCAGATTTTTCATCACACTGACATTCATCAAATAACTGGTGTCAACTGCCGCTTTGTAAATAAAATATAAGCTTCATTTTGAGCCAACTTCAGGGATATGACAACCTCATTTGTTCAGAACTACTACTCAATTCACAGCGAGTTCTTGAACGGCTCACTTTTAAGAAATTAGGTGCCAAATAATGGGCTTGTTAAATAGAAAATGTCAAAAACAGACTTCTAATATGACTAACAGGTGTTCACTGAAACAAAAGCAAATATCTGAACCCAATGGAATGCTGATCTTATACAAACATGCTTATGCTGACAAACACAGCCTAGATGAAGAGCACAACATATTCTAGAATGGTAATCTCACATCAATATGCTTATACTAAAAAATGCTAAAATTGAGATGGACAACATTTTTTAAAATCGTAAGCTACAGATATTTTTACACATTACATGTGAAATTCTATCTATTTGAAAGTGATTTTTAAATTTTTATAGGAATATATCCTAAGACAACCAAAACACCAATCAGAAAGAATATATGTAACTATATGTTCATAGCAGTGTTACTCACAAAAGCTAAGATCTGGAAACAGCCCAATTCCCCTCAGTAAATGAGTGGATTAAAAAAGCTAGAATATGCTGAAACCGGTTTGGCTTAGTGGATAGAGTGTCCATCTGCAGACTGTAAGGTCCCAGGTTCAATTCTGGACAAGGGCATGTGCATTGGTTGTGGGCACATCCCCAGTGTGGGAAGGGGAGGTGCAAGAGGCAGCTGGTTGATGTTTCTCTGTCATCGATGTTTCCAGCTCTCTATCCCTCTCCCTTCCTCTTTGTAAAAAAATCAATAAAATATATATATTTTTAAAAAGCTAGAATACTATGCAGCTCTAAAAAAGAAGGATCTCTTTCTCTTTGAGACAACATGAAGGAACCTGGAGAGTATTTGTGCTAAGTGAAGTAAGCCAGTCAGAGAAAGACAAGTATCATACGATATCACTTATATGTGGAATCTAATGAACAAAATAATATGGCAAACAAAGTAGATCTAGAGATATGGGAGCATACAGCAGACTAAAGATTTTCTGCAGGAAGGGAGAGATGGAGGGAGAGAAGAGATCAACCAAAGAATTTATATGCATATATGCATAGCCCATGGACACAGACCATAGTGGGGTAAAGGCCTGGGCAGGGGGTGAGAGTGGAGAAGAGGGAGTCAATGTGAGGAAAAGGAGGGGATCTGTAATACTTTCAACAATAAAGATAAAATTTTAAAACTAAAATTAATTAATTTATTTAAAATCTCAGTCTGATTTCAGGCTACAGTGTTTGATTAGTAACTACTGGACTGAACCCATTGGAACTGGTTTGATTTCTAAGATTTATAGAGATTTCTGACAGATATTTTGATTGAATTTCCCTAAGAGACTGTTAAATAAAATAATGGATGCAAAAACAGCAACCCAGTTGTTAAAATAAAAGGTTTGACGTTTGATGATATGGGCTAAAATTCTAGTTCCCACACTTTTTAGCTCTAAGACTTTAGATGTTATTTAACCTTTCCAAACCTTCCTTTTTAAAATATATTTTATTGATTTTTTACAGAGAGGAAGGGAGAGGGACAGAGAGCCATAAACATCAATCAGTGCCTCCTGCACACACTCCACTGGGTATGTGCCTGCAATCAAGGCACATGCCCTTGACCAGAATCAAACCTGGGACCCTTGAGTTCGCAGGCCAACACTCTATCCACTGAGCCAAACCGACCAAAGCCAAACCTTTTCTTTTCTTTTTTTTAATCTGTAAAATAGGAGTAAAAACACCTAATTCTCTGGATTATTTTAAGGATTAAATTAGGTATCATTTGTAAAACCCTTAACCCAGAGTTTGGTCCACAGCAAGTGCCAAGTAAATGTATTTCCATTATAACTTCAGTTGCTTTGCACACAAACTTTCCATGAACTCTTACTGAAAGATATTTCCAGATACTTGTGTTCTGTGCACTGAAATCTTAGAAACATAATGTGTTCTCATTTATTACAATTTATCCCATTTCCTTTAACAAGATTAATTTAATTCATCTCTGCCATTATACTAAAATATTTCAAATTTAAGAATGTTTCTTCTATACAGTTCTTATCCTCCTAACAATAAACAATATGACAGAGTTTACAAGTGAAGAGACTTGATTCCATTAATTTCCTCAATTTTCTCTTTCAAGAAGCTTCATTTGCCCCAAACCTTTTAGGATTCCTACATTATCTATTTACTGATTATATGCTATTATTAATTTACCCAAAGCTTTTCAGACAGAAGTTAATTGAGGAAGTAAACTAACTTATTCCAGGATGATGCTGGGTTATCTTGACCTTGAGTTCAACTTCAAGTAGACATTCAATTAGGTTTTTGGAGCCAAAAAGTTCTTCACTCTGTAATCCCAGATCTCTCTAGGGAGGTTTATCATACATCCAGTTCCCCATGAAGGGCTGCTTTGATCCCCAGTCAGCCTGCATAATCTAATGTTTTGGAAAAGCTTGTTCTCTGTTTTGGAAGACCATCCTTGTTTTCTTACATTTGTTACGAAAAAATTGCGAAAGTCCCCAACGATTGAGAAAAGCATAGAATGAAGACCTGGGATCAGATAGCTTTTCAAATGGACTTTCTTTTTCTTGTGTATATCTTGATTTTCAAATTCCTCCCTCCTTTTACTCTTGGTTCACTGTCCTTGAAAAAGCAGTCAGAATCCCTCCCTGTGCCATGAGATAGGTTCACATCTTTACACTGTGACCCTTAGAAAAGCATTTTGTTATTCAGGCTCAGACATGCAGTTTTCAATCTAAAAAAAAAAAAAAAAAAAAAAAATCACCTCTGACCCTTGGGAAGGAAAAAAAAAGCTTTAGAAATCTTGGTAAGTGGGGATAAGCTTTAGGATGTGATCAAAGAGGACCCCCTGGGCACAGGACAGACTGTCTCTACCAGTAACCACCTACTGGTGGAGAGCAACCAGCTAGAGGGTGTTCTTATTACTCCTAGGTAGGTTCTTCCTACCACCGAGCTCTTTCAGAGGCAGCTGATTTTTTTCATTTGTACTCGTCAGACCAATTCTCAGCCTTCTGTACTCTGGTTTTGAAAAAGTATTGCAAAGGTATAGAGGTGAACAGAAGATACTAAAATTCCATGAGGGATCTAAACAAGAAGTGACAGCCCCAGTAGCCTAATGGATAAGGCATTGGCCTCCTAAACAAGAAGTGACAGAAAACTGTGGGGGTCTTAAATCATTTCCTCTTTCTTGGCATCATACAGATATTTTCTTCTAAAGATCTCAACACTTAGCCATTGATAACTGTTATTTTTAAACTACACTCACACACACACACACACACACACACACGCACACACACACCAAGTTTATATCTGCTAGTGAACTGTTTAACCTCTGCTTAATATGAAGATGCCTTCACATTTGTTGAAAAAGACCTTCACCGAGTCAGAGCCTCAGTTAACAGCTCAGGGTCATGGATGTTGGAATCGCAGCCCCAACGCCTACAATTTGGACTCCTTCATATCTGGCAGCTCCTACTTTATAAATCACCAGGTCCATGTGGTGTTCTCAGTAAGGCTCCCATTGTTACTCACCACTCGATATTCAATGCTAAACATCAAAAGAACGCAAACACCCAAAATGTCAAGTCCAGGGAGCAAACGTTTTAAGAGAACTTATCCTGGTACCGATTTAACTTTTCTCTGAACTTCAAGAACGAGGGTGTGGGCCTGCCATCAGACCAGTAAGTTAGATAGGATGCATCCAGTTCTTATTCCTACTGCCTATTACGAGGTCCAAGGACGCCATGCTACTCTTGGCACATGTAAGTTACTGACTGGACAGATTGTACTAAACAAAGAAATCTCCCTAATTGCAGATTTTTTTAAAACCTGTACAACTCTGAAATTTGTATTATTATAGCATATCCTGAAGGGCAGAGGGTTTGAGAGTGGAAAGGGAGAGGAAACTGGCTGTTTAGAACATTTCTATGGTGCATTTTTTTTCTGAGGAACCCAGAGTACCAGGAGCTTTGTTCTGTTATAGTTACTTGTACACATTTATCTTTTTGCTTTTGCAATCTCTTCCTTTCATCTTTTCAATTAAAAAAAAAATAGCCAAGGAATAGTTTGATTTAGTTCTGGGTGAATGTGCAGTAGTTTCTTGAGTGGCTCTTTCCACAACCTATTCCAAACAAGTTGTCCTTTTTCTAAAGTTTTCCTTCACTTCTGCTTGCTAATTGCAATACCAGGCCTGCTCTGCTGTTTTGCCTATTTACTTGGATTTGTTTGAGTCACATGAATTGATTGCCTTAGTCTCTTGATAGGGGGAAAAACAACTAAAATTCCTCAAACATATCCTCAAGAAGCCTACTATGCACTGAGAGCTGGGCCAGCAGACTCCCACACACAAAGCTGTCAGACATTGAACAATGAGTGACAAGGTCATTAGGTTCAATAGGAGTTCAGGGAAGAGAGAAACCTCACTATATCTGATATGCTATGTAGATATTGTTATAGTCCAGGGAATGGGCTTATTGGGAGGATTAAGCTTGTCTGGAAAGCAGAATAAGGAAGAACTTCAAAATATTAGACCTGAATATTTTTTTTGTGTGTTGTTTTTTTCAATTCCATTAATCTTTAAAAAAAATTTCTTATTTTATTGTCTAAAGTTTTATATATGTCTCCCTTTTCCTTAATTGTCCCTCCCCCCCGCAACCATTCCCACCCCAGCAAGCCCCCACCACTCCAGTGTCTGTGTCCATTTTATGCTAATATGCATGCAGACAAGTCCTTTGGTTGCTCTCTAACCCCCATCCTCTACTATTTGTCTCTAGATCGATTTAGACCTGAAGTTTTGAGAGCTCTGTGCATCTCTGACAACAGACTGGATTTAACCAAAACTTTCTGATCTTATCCAATTCTGCTACACTTATCTAAATGAAGGTATATTTTCCCAGCTGAAAACACTTTTTGTTTTAAAGAACAATTGCTTTTAAATGTCAAATGTTCTGCAATCTAGATCATTACACTCCTAAAGCCAGGAATAAGCAGGTCTTGTGAAGCTGGAGAGCCTCGTGGCCATAAAACAGGGCGTACAATACCCATTACAACATCCATTGTTCTACCAATGGGCTTTGAAACAGGTAGTCTGTGCAAGGAGGCCATTCTTACTTTTTCCCAAATCTGATATTGCTTGGAATGTTGAAGACAGCTCTCTGAGGATGGAAGTAAAATAAGGAAAAACAGGTTCAGGACAAATAACATGGATTGAGTGGCTGCCTGCAGGGAAATGGCTATAGGTCAAAACACATGAGTTGGAAAGCTGAGCGAGAAACGTAGGCAGCCTACAAAGTTCCAAACGAACCACAGTTCGAAACCAAGCACATCATCCTGGTTGACTGTTTTTCAACCATCATAACACATACAGAGGCACTTAGCACACTTGCATGGCTTACTAACCAATTTTGAAATCTGGCACTTGGATTGCAACAAGGACACGATTTAATCTCTAAAAAAAAAATACAAAATGCAGATTTTTGTAGGATATAAATTTTTGTAGGGAACAAACAAAGAAAAGAGGGCGTATTCTCTAGAGCAGTGTGTCTCCAAGGGTGGTCCTGGAGCAGCAGCATGAGCTGGGAACTTGTTGAAGATGAAAAGTCTAACAGAATCAGAAGAAATTCAGGGGCAGGGGCGCAGCAATCTTTGTTGCAACAAACCCTTCAGCTAAGTTTTGAGAATCACCACTCAATGGTAGGTAGAAAACACCACACTTTTTAAAGTTCATCTTTTAAGAGACCAAGGCTTTAAGTCAATCTGTAAAAAAAATTCTCTGTACTCTGCTAGTGGGAAAGGCATAACCGGGGCCTAAAGGAACAGTTTCAGCAGTTCATACAAAATGGATAAAGAACGGGTTAAAGATCAGCCAAAGCAAATATCTGAGCAGAGTTGTGAGGAGGCAGGTTGGTAGAAGGCAGTGTGAGCTGGAGGCATTGGAAAGAGGAAAGATAGGATGTTATGGGTCCTTATAGGAGACTTGCCTAATAAGCCAGCATCTCTACTTCATGGGAGAATACTCACTCCACTCATCCAAGAAAAAGCTCCCCCCCAAAAAAACAACAACAACTAACAAACAAACAAAAAAACAAATGAATCTCATCACAGCCATAGGGTAGATAATGTCCTCCGCTGGAGGCAAAGTGACCATCCTCTTGAGGCTGCACTTTCTGTCTCAGATGCAGGGTTATTTACAGACACCAAGGAGTGAGAAGTGGACATTCCTGGCTGGGTGACCTTTGGCAGCAGCCCGCAAAACCAAGTTGCCTCAAAAGTCCCCCTGGGGAAGAAGACAGAGTCCACTTTGGACAGTGTTTAGAGTTCCTAACAGAAGATGGGAGAAGGGCCCACTGTGGGGCAAAAGTGACAAAGCCATTCTGCCCCATCTCCCCCCCCGCCCCCATGGGCATGGCCATGAGGCAGAATGAAACATGGACCCAATGTGTGAGAACATGGCCCAGCAAGCCCTGCCCAATCTTCTCTCCCAGGCAGTGGCAACAAAGGATGTGCCAGAAAATGGCATGGAGCCCTCTTGGCTTCCAACTCCATGTTAAGGAAATGGCCAAGTTTCCTTGAATTGCCCACTATGCATTGTTACATGTGAATCTAACTAAAAATACTTTTGATGTTACTCATGTGCTCACAGAGACCGGGTTCAGCATTCTACAGATACACCTACTGGAAGCAAATGGGCTGTGGGACTGACAACCCATCCCACAATTCCACATTAGCTTTTGATAGCAGCCTAGGAGTTGTGCCTTACTTTAATGTTCCAAAGCATGGATTGATGGCCATCTATGTGGAGAATCCTTCAGTGTCTTATTTAAAGAGCAGGATTCCAGGTTCCATTATAAACCAATAAAATCAGAAATGCCTTAGGGTGGAGCTCAGAAGTCTGAATTTTTGATAAAATTCTCAAGTGATTTTTATGTCCATTAAACTTTAAAATATGGTTAGTTGGTTTAATAGTCAAATTGACCTTACAACATTTCAATCACAACCATATGCATTAAATATTGGTACATACTTTTTCTTGGTAATGCTATACCAATTAGAGAGAGAGAGAGAGAGAGAGAGAGAGAGAGAGAGAGAGAGAGAGAGAGAGAGAGAGAGAGATTAGAAATAATAAGAGAGCAATATTGAGAAGATTTTGATGAGGGCCATAAACAGGCACGTGCTCTAAATGATAGAATAGAAAAAGGATAGAATAGAAATGGGGCAAAGAGAAAGTGAAAAGGATTGTCATCTCTGTACTATTCACAAACTGGGAGACTTAAAACAACACACATGTATTCTCTCACAGTTCTGGAAGCCGAAAGACTAAAATGAAGGTGTTGGCAAGGCCACATTCCTTCCAAAGCCTCTGGAAAAGACCCTTCCGGTGTCTTTGAGCTCCGGTGGCTGATGATCACCACTGGTTTACAACAGCATCACTCCAGTCTCTGCCTTACAGCCAACTCCTTCTCTCCTCGGCATGTCTTTTCACTGCCTTCCTTTTAAAGATACATGTGATTGCATTTGGGGTTCAATTGAATAATCCAAGAGAAGCAAGCTCCTCCTCTCAAGATCCTTAACCTAAGTACATCTGCAGAGTGCCTTGGATTGTAGACGAAGCCTGCTGCCAACACAGGTTGAAATTTGAATTAGCAGGAAATCTAGGTCCTCCCCTAGTATGTTTCTGTGTTCCATAGGAGGCTGAGGACTCTCAGCTCCCCCTGAGGGCGGTAATGATTTGGGCAGAGGAAAGTTTACAAGCTGAAAAGGATAAGTACAAGTAATCAGATGCAATGGTATTATCTTGAGGAAGACGAATTCTGGAAATGTGACGTCCACACAGAAACAAGAACTCTGTCAGAGAACCAACCATTTTCCTCATCCTCAGAGACAGCTGGGAGAGAGGGTACCTAAAATGCAACCTTCAGCCATTTTACTTGCCACCTCGTCAGGCCTTGGGGAACTTCCTCCACACGAAAACATACTGAAATCATATGAGCCAGGCAGTAAAATCTCATCGTGCAACTCACATGCCCTAGTTGCAATGAGTCAGTAACACTCGGCATAAATTATGTTTGAGTAGGGTAAATCGCTTCAGAAATTTAGGAAGCCACAATCCAGTTTATGTCTAAATACGAAGAACTTTAGAAAGGGCCACTTAAGTCTTCTAGTTCCAAAAATGTTTCCAGTGCACAGGAAGTCACGATAGGGTACAAATGGAAAGTCACAAATGTCATAGCATTTCACACCATGATTCACTCATACTAAACAGTGCAGAGTCAAATTCAATAAGTCGCAAGATAGAATTTCCTATGAATTGGACATGAAATCCCATTTTGGTCCTCATGAATGCATATAAAGGTAGAGAGAATCCTGTGCTCAAGGGATCCCGATGAGATGGTGAGACATCTTCCAGATCTTTCTGCAAACTTTCAGGCTCTGACCCTCCCCTGGAACCCTCTGTGTCTGAATCTTGGACACTGGCAAGGCCTACACACAGTCAACCTTTTTCCAGGGCCAAAGGGCAAGTGCAGCAAACTATTAAATAAAACCAGCCTGGCCAATCTTGGGGAGTCAGTTTCTTACTAACCTCATATAACTGGGAAGAATTTTTTATTATTTTTAAAATTTGATGTGTTCACCTGATGACAGTCGTACTGCCAACGATACTGATAACAGCTCTTGGTTGAGAATGAGCAATGCCTCATGTTTTCCAAGTTGTTCCCAACTTGTAAAAAGGTGACCCCAATTTTACAGAGAACGAAACGGACTCACAGAGGGTAAGCCACCTGCCCAAATGCACAGGTAGGAGGGAGACTGCAGGCTCCATTTCCAGTCTGTCTACAACCATACCAGGCTCTTCTGTGTGATCCTGACTGGAGCCATTTCTTCCCACTGAAACGTCACTTTGAACTGTTCCTCACTTTCTGCTGGGGCACAATGTGCTTATCTGTGTTGATTAATTTTCACTTCAGCCCCTTTGATGTGGAATCAAACCTCAGATCTGGGGAACCTACAGGCTGGGCCGTGTTGCAGAAATGTAAGTATCTCTGCTTCCTTCCTCAACTGGGTTCACAGCACACATCTCTAAACCCTCACCTACATTCTCCTGTGGAAATCTCACCCTTCCGGGATCTAAGAGGACCCCTGTGGAAACTGATCTGAGCACCTCTGTGGTGAGCCCTCTGAGCTGTGCCATCCTCTCAGCACTTTCAGAGAAAGGGCCATTTTCTTCCAGCATCAGCCAGCTTTTTCAAAACTGTGAAGTACGTTTGGTGTTGGGGCCACCACTTCTCTCAGCCTTCTACACCTCCCTTAGCAACCGGACCTGGAGGCCCAAGGTGTCATGGAGGGATCACCCCCTGCTGACATCCTTCTAAGAGGATGCTGATTCTTTCTCCAGCCTTACTGGTACCTTGGGGCACTCCTCAGCTAGCTGCCCGGTAACTTAGTTTTTTGCTAAGTGGCTAACAGCTCATACTGTCATAATGTATTCTCCATCCCAGAGAAAAATGTTGCTTCAACTTAAATTTTGCAAAATAATCTCTAAATGAAGGATTTCAGTTATGGAGGCCAACCAATGAAGGAGGTAACTTTGACAAAATTGTCCCAGAGTCATGGGATTTTTTTTTTTTTATTTTTTTTTTTTTTTAGCTCAAACCTTAGAAACCAGTGCAGCCCTGGTTTTATGGTTTGGAAATAAAAGAGTGGGGAGGTTTACCCAAACCAGCCAGAATGCAATCCAAATCTCCCTTTAGTGTTTTTGGTTAAACAATTCCTCTTAAATTATGTCAAGGCAGTAGCTGTTTATTTCCACCTTAGATCTTTACAAGTATTCAAATATCTTATCTAAAATTAATGCCTTCTCATTTTTTTTCATAGTAATAAGCACCAAAGGGGCATTTAGATAATAAAGTCTTTCCATGGGAACTTTCAAGGAGTCCTATTTCAACATTCAAAAAAATAAGATCTATATATAAGCACAACATGAAAACTTATAATCTCTGTTTCCTTTTGTTAAGAGAGAAGGCTTCCTGAACACAGATCAAGTCATTGCAAAAGCCAACTAGACTGGCCCAGCTCAGCCTCTGACACTTTCTGTTTGGTCTGTACTAATGCCTCACCATTAGTGGAATGGTTTTCAACTGGTATTACCGTATGTCACTGAGAGACACAGTATCCCTCTGTTAAGAATTTTGCTGCCCAACTTCCTATCCACTTCCCATTCAGAATCACAGTGAGATGATGAAGCTCCATTTGGATAACACTTCTTCCCATCTTACAGGACTGAAAAGTAAGCAGTGGATACTTAAAAGTACTCTCTGGGGTTGTTCATTTTAATAGAGTCTCTGGAGAGATTAGTTCCAGCTCAGGAAAAAAGATGAGCGATCCTTTTTGCAATTCCCTCTGAGGCCCTTCCCCTAAGAGATTTCTCAACCCTGAACTAAGAGATACTTGTAGATTGGGAAAAAATAAGAATTTAAAAGAAAACCCACTGAATACCCAATCACACTAAATTTCCTAATTGACTTCTCCATCCAAATTTCCTCCCCTTTTTCAAGACATATTTCTTTAAAAAGACTGAATTTGAGGAATGACTGGCTTTGAACTGATGTACCAATCTACTTTACATTCTTGGCATAATTTATTATACCCATATTAATCATTTATCCTTGGAATAATTTTTTTTTAAGTTACCATAGACCCATAAATGAGGCCTTATGGTTCTAATCCCAAATTTGGTTAAATAACATAATGTTCCATTTGAAGCTACCCACACACACAATTTGAATAATTTACTTATTTATTTTTGTTTTAATTTTTACTGTTGAAAGTATTATATAGGTCCTCCTTTTTCCCTCATTAACCTCTTTCAGCCTGCTCTCATCCCTACCCATACTCCAGGCTGAATAATCTTTTTTAATAAAAACTACCCAAAATTATAATAATTATCTGAAATTTTCACAATGCCCCTTGCTACTCCCAAATTACCTCTGCTGGTTTTATTTAAACAAGCTGCATGTGCTCAGAACCATTATGGAATAATAAAATAATTTACGGGGCTGTGCAGTCAGGGTCTGGTTTGGTTTAAAAATAATTTGGAGTCTGTAGTTGATAATACACATCAGAAAACAAGAAATTAACAACAACACATTCTTTTTTAAAATGAAGTCTTTATAAATTTAATCAGAGTCAGTGGTTTTATAAGCAGAGGATGATAGAAAACCCAAACAGAAACTTAAAAATTGGAAAATACCCTAAAAATCCTTATTAAAAAAAATGAGTCAGCCTCTCCTAGAATGACTCTTTCAGACTTAATTTTGGTAACAGGTCTGAAGTCATATCAAAGGACACTATTAGGAAAATATTATCTTTTTTTATATAAAACTGCAATTCATCAAAGGGTCATTTGGCAATTCATTGAAACTATTTTAAAATAACAAATACCAAAAGCAATATTTAAAGTCTTTGTTATTAATAATTTGAAACATATGTGGTAATGCCATGTAATGTGGCCACTCCACGTTTCCATCAAGGTTAGCTTTGTGAAAATAGACTCTAGATCACACAATAAAACCTAAAGGACAGAAAGAGGTACTTTCACACTATTATGAACTCTTGAAGTTAATTTATAAAAATCCATACTAAGAACCCCTAGTGCCAAGTTAAGCTCCTGATGAAAAAACAAAACAAAAAACAAACAAACAAACAAACAAAAACACAGAGGTTAAGCATGCATTTAAATGTATTGTAGCAGCCTTTGCAAACTAAGAAATCCATCAGCCCAGGGATGGGGGCTCTTCCTCTACACTAGGATTCCAAAAGCTGCCAGAGGTCAGAATTTAATGGCCCCTGCAACACTGGGAGAGTGGCCTGGGTTGCTGGTGAGGATCAAAGGAATGGGGTATTTTTCAGGTGTCCAGAAATTTGGCCGACTTGGAGGATGTGGGCAGAGATTGAAATTTGTCCACTAAGCAGTGATGTTGGGTGATGATGGTTATCCTCCCCCACCCCCCCCAACCCCCCCATACACACACAAACACCTCTCAACCTCACTCTTAGGAGCTTAAAAAATAGGTGGTTACAGTTGATTTCTTTGGACCTGGATAGATGTGGGGCTGGTTCTTTCTCTTTGAGAAAGAAAGCAGGAATAAAATCCCAACCGGGGGAAAGAGAAATTGTGTGACACTAGAGTCGTCATTCTAAATCCTTTTCTTCCACAAGTATATGTGGGTGAATTTTGCCATGTGCAATGAGTAGGGAGAAATGAAAGAACTATACCTCACCTCTCCAGCAGGGGAGAGACAAGACCAGAGATTGCACATGAGAAATTAGCAACATTCAACAGCAATACTTCCCAGGGTGGGTCTGGCTGAATACATGGTGACAGGGCAGCAGGGAACTCCTGGTACTGCAGCTGCCATCGAGAGTGAGCAGGCTAATCCCTAGGACAGAGCATCTGCAAAGTAGGTGCCTTTCAGCTTCTTTGACAGGAAGTGGGGAAGGAGAAAGTTAGGGGAAAAGGAAGGGATAGAGAAAAGGAGGAAGGAATTATGAAGTAACAGAGTGAAATACACAGGGAATGAGGTCAGAGGGTACATTACTTTGCTAGGACTGCCATGACAAAATACCACAGACTGGGTGGCTTAAAGAAGAGAAATTTATTTTCTGTCAAAACCGGTTTGGCTCAGTGGTAGAGCATCGGTCTACGGACTGAAAGGTCCCAGGTTCAATTCCGGTCAAGGGCATGTACATTGGTTGCAGGCACATCCCTGGTAGGGGGTGTGCAAGAGGCAACTGGTCGATGTTTCTCTCTCATTGACGTTTCTAGCTCTCTATTTCTCTCCCTTCCTCTCTGTAAAAAAATCAATAAAATATATAAATTTAAGAAATTTATTTCCTCACAGTCTGGAACGCCAGAAGTTCAAGACCAAGGTATTGGCAGATTGGGCTTCTTCTCAGGCCTCTCTCTTTGGCTTGTCTTCTTGCTGTGTCCTCACATGGTCTTTCCTCTGTGCTTGCACAACCTTGGTGTCTCTCTGTGTGACCAAATTTCCTCTTATAAGGGCATCCGTCAGATTATATTTTAAATTAATCATCTCTTTAATGGCCCTATTTCTATATACAGTCATAGTCTGAGGTACCAGGGCTGGAGTTTTAACATATGACCTTGGGAAAACACAACTCAGCCCACCCAATGACATAAGAGAACACCAGTTTTGGTGTACCATAGCCCTGCCTCATTTTCCCCTTACACCCAAATCTTGACTGATTCTCAGAGATGAGGCACTGCCAGGATCCCAGCCCTCAGGTGTGCAATGAAGGCATGAAATCTCTCCATCCCTACCTATTGGGCACCTTACTGACTCAATGGTCAGAATCCCAACTACCAAGAATGACCATGGGTGACAACAGTGACAAAGGGTAGAGATCCAACCTCAGAAGTTGCCTAAGATTTTCTTCTAACACAAAGAGGCCCTATGTGAAAGGGATAGATAGTGTACTGGTGCCTGAGACTCTCTGTGTCTCTGGGAGTGTCTTTATTTCCCAATTGGAAAAGGAGATAAAATGAGAGACATATAGTCTCAATTCAGGGGTACGCTGAGGTAATTTGTCAAGACCACAATAATGTAATTGTCTAGACATATTGGGAAAGAAGCAAATTATCTCACACCACTAGTTGGGGCTTGCTTGATGCCATACTAAAGCAACAGGAATAGGAGACCCTTAAAATAAGCCCTGCCCTTCTCCTAGAGTTCTTATAGAATATCCACTTTCATTATGCTTATATAAATGGCTTTATATGAAAATGCCCATTAGGAAATCCCCTATCTTGTTGTGGACTTGAAGGCTTCCTATTTTTGGTTGAACTCTGCCACAGTGTGGATCAGTCATGAGCTCCAACGATGACGCCACCACACTGATGAGATATGTGCTGCCGCCCGTTGCTTGATCTTTACAAACTGTCATTCCTACATCCATAATAAACTCAATCGCCTCAATTTATGTAAGATTAATTAAGGTTGAAAACATGACTAAAAGGTTATTTATAATTTAGAAATTTGAGACCAAAAAAAAATGTTGTTCTTTATTGTGAACCAGAGACGCTGATATTGAAGATAGAATCAGCAGAACATAAGAAGGTTCAATTCTGCAAGCCCTACTTCTTCCCAGCTTTCATCTAAAAGTTACCAGGTCTGCTTTACTAAGTAGTTGTCATGTCAATAATAATAATAATAGAAACACATTTCTGGAAATTTAATGGTCTTTTACTTCTTGTAATGCTATACTTTTCTGGATTAAGTTGTATTTCCTTTTCTTTCTTCTTTTAAAAATATTTTTATTGATTTCAGAGAGGACAAGAGAGGGAGGGAGAGAGAAATATCAATGATGAGAGAGAATCATTGATTGGCTGCCTCCTGCACACCCCACAATGGAAAATAAGCCTGCAACCTGGACATGTGCCCTGACTGGGAATCCAATCTTAAACTTCTGGTTCACAGTTCAACTTTCAGCCACTGAGCCACGCCAATAAATTTTTTTTTCTTAAATAAATTTAATTTTCATATCAATAGCAAGTGATCAACAATAGAGTAAAGAAAAAAATTAATTCACTAGTTGTAGAAAAACATATTTGGTGAAATTTCACATCTATTTTTTATTTTAAAAATTAAACTATTAAGAAATGATAGGCTGATGTAGCTCTATTTACTGAAGTGTCATCCCGGCATACACCAAAAGGTGGCAAGTTTGACACCCAGTTTGGGTGCCCGAAATGGGTGTCAAACTTACCACCTTTTGGCGTAGTTCAGTCTTCTAGTCAGAATATGTATAGGAAGCAACAGATTGATATTTCTCTCACACATCAATGTTTCTCACTCTCTCAAATCAATGAAAACATATTTTTGGGTGAGGATTTTTTAAAAAAAGAAAGAAATGATAGAGAACTTTATTAATCTTACTACAGATTGGAAAGAAACCAGTGTTAATAGTGGAAAGGCTATTTCCACTATTTAGAAAAGGGAAATGGGAGAGAATGACAGTTAAACATCTACTACAGAAATCTTCAGCATTTGATTTGAATAGAAAAGTGTCAAGAAAATCAAGAGAGTGGATTCAAGCCATATTTCCCAAACTAGAACACTAGCATCCTACCTAATAAAAGAGAAACATGCAAACTGACCGCCCCTTCGCCCCTTCGCTATGCCCAAGGCACTGCCCACGAGCCCATTAGGGTGAGTATGCAAATTAACCCAACCAAGACGGCAGTTAATATCCAGGCCAGAGTGAAGACTGAAAACAGCATAGAAAGAAGCCAAGTACTGCAGAAGGGAACCAAGCTGTGGAGAAGCAATCAAGCAGGTGGGGGAGAAGGAAGGGAAGCAGGCGGGGCGGTGAGAAGGGAGGAAAGCAGTCAGGGTGGGGAGAAGGGAGGAAAGCAGGTGGCCCTATTGCAGGAATCTTCCTTCAACAGGCATCTAGTTTATTAATAAAAATATTTGAATAATAATGTTATTATTAATATTTATGGAATTGTTGAACTGGGCGGCAACTATCAATAAATAAATTTTAGAAATGGCATATATTATATTCCCCTTTTGAACATTTGAAATACACTAAAAGTCTTGCCAAAAAGAAACATGTTTAACTTTTTTTAATACACAATTTTCAAAACTCATTTGATCCCACCTCCAACTGATGACAAAAACAGTGCTGTAGTATCAGATTTATGAGAACAGATCTGACTGGGAATTATCAGTGCATGCTTGGATTAGTTAGATGTCAGATGTCAGTATGCCAACATTTGAAGATATTTATGTAATCCATCTACATAGCTGCAAGTGATACTTTAAAAGTTACATCAGAAAATAATATATATAGCTCTAGCTGGTTTTGCTCAATGGATAGAGCATTGGCCTGCTGACTAAAAGGTCCTGGGTTTGATTCCAATCAAGGGCATATGCCTGGTTGCAGATTCCATCCCTAGTGTGGGGCATGTGGGAGGCAGCCAATAAATGATTCCCTCTCATCATTAATATTTTTATCTCTCCCTCTCCCTTTCTCTCTGAAATCAATAAAAATATATTTTTTAAAAAGAAAGAATATATGCATTCTATGATTATAGCAGCATTATTTACAATCTAGAAAGATGTAGAAATAGCTATCGGCAAATGAGTGAATAAATAAGCTGTGGTACATTTATACAATGGAATACTACTCAGCTGTAGAAAAGAAGGAAATCTTACCATATGCAACAACATGGATGGAACTGGAGAATATTATGCTAAGTGAAATAAACCAGTCTGAGAAAGACAAATACCATATGATTTTACTAAATATGTGGAACCTAATGAACAAAATAAACTGATGAACAGAATGAAATAAAAAAACATGGATATATGGAACAGACTGGCAGGTACTAGAGGGGAGTGGAGTGGGAGTGACTGGGTAAAGGTGAAGGGATTAGCTAAAGGACATGTATGCATATCCCACGGACATGGAAAATAGTGTGGTGAAGGCCAAGGAAGGGGAAAGTAGAATGGGTGGACAAAGGCAAATTGGAGAAGGGGGAGGAGAATCTGCAATAATATCAACATTAAAATTTGTAATTAAAAAAGTGGCATTAGAAATTCCAATAAGCCATTCACAGAACTTTGCTACTAATCACAATGCATTGTCTAGCAGAGTGGCCCAACAGGATGGCTGGAATCTGGAGGGACCCAGATTGCGTAGGATAAGGATAATGGTCAAGGTTCTGTTCATCAAGTCACAGTAAATGGTTCTCCAAAATGTGGAAGCTGGGAAATTACCTCCGTGGGCTGTTTTTTTCCTGACACCTTAACTGAAGAATGCCATGCCTCTTGCCCACTGGCACATGAGATTATGGGAAAACCTTTCATCTGTACTGCATTCCCTTGAGTTTCCTGTTACTTAAGAGTTTAATTGGTGTGACTGTGCCTAGACAAACTCAAGAAAGTAAAACAAGATGTGAACTGCTGGGGGCTGAAATTATAGAGCATGAAGGAAATTCTCCAAAGAACATTAGCGCTGAGTAGCTGTCGATATATTCACACCTAGGAAAAACAGGGAGATTTATCTTCCTTTGGCATGCCTGATCTGATTGAGCACTGGAAACATGGAAGAAATCTACTCCCCTTCCAAAAGGAGAAAGTAAGAAGACAAGGACAGTTTGTTCCAATTCCAGGTGTGCTGTGACTTGAAGCAAGTCCAGGAATTCACCTTCCTCGATCCCACCTCTGCAGAAGGCAAGAACAGCAACAGCCATGTGGCTGGGTGTCCGCTCTGCAGGTGTACTAAACATTACTAGAGCAATTAATACCTGTAAGCAAGGTGGCTAGGAAAGACCTTGGGGTCAGGAGAAGACTTAATAATAAATAATAATACAAGAATAAACTCTGCTTTGCATACTTACAACTGTATACCTACCCTTGGCCCCTGTTGAGAGGGACCTCTCTTTCTTTCTCTCTCTCTCTCATACATATAAACATGTAGTCCTCAATACTAAGTGCTAAACCATTTATTTCTAAAGTTGAATGCCTTGCCTCATGCTCCATTCAATGGTTTTCAAAAGCTCATAAATAAAGCATTGTTTCTTTGTTCCACTTTCTCTGCTTCAAGGGCTATTTTACCACTTTTATTTCCAACCTGCCCTTCGGTCATTCATCCAGAGACTTTTTCCCTGAAGAAGGGTATTTCTGTAGTAGCTTCTGTTATGGCTGAAGTTGCTCCACAGGAAAGAGCTCTTTGAAAGCCCCCTCTGCCCCTTCCTCTTTAGATCTGGGGCATGAACATGCAAGACCCCTCACCCCAGTGTGCACACTTTCCCTCTTTCTTCCACTCTCTCTAAAAATCAATGGGAAAATATTCTCGAATGAGGATTAAAAATTATAATCATACTTCACATAAAGCAAATACAGTTAAAATTCAATAATAGCGAAAGAATAAAATTTTTGTAAGTATGTATGGTGGCTGATCTTAACTATTATGTCCTAATTTTAAAAAATACTCGATAAGGATGACCGCAAGATTTTCCCTTACAGAGATGAACTATAAAAGTTCCATTTGTAAAATATTCAGAATATGAGCTAGCATCCTTTTGATCATCCATCAAGAACCCATGAACACAGATAACAATGTGGTAATGGCCAGAGGGAGGAAGGGAGAGTAGAGGCTGGGTGGAGGTGGGCAAGGGCAGGCTGTAATGGGAACATATGTAATATTTTTAATTCTTGTATGTGACCTGACCAGGATCAAACCCATAACCTTGGTGGATTGGGATGATGCTCTAACCAACTTAGCTACAAAGTGAAATTTTCAAGCATAAATTTTATTCTTTCATGACAGTGATCAAACCTCTGTAAAGGATTTCCATTGATTGTAGGAAAAGAGGAAAATACCAAAAAAACTTAGAAGGCCTTATAGGGTCTTGCCCTTGCTTGTCTAGTCTATATTTGCAACTTTAACCACTCCCCAAATATACCAATCTTCTTTCCAGTCAGTCTGATATGCCAGACTCCCTCCCACCCCAGGGCCTTTGTACATGTTGTCATTTCTACCTGGAAGTCATCTTCTGCTCACCTTTGAATATCAGCTCAGTTACCAATATGTCTATCCTGCAGTCCCTCTCCTGCAGTCCATCAAAGAAGGCTCTAGGGTTGGTGTAGGGCTACACATATTGCACTGGCCTGTTGTGGTACTTAGTAAAGCCTGAAATTAATTACCTATTTTCATAATAATCTCATTAATTAGAGTCTCTAAATAATAAACTCTATAAAGGCAGGGACACTATGGTTTGTTCAACATTTCATCCTTAGTGCATAGGCTGCAGTCTGGTTCTCAGGATGCTTGATACATTCCTTATTGGTTGAATGTATGAATTGGCAAAGGGGAAGCAGATGTGTATCTGGGCTTTAAGAGGCCTGTAGAATATTCAAGGGAAGATGTTTAGCATGGGTTTCCAGGAAGGTCTCTGTAGTTGATCGCACTTTAGAGTCAAATTGTCATTGTTTAATGCCCAGCATAGTCATTTGCTATAAGTGTATCCCTAGGCAAATGGTGTGATATCACTGAACTTAAGGCTCCTCCCCTGTAAAATGGAGCTGATAGTATCGTCTGCCTCAATGGCGGTGGCTGTAGGTGTTGAATGGAATGATCCATGTACCCTTGTTAACCCGATACCTTGCATATGGTAAAGACATCTGACTATTACTATGGTTGTTATGATTTTAGCAGTCTGGACCACAAGGAAATTTTAAGACTAGTTATGGTTTTCAAATCATTCAGTATGGTGATAAGAGTAGTTGAGATTGCCTAGAGAGAAAAGAGAGGGGGGAGAGAGAGAAAAAAGAAAGAGAGAGAGAGAGAGAGAGAGAGAGAGAGAGAGAGAGAGAGAGAGAAAGAGAGAGAGAGAAAACAAAAGATTCTGAAGGAAAGAAAAAAATCTACAATGAATTAATTCAAGAATAAGATGAGGCCTGGAAATCATGTCATAAAAGAAGACAAAAGGTCTGATTCTCTCCTACTGGTTGATTACTTTAAAATTAAACCAATTTGTTAGGTGCTAGACCCTAAAGTGTCTGGGAGGCAATGTCCCCACTGAAATGTCAAAAATTCCTCATTGAGTTCTCTATAAATTATCTAGTTTGTTTTAGTAACATTCTTACCAGTTAAAAACCAGAAAATCCATTGTCTTTTCTCATTATCATGTCAGAAAAGAACTTTCTTGGTTCTTTGCTGATCTGAAAAAGACGATGATGAAATAACACACTGGTGGAAAAGAGAAATGGCTTAAAGGATTTTCCAACAAGCAGTATACAGCCCTACCCCAACCCCAGGGTCCTTTGTGTATCAAAGAACTTCCTGCAGAAAAGCAATGACTGTAAGTGTCCGCCATTTTCTTTCTATTAGAGTAACAGCAAAAAGAAGCAGCCCACTGCACATTCCAGATCCAATCCAGTGCATTGTATTTTTATTCCTAACTACTCTCCATTAGTTCTGACTTTTCTAGATTAGACGGCAAAGTAGAAATTACACATTTAGCTTCTGATATTGCCTACTTTTTCTTCAGGAAGATGAATGAGTGTTCAGAGATTTCCTGAGAAATTCATCTCCCCAGGGGCTGACCACAGCCTGTTGTGGATGATTTGGCATCAAGAACCAAAAACAACAACTCCTAACTCTGCACATTGCTTGCTTCCAGATAGTAAACAAAATAATCATGTCTCAGCATCAGAACACATTTTAATTAGATTTGTTTCAATGACAGTTGGGTTATGGTATTTTCTGTAAATAAATAACAGCTCTTACAATTTTATAAATAGTGGCTATGACAATAGCAAAACCAGAGTGGTTCCAGTTATCTTCCCAGATTGAAAGTGCTGAATCAGAGTTCTCGTGTGTGCCCACCCATCTATCTCTCATGAATGATTCAGATAACGATGGCTATACACTACTCTGATTCAATTCTGGTCAAAAGTTAGAATTGTTGGACAAGATTTCAATGGACTGTGTTCCTGACTAGCTATTTCTGGGATGTGTTTCTCTGTGTACGCAAACTCCAAAAAGAATGCAAGCACTGAGCTAGGTGTACATCCATGTGGGAGAACTTCCAGGTTCAGTAGAGAGACCATATGAACAGTCTGGATGGGATGAGACATAAAGATCATGTTCTACCAATATTTGCTTGACTAACTTTGAGAATTTATCATTGATGTGAAAACTATACAAGGCCACCTGTCTCATGATATGCCCAGTGGAAAAGAATCTCTTTTCTGAGCTGGCTTGGATAGCATGGCATTATTGCAAGTGGCACGATTATTCTAGAATATATTTTGAAGTCACAGTGACCAGAAATAATGGCTTTGATTTGGAAGTTGCAACTATTATTTCTTTGGGTTCTCATTTACCTCTGGATCGGGTAGCTTTCTTACCTGAATCAGTTTATCCCTGACAGTCACATATATAACCCAAAGTAATGTATGAATGTGAAAAACCATACCTTAGCATTCAGCAAGTGTCTCTTATACTGTCCCCAATGGCTTTACAAAGAACAACAACAATACCCTCTAAGTGATAGTAGATCAGAAATTTATCTCCTTGTAGATATACCTAGTGCAGATGTTTTTCCACTCAGGAACACATTCTGGGAAGAAACCAGGAATTCTGAGAGGACAGAGTAAAAAAATAAAACAAAAAGAAACAATTCATTTCGGAATTGGCTTATCTCTGACACCATGCACAAATGTGAAAGCCTGCTACAGTCAAGTGCTGGCAGGCAGGACTAACGGCATCCAAACTAGTAAAATCCAAAGAGCTACACCGTCCACGTAAATCAACATTTTATGTGATCTCTTATTTCACTGGCAGGCGAGCTTTTGTCCCTGGGCAGCTTCCTGGAGCTACAGTCTGAGGACCAATTTATTCCTTCTTAGTAGAATTCTATTCTCGTCCTTTGAATTCTCGGCAATACTAAACTGATTAGCAGGGAGGGCCAGGACCAAATATTAATGAGATAATTATGATGTTTTCTTATACCAGACAGCCAAGGATTTCTGGCAACGACCAGAAGAATGGGAAGCAGGACGATATAAATACTGGTTTCCAGATATGACACTCTGACATCTTCTCTGAAGAAACAGAATTTAATAATAAGCAACAGAGCATGAACAATAAGTGCGGGGCCCTGGAAAGAGAAGCACTTGTTGAAAGCTTGCCTGTGGCCTGGGGACTTAGTTTATGGAAATTTCCTGCACTTACTCTGCTAAATATACCCTATACCCACATGTAGCAAGGTCACAAAATTTAAGTCGTCCAACTCTTCAAATATGCATAGAACGTGGAATTTCATAATTTTTCTTTAAGTAATGTTTTTTTCCTCAGCCCCAGACATTAATTGAGCAAGAGAGAGCAAGAGAGTGTCTACTTTAATATAATGTTTAATTAAACCCAATAATTTGTACATCTTCCCAAAACATGGTGAGTGCTGTTGGTTCAAGAGGTGTGTGTCTTATCCTTCCTAATGGTGTGAATCCTCGGAGGTCCTGGCACCCAGCCCCATGCCCTTGTCCTCTTGGTCAATGGGCAGTGTTAAAGGCACTACCTGTCTTTTCACAGTCTGGTCTACTTTTTGCCTAGGGAAATTACTTACAAGGAGCACCTACAACTTCCCCTCTTTCTGACTCAATACTAAGCTTTTCAGACCCATATGGATCTGCCTCATTCCTCCTGGCTGAGACCAGCAGGTCATCCCCAGATTTAAATGTGGGATCATCTCTTCACACTACCATGGTCCTGTAGGGTTTTTTAATCCATCTTTTGACAAAAACTTTACTAAAAACTTTTCATAAAGCATGCACCTGATTAAAACTAGCCTTTATGAGACAGAGCTTTTTGTTAGAGAGAAGAGCAAGAAAAGACAGATCAAAAGACCAGAATAGGGCAGTGTATTTCTGGGGACCCATGAATCCTCAATTTCACATTCATTTACTATGTATACCCACCAAATCCTATTGTTCTTCCCTCAATTGAAGCCTAGAATGCTATTCAGCTGAGCCTTATATTCTTATCCATTTATATTAGAGGAAAATAAATTTTACACTGTACCCAAAGAAACCACTAATAGCAATGTATCTTGAACATAGCACTCACACAAATCTCCACAAATTTGTCTTTACGGAATGACTATTTAAAGAATTTGATTGTTGTCAAAGGCCAATGTAATAAACCACTGGATGTGGAATCCATGTAGTGTTTAGTTTTTTGTTTGTTTGTTTGTTTGTTTGTTTGTTTTTAAAAAAGGGCTACTTAGTGTATAATTTTGTGTTTTAATATATTTACAGATTTGATGTCCAGCCTATGGGTAGAGATTCATACTTTTTCTCAATGTTGTCTGTATAAGGACCTCATGGTACATTCACCTCTGATCTAAAAGACAGGAGAAAGTTGTTTCTTTTAATAAACTATCATATGGTAGATTGTATTATCAGACAATGAGAACCACACCATTGTCTGGTTTCCCTCTTGCCTGGGCTTCTGAGAATCTGATTATAAAGGCTGGATATAATTAGTAGTACTCTGCTTAGTCTGGGACTTTTTTTATGTTTGTTTCTCTTCTTCATGACCTTGACCTGAAACTAAAGTTTGACTTTGATTTTGTTACTGGTCTCATCCCTCTGAACCATGTTCTTACTATGAGCCCATTTACATCTCCTTCTCTCCTCCCCTCCTCCCCCCCGGCCTGAAGCTGAGGGCTTATTAGAGTTCTCCAGCTACATAAATATTTGGTGGGATCCTTTTTGTCTCTACAAAAGCAACATCAAATCTCCAGCTACTGGGAAATGGTGCTTTTCCCTATTATTGGAACCAGTGAACCAAGGCATATGTCTATGGAGGTTTTGGCAAGCATATTAGCGTTATTATTAGATGAACAGAAATAAACTGAATGGTTTGTTTTCTGTATTGATGGTATAAATCAAGCTCTGAAGTTTATAATGTGGTAGAAATATTTACATGGAAAAAAGAGCCCTGATCAATGGATGCACAGCATTAAGCAGATGTAAGTTTTACAAATTCCAGAAGTCAACATATTTCACAGGAAAACTAAGAACAAATAAAACTTAAAGGAGGTAAGCAAACCCATGTTAGGAAATGAGCTCCACCCTCAAAGAGTCTGGTTCAATTAGCATCTCTGGTTGTAAGGAAAAGGAAACTTACTTTAGTTATCCCCAGTGTTAAAGTACCATTGGAGGTACAGAGGATGTGTACTGTATGGATATAATGTATAGGAAAAGTCACACAACTAGACTGGGATCCATAGGAGAACCAGGTTATAACTTCTCTATTTACAGCCTAGACACCAAGTTTATAAATAGAGCCAAAACATAATAAATGGTTTATTGGTATTGCGTTACAATGAGTAATGAAATAATATCTGTTTCCCAATTTTATGGGCTTACTCTGTAGTAACATGTCACTAATATCTCTGCTTGCCTTTTTTTGTCTCATCACAATTTCCTTGCCCTTTCTTTTTATCTTTATGTATTTTCTTACATATTTCTCCTTTAATACTTTCCGCTTTTTCAAACTCCATCTTGATATTGACTTATGATTAGCACAACATAACTTAATTCTCTCTATACGTCCCTTGATATGCCTCCCACTTCTTTTTGTATTTTCTAATTTGGTCCAGACTAAGAATAAGTCTAACTGGCCTATACATCTTTTGTACCAGGCCACATAATAAGTCATTGGCCAGTCTCTGGATTAGATAAGGGAGACCATGAGTTTATGTGGTACCCCAGACAGGCCCTTGGAGGTATGAGCAAAAATGTCTTTCAAGGGTATGGTATCAAGGCTGGTGGATCAATTTTGCAGTCCTATAGTTCACTTATGTGATGAGAAAGTGACAATTCCACCACCTTGCTCCTTCAAAAAAAATTCATTTTCTGAGTTTATGGCAGATTTTCCAGGAACTCAATATGGACTTCCAAATGAATACATGTAGCCTAATCAAAATGATCAATGAATCAAGGCATCTGTTTCTAATAAGAACAAGCTGTTGCCTTTTTTGAAAAAAGTGGCATGTGCATTCCAAAGATAAATGTAAGCGAATTTCTGATTATAGGGTATTGTTCTTTATACTCGTCACTCTCCCTTGGAATGGTGTAGTCTCCTGTTGTAACTGATGGCTTCTATGGCCATTATTATTCAACTCATAATGCAATCATTGTAACCAATTCCATCTGCAGGTCTTGCACCTTGAAGGTTTCAAGCAATTTGATACAAAATATCATTGCTTCAAAATACTAAAGAATTAAAGATGTGTATACTTAATAAATGTGGATTAATAGAAAAGATATAATTAAAACTAGTCTTAAAGCTCATTGACAGCAGGGACCGTCTTCTGTTCATTTCTCTGCCCAAGACATTAGTATGATTTCCAACATGTAGTGTGTGGTGAACAACATATCTACTTTTCACAATTTCTACAGTGGAAGGAGTGAAGATTAGAGTCTACTGAGGATCCTCTTTTGAATAATATCAAAAAGTAGCTCTAGATTCCACTGAGTAAACAATCAAACTATAAATGAAACAGATTTAGATACAGGTCTTCTTATTAAAAATTAGTTCCTAGATAAAAGCAAAAGTAAAACAAAATACTGCAGAGATTCTAATAGAAAAAAATGATATTTATTCTTACCCTACATAGCTGGTAGATAGGTAAGTAGATATTTAGATAGATAGATAGATAGATAGATAGATAGATAGATAGCAGATAGGTAAGTAATAGATGGATATCTTTATTCCTGAATGTAGTTTCTACTAGCCAATGAATTATATTTCTTGTTTGGTGTTCTCAGATAAAGTGTCCTTGGAGATAAGATTCCTTGCCTCTGTGAGGAGGGAAGATTCTTAAAAATAAGCATGAAACTCCAAAAATCCCAGGGCAAGAGTTACAGTCCCATTGCCTGTCTTACACCTGAGTTCATAAGAAGAGGTCCTTGGTCTGGATTATGTCTCTCTTCTCACTTGGCAACAGAAAGTAATTATATTTCTAAGGTCACCTTCACTCTCTAAAGAGGGAGAACAAAAAGAAAAAAAATTCACAAAATGTTGTGTCTGACTCATTTTTAACTTTATGTGAATAATTTGGCAGTTCTTGGAAAGGGCAACAGCTGGATTTTGCTGTTAGTGAGGAATATTTACATAGCTTTTCTCCTAGGTACAGTTGAATACTTAGACTCTGAACAATGCTACTGCCTGTGTCCCTTGCTTATCATTACTGAATTCACAGAAAGGGGCTGATTCACCAAACTGAATCATTCACATCATGGCCAGAGTTCTAGAAGGTTGCACCCTGTGGCTCAGGGGCTGAATTTTTTGTTTTGCTTCTGATGCGGATAACTCTGATGCCAGCACATTTGGTAAGGTTTGGAGGAACTGTTAATCTCTTCCTTGAAAATTAAAAAAATTTGCCATTTTGTTCTTTGACAAAAATCAATCCTTTTGCCAAATGAAGACATTTTAATTTCTCTATTAGCTATGCCGAGCCACAATCTTTGGTAAGGGGTAAAACCCAGTGGGTAATAGGACATTCCCTCTCATGTGTATGAATGGTGTCCTCTCTGGTTGGAAGCACTGGGTCAGTTGTTTCTGTCCCAGTTTTGTGTATTGTTTCTAAACAATGTTGTCCTGAGCAACTGGTGGGAGGACTGCCTAGTGGCACATGGGTCACAGGTGACTCGGTCCCCCCACCTGATATCTGGCACACTCTTCCTCCTGCAACCTGAGAGGCTGGGCTTTCCTTCTGCTGCATGATATTTTATTTGAAAAACTAATTTGAAGGCTTTAGAAAGATGAAAACCAGTGTCACGTGAACACATCACACGATGCTAGCACTTTACATGCCAGGAAATGAACTCAGCCATAACTGAATCTGCCAGCACCTTGACTTTGAACTTCCTAGCCTGAAAATTGTGAGAAATAGATATCTTCTATTCAAGCTATTCAGTCCATGATATTTTGTCAGAGTAGGCCCAAACTAAGACATGAGCATTTTGGAGAGTTCAAAGAGCAATTTAAGACAGTGGGGCTGGAAAAACAGAAAAAAGTGAAGATCAGAACAGTGGCAGGTGAGAAAGAGTCAGGAGTTTTTAGAGCTTTAAATGTGGTTTTGCTTCCCAGACCACACTGTTTAAATTTATATCCCCTCTCCTGCCCTGCTCATCCTCCTTCCCTGTTTTATCCCTTCACTTTGACTAATTACAAAACTATTGACACAAACACAAACAGAATTCTAAATTTCTGCTTAAAAATCTACTTGAAAATTCCAGTAAAAATAGTAAATTTACCTCATCCTTTTACGCACCCTTTTCCTCCAAAAGAATAATTGAAAAATCAAAAAAGAGAAAATTTTAAATATATTATAACTGGGATTCAAAACAAAATAAATATTATGGCCAAGAACTGTAACAGGGACATAAAGGAGGGGATATGGCTGACGTCTATACTCTTCAGGGTTTGCAGTCTACATGTAGGCAGGGGCAGTGATATTCCAGTGACTGCAAGTAAAGACATCAGATTCTACAGCAGACAAGGGAGAGGACCCAGGCTCAGCATCTGGCCAGGTGCTCTGGCATGGAGGTCCTCCCCTCTATTCATCCTCCCCTCCCCACTGCTAGGAAGAGGCGGCTGATAAAACTGTGTTCATCTTGGGCCCATAACTTTATAACCTGTGAGCTCAGTAACGCAGGTTGACAAGACTCCTGGAACAGATCCTCACTGTATCAAACATCACAACAAAGCAGTAGCCCCAACACATCAGAGCACCTCTTTCTTGACTAGAAGCCAGAGGCCTACATGGGGACAATAAAAACAACCCCTAGACACAGAGAATGTGAGCACACAAGAGAAAAGAGAGGAGATATAATCATCCCACTCAAAAATGACCATGCACACCATAGGAAGAAATCTACTGCTAAGAAATCAGCCAAGAAAATCCACAATGAGAAAAGAAGTTGCCTTTAGGGTGATTACATTCCAAGATTATTCCACATAACAATTATAAAACAGCCGAAACCGGTGTGGCTCAGTGGATAGAGCATTGGTCTGCAGACTGAAAGGTCCCGGGTTTGATTCCGGTCAAAGGCATGGACTTTGGTTGCATGCACATCCCCAGTAGGGGGTGTGCAAGAGGCAGCTGATCGATGATTCTCTCTCATCGATGTTTCTAAATCTCTATCCCTCTCTCTTCCTCTCTGTAAAAAATCAATAAAAATATATTTTTTTAAAAAGAAAAAAAAGAAAAGAAAGATCATCATATAAAGTTTGCTCCATCTTTCAAAAAAAAGAATTATAAAACAGAGTTTGAATGTTTTAGAGATAAAGAAAGGAAGAACATTTGCTTAAGAACAATAAATTTATAATAGAAACCCATGAAAATAAAATAGATGTACAAAAATAATTTTTTTTAAAAAATTTATTGTTGATTTCAGAGTGAAAGGGAGAAGGAGAGAGAGATGGAAACATCAGTGATGAGAGAGAATCATTGATCAGTTGCCTCCTGCATGTCTCACACTGGGGACTGAGCTTGCAACCTAGGCATGTTCCCTGATCGGGAATCGAACCGTGACCTCCTGGTTCATAGGTCAACATTCAACCGCTGAGCTATGCCAGTTGGGCATAAATAATTATTTTTAATAATAAGTTAGATGAAAGCATGAAATTTTAAGTTTCATTTGGCTTGAGAGAATGCTGTCTCCCTTTGACTCACATTATGGCTTCCCTGTTAATTTAACCTTGAGAGCATTTTTCCCAGCTCCTGAAATCTTCCACAACCCTCTCCCTCAATCCCTAGTGTTAAAATAGCAACACATAGGAAAGTCTAATAAATGGGAAAATTACTTATATGATATAGTAAAATTAATAATTTACAGTAGTAGAATTGTGGGCAATTTAGTTTTTATTCATTGAGGTTTTCTTTATTTTTGACCTAACAAAAATTGTCATATAATTTCAGCAAACTAAGAAAAGCACACCATTCTTTTAAATGAGTGTGTCATTGACTTCAAATGACACTTAAGAAATAAATGTAAAAGCTTCTACTTAAACATTCTGGACACACATAATGTTTCATCTCCCTCAGCTCTGACCATCTGGATTTCTAAAAATTATAGAAAATTATTTTTAATCTATAATTACATTAAAAACAAATAAAAAAGGAGCCTCAGTGGACCAGAAGCCATGAGGAATCTCTATGCATAAAGAGTTTGTCAAGTCTAAAAAATAAATTCCAGCTAATGTTACAAACTACAACTTAAATATCATGATAAAATGGTGTTAAACTTAAAAGCCAAACTCTTAAATAAAATAAACAGTAGAAAGACAGGGCTAAAGTTGAAGTGGTAAATTTGGGGATTGAGCTGATGACTTTTCCAAGACACATTACAAAGAAGGAAGATTTGGAAAGTATGAAGGAAGAGTCAAGAAACAGGAAAACTTAATTCAGCACTTCCAATGCCCACCTTCTAGGAATACCAAGGAGGAGAAACTAAGAAGATTTTTAAGGATGCAAAATTCAAAGGAAAAAAAATGTATTTCGGTTATGTCTAAATTTTCTTTAATAATGAGGGGACCATATTTAAAATTCTTCCTTTTTTCACATTTAACTCAGCTAATGTTTATTCAAACTGAACAATGTGCCTGGCACTGTGTAAGGTAATAGCACATATAATAAGAAGAAAAAATCCTCTGGCCAGAAAAATTTCCACATTATCTTAAGGGTTAAAAGTTCATTGATCCATAATCTTTGGCATATTTATTGCAGTTCACCTGTTTTGACTGGAATGACTTGGCAAAAACAAGACTACTTTTTTTCCTATTGAATCGCTGGATTGTTTGACAAAGAGTATCTTAGCAACTGATTGTTTGAAGGCACGAAATCATAGAGAGACTCAGTTGATAAAACTGCAACAGTTGAACTCATAGTCTGGGTGCCATTTCACAATAGTAACAGAATGGTCAACTTTCATGAGTTAAACTAGAATCATTCTCAAATTTCAAAGGAAGTAAATTGAAGTCCTTAAATATTATAAACTTAAACTACACTGAGAAATAAAAATCAGTTTTCTACTGAAGGTTAGAAACAGTATCAAAGATAATTTCAGCCACTAAAAAGTCATCAACCAGAATAAAGAACAATATCCCTATAGAATTTAGAGAGAAGGAAAATTTGTTGTCAACTAGGGAAATTAAAAACAATATTTTTGTCTGAGATAACCTTATGTATAAAAGTTTGACTATTGAATTAATATCCAGAAAATTAAACATATATTTAAGGATATCACAAATTCATGTTGGAACATTCATTGAATTTTAAGTCTGATACTGATTGATATAGAAAAAGGCTAAAAATTTAGTAAAGAACCATTAGAAAACAAGAAAATAGAAAAGACTTTAATAAGTAGAGCTTTATAAGTAAGTAGGAAACCAACTTAAGGAGGACAAAGAGACAGGTCATTCAAAAGACTAGATTTGTTACTGATAGAACATGAATGTATGATATATATTTAAAAATTTGACTCCATTTGAGCAAAACGTGAATACACATGCAAAGAATTACTACAGTTGGGATGAAATTGATTTCTGGTTATGTATCAATGCCCTGACTTCATGCCAGTGTTCATGAACATTATACCACAGTTAGAACAGGATATAGTTGCCTCAAAAAACTAAAAAATAGAATTCCCATTTGATCCAGTGATCCCACTTCTAGGAATATATTCCAAGAAATGAGAAACACCAATTAGAAAGAATATATGTACCCCTATGTTCATAGCAGCACAATTTACCATAGCTAAGATTTAGAAACAGCCTAAATGCCCATTAGCAGATGAGAGATTAGAAAACGGTGGTACATCTACAAAATGGAATACTACACTGCTGTAAAAAGGAAGGAACTCCTATTATTTGCAATAACATGGATGGACCCGGAGAGCAATATGCTAAGCAAAATAAGTCAGGTGGAGGAAAATAAATATCACACGATCTCACTCATTTGTGGAAAATAATTAACAACATAAATTGAAGAAACCAGATCCAGAGACAAAGAAGCATCAATAAAACCATCAAACCTCAGAGGGAAGGCAGGGGAGGGGAAAGGTCAGGAGGAAATATAAACCAATATGCTTATTGACATGTATATAACCAATAGACACAGACACCAGGGAGGTGAGGGCATGAGTGGGAGGTGGGGGGAGGGGCAATGGGAACTTAAGGACACATATGTAATACTGTAATCAATAAAGAAAATTTTAAAAATCAAAAACAAAAAACATTATACCACAGTTATATTTTCTTTTGCTTGGGACTCTGCGAGCATCTTGGATTTGTGTGGGTTTTTTCTTCTCTATCTCAGGAAAGTTTTCTGTCATTATTTCTTAAAATACGTTTTCCATGTCTTCCTCAGTTTCCTTTCCTTCTGGAACCCCTATTATTCTAATATTGTTTTGTTTTGGATTGTCCCAAAGTTCCCTTAGACTTTCCTCCTGCTTTTTAATTTTTTTTTTCTAGAAGCTGCTCTGATTGGGTATTTTTTTCCATCTTGTCTTCTAACTCACTGATGCGGTCCTCTGCTTCTTCTAGTCTACTCTTGATGCTTTCTATTGAGTTCTTTACAATATCGATGTCATTTTTCATTTCTTCTTGGTTCTTCTTCATTTCCTCTTGGTTCTTACTCATATTGTCAAATTTGTCTTCCATTCTTTTTAGCCATCTTATGATCATTACTCTGAATTCTTGCTCCGGTAGGTTGCTTGCCTCTATCTCGTTTACTTCCTTTTGTGGTGATGCCTGCTTTTCTTTCATATGCAGGCTGTTTCTTTGTCTCCCCATGATCTCTCTTTTTAGGAGATCTAGTTGTGTAGTTCTCTCTCTCCCTCTCGTCGCAAAATCCGACCTTTTCGCCTTGCGGTGGGGCACTCCTGTGAGTCCAAGTGTTTGCTCTGCCTGGGATCAGCGTTCTGGTGGTCACAGCTGCTTGGTGGTTGCTGCGGCTATGGATGTTCAGGCCTCTGACATGATCTGATCTTCCTCTCAAGATGGCGAGATTTCCCCGTCCAAGCTGGTAGGTAGCTCTGGAAAGGGACGTAGCCCAGCGTGGGTGCTTCCAGCACAAGACCGTCAGCTGCTCTCTCTTTCTGCTTCAGGAGAGGACTCAGAATCCGCCCATCCATTCTTCTGCCATTTTGTCTCCCTCTAATTCATTTCTTCCGCAGTTATATTTTCAAGTGTCTTCTGACTAAATAGGTGAAAGGCATGGTGTTCGGTCATTAGTTCCAGAGTATTCCATGGAATAGAAACAAAAATTTAGACACACTGAGCAATTTTCGATATCAGGGCAGGTGCTCTGAAGCACTATGAAAAGCATTAAGGGTCAATAAAGTCAATAATATGTCACCAGATCTATATTTAAGGTTATCAATACATATCTCTGTAAACTCCAGACATTATTTTCATTCATTGTTTAGTTTTCTCTTTTTTCAATGTTACCTATTTGTGGCTCTTTATAAACTGTTGATAAGTTGTCCAAACTTGTAATGTATGGTCTAACCTGAATACTGCAGAGATACTAAACTAAATTAAATCTGCGGTGAAAAGAATTGACTCACCAAGTTGACCACCAACTTATGTATAATAGATAAAATAGCACGCTAAAGTCTTCAGAGCCAAGGTGCCTGTTGGGAGTTTCCACAGGGCTTTTCTGCACACTGACCAACCATGCCTTGAGCTCATTCTTTGCTTGACTTCTTTCTTTTGTGCAACATTTAGTAGCCATTTATGCTCTCTTGCATTGCCACCAAATTACTTAAGTGAGCATAAGTAACTTGATGATTTTACTGAGACATAAGAAACTTCATCAAATAGAAGTTAACTGGAGTGTTGTAAGGGTTAAATCAATTTTTTTAAATTTGGTAATATTTATCATTGTTACATTTTGCTCTAAAATAAATGTTAATGGTTAAAAGCTGGATTTTTTCCCATTTATCTTTATTATGAAAAGTATTACAGATGTCCCCTTTGTTCTATTTCCCAATGACCCCCTCTACCCTGCACCTGCCCCTCCCAGGCTTTCGCCACACTATTGTCTGTGTCCATGGGCTATGTATGTATGCACAGAGTCTGATTTATTGAGAACAAACTCATAAAAGACTAATGGATCATGAAGCCCAGCAACAACGTGGCAGGATTTGGTTGCTATCATAGGCCTCTCCTTCCAGGTATGTGCAATATTAGTTTTGCAACAAAAGAAGGTTGAAAACCTTTCCTAAGTAACAATAGCACTACTGACAACTAATCAATCAACTCCCTCACAAATCATGAGAAGGCCAAAGCAAGCCCAGAATAAGTAGAAATCAAACAGGATGCCCAAGATTGCCAGAATAAAGCATGGGAGGTGAAACAAAATGATCTTCTGTTGCTGTCTGGGCACATCTCTTGAATGTTGTATGGAGCTAGGAGTTAGAGCAGATACTCCTTGAAAGAGTGGGCAGTCCCTGTGTCAGTTGGCTGAAGGAAGAGGTAGGTACTCAAAAGAAAATCTGCACTAAGAAAGTCACAGGGAAGGGGGGGTAGACATTGGGTGGTCAGTAAGCTTCGTACTTGAAATGAGGAGACTTGGGTTTGAGTCTTGGCTTTACAGGTTTCTGTGCGCATGACCTTAAATGTGCAATGTCTCTGAGTCACCATTTCTATCTGTGTAGAGTGAGATAATAATACTCACCATGACTCTCCACATGACTATTATAAGGATCAACAGATTTCTGGATTTCAATTATAAAGGTGTTTTTTTTCAATATGCAAGTTTCTTATTTTTCATAATAAACAGTAGTAAATAATTATCAGTATTTGTGGCAATAACTAGGAAAGAGCACAGCCAGTATAATCAGATCAAAGGTAAGCGCAAGACCAAAGAGACTAACAAAAATGTAGAAGATTTATAGAAGAGACATGACTACAGCTGTTAGTTAAGAGCTTATACTTTGAACCCACCTTTCTGGATTTGAATCCTGGATCTGTGACTTAGTAACAATGGGATTGTGGGAAAGTTCCTTACACTACCTGGGCTTCAGTTTCTAGGTCTAAAAAAGGTAGATAATGGTGCCAACTTCATGGATTTGGAGTGAGGGCTAAGTTAATACATACACATTTATTAGTGTTTAGCACAGTGTCTGGTTCATAGTAAACATTGTATAAGTATTTTATAGGACTATACCACTGAGCCAATGCATGAAGCTGTTTAAATACTTCCTCACTGGGAACTAATCATAAGCTCTGTGACTCCAGATTTGTAGAAATACAGGGACTTTAGGCATGTCATTACATAAGTCATCAGTCACCCCCACATTGACCACATCTCAGATTTCAATTCACAAGTGCAAATAGGACAGGAAAAATTAACTTTTCCATCACATTACTACTTTTTGGCTGTCCATTTATAAATAACATTGCAAAATAACTTCTTCAAAACACTAGATAGACCCTGGCTATTATTGACCAACTGGAAAAAAAAAAAAGTATGTAAAGTCAGTTTCATTATCTCTACTAATCTTGTTTTATTTATCCTCACATATGTTAACAAAGGTAAGGTATGTATTTTTCTTTAACAGTGTATAGCAGTTGCATAAGGACTTTGGTTTTCTTGTTTTGTTTTTCCTGGCTTCCAATTAGATAATAGATTTCTATAGCCATATATATATATATATATATATTGTATATATATAAAACAATTTGCTCTTCAAAAACTTCTAGGACACTGTAAATCACCAAAGAAATAAATAGGAAATTGGATAAATAGTAGATAAATGGGATGGATAGATGGATGGATGGATGGATGGATGGATGGATGGATGGATGGAAAGATAGATACATCAATGAATAGATGATAGATAGATAGATAATTTTTCTTTTACTTTCTTTGGTGCTTTATACCAAGATAGGAAAGACTCACTAATTGTTTAATTAGAATTATATCAAGTTTTAGGTTTAAAAAGTTAATAGTGGAAAAATCAGAAAGGATCAGAAACAAAACTCTTGGTATAAAGATAAATTCAATATTTAAATATTTGCTTAGAAAAAGTTAGAATTTATCAAAATATAAAACATTCATCCATGTTCTGTCCCTTTTAGTGTAATAAATAAATCATAATAGTAAGTATAATCAGAAATTTCTAACTTCTAGCATAATCAAGAAATTATATATATCAGAAATCACAAGTAAATACAAAATTGGTTCTGTTTTGAAAAATGAATGGCATTGGTCATATTGAATTAACTTCACAAGATAAAACATCCATGGACCTATTTCTTTTAGTTGACATTCTTAACAATAAAGTCTCTGGGTCTCACCTTGAAAACCAAACTGGTTATGCATATTAATTAAGATAACATACAGGAAGGCACATTGTAAAATTGTTATTAAACAGCACATAAATATAAGTTCTAAATGTTGTAATACATTGCACGGCCACTGCACATGCTAAATGTTCAATAAACACTTGAGTTAATGATTGAGGAATGGCAGGTCGTCATGGGTGAAGCAGTTGGGCTGAACGGCCACACAAGAACTGTTTTCCTCACTATGACAATGCTCTGACTGAAAGGGTAGGTTTCAGTGAATGTTTGCCCTCTAAACAGTGTTACTCAGCATGACAACCTACCTCATTCACCATTATTCAGTACTGTTTCCAGTGTACAAAGTTACTTTCAATAGACAAATATTCATCATATTCTGTACTATTCAGTGAAGAAAACACAAGCTCTTAAAACAAATATGAGATAAGGGTCTAAACCAGTATTGAGAAAAAAGAAGACATCATTAAAAAAAAATCTCAGTATAGACACACTAGTGCTGATTTTGTGAAAAATTACAGGCAAATTCTCTGAACATACCATACTCATATCTGTGACTTCCAAGAAAGACACAACTATGTGTTACTTTGTCTGACATGCAGGATCTAACTTCCTTAAGCCCATGGTTTTCCTCCTCCAGCACACAAGCACATACCTTCACTATAACTTTGACACTATTCCATTTCTCTGCTTGGCTGTTCCCAAAATACACTTGACAAAGACACTACCTCTCCTGATTTATGTATTCCCTGTGGCACCGAATGTTTTCAATGGTACTGGTAGGAAAAGAAGAAGGAAATAAGGATATTGAGTCAAAATAACTGGGTTGAATCCTGGCTTCTCCAATTCTAATGAGGCAACCCAGGGAAACTAAGTTCTCTGTGTCTCAATATCCTGATTTCTAAAGTGGGGATAGTAAGAGTATTTCATTCAATTACTATATGTAATTATTTTAACATTGATTTACTTGATACATCTAAGAGATGGGGTCTTTCGGAAAGGGTCTAGCACATGGCATTGCACAAAAAAAAGTTACCTTAAACTATTAAAAATTAACTTAGTTTTAATAAATGTATAGAATTAGCATTACTCTACCCTTTTACATTATGAACATTATATGTCTTAAATGAATGATTTAAAAAAGCACATTCTAAAAGTATTCTTACTAAAAATATGACTCATTAACAAACAAAAAAACAAAACTATGGTATCTAAACTTATAGTATGTTGTGTGTGTTTTTTTTTAATTCTCTCAGAGACCAGCAAATCATTACCATTACATTTTAGAAGACATGCCTGCCCTATCCACTGTCTATAAATTTTGGCAAATTTTCACTTTTCATTCTTTCTTTAATTTGTTTTCAGAGCCACAGAAGCCCCAATAAACCTCTCTGGAGATTACTGGAAAATAAAATCCCTGCTTCTGCTCTGATCATTTCTCAATGCTAACTTTCAGGAATCTTGCTTACATTTCCAGTATATCCCATTGCAGGAAAAGTCTTCTTCCTGTACTGGACATAAAATTTTCTCCATCCAACAATGACTATTAAAGCTTATATTTTATTTAAGCTCTATAAATTTTATACACCCATTTCAATAAGGTTAGATATATTATTTGCTTATTACACTTGAAGTTTGCAAAAAATATTAAGGAGAAGTTGTTTTAAAAAATGCAAATGGAAATTTTAGGACTAACATATATAATGACTAAAATTAAAACTTGCTGGATGAACTTAGAGAATGACAATGATGGAGGAAAAACTCAGTAAGCAGAAATTAATTTATCTAACATATTTTTTTAATTTTAATAAACAGAATCTTGAAGACTTAAAACTTTAAGAGATGAAAACTTTCCAAATTGCACAAAATGTATAAACATCCAAATTTAAGGTAAGTTATAAGTTAAATAAATGGGGAATAATTAAATCATTGCACAATAATTTAATGAAGTAGAATGTAGCCATTATAAAATGGTGTGCAATTTTATATATTTATATATATATATATATATATATATATATATATATGGAAAAGACTTTTAAATATAAACTGGAAATTAGTTTTATTAGACTAATGATACCATAGGTATTATTTGGGAAGCAACCTTTCTTAAATGTTGTAACATTGTCTTTATAATGGAAAAAAGGACAGAATACACCAATTGGCATTTATTTATTGAGGAATCACAGTAAAGTATTCTGTTTCCCATATAGAAAAATTAAAAGATTAGTTGATTACTTGAGGTACATCGCTTCTACTCTCAACTGCACATCTATAGGATGATGCGGTCAGCCCAGAGACAGTCAGGTTTGGGGAAAACAGAAGCCTGTGGCAATCAGACATTATTAGGTTATGGCATAAACCCTGTAGAGCTCCCCAAACAGTTCCCGTTACATTGACAGCTCTAATGGAAAAAAAAATGTTTTCTTAAGATGGACAGTTATGAAACTAACCAACCCTTGGTTATTGCTGCTTATTACAAAAATTAAACATCTGCTTTCTCTTTGTCAATGGCTTTCCCTCTATTTCCATGAAAAAGAGAATTAACATTTTTAGACTTTGCCTAAATACATTAGTAGGTGGGTAAGTGTTGAGCATTATATTAATAACTAGAAAAATTTCAATACATAAAATTATTCAAATTACAAGATGCATCACTTTCACTAAACTTACTTGCAACAGGTTTATGTAATTAAAGGGGGCTTCAGGTCAAGTCAATATCTACAACCTCATGGAATAGTTGTCTAAGTCTCTTCCTCTTAAAGTTTTATTTTCTGGTTTGGAAAACATTACTATATGTAATTATCTTTCATTAAATACTAAATTCTTTTTAGCTAGCTCCCACAGGGGAGGCAATTTTATTGCAGCATATGAATAGCAATGATTGGAATTTGCAAATACTTGTGGGCTAGCCCTGCAACTATCTCATAGTTCATTGCACCATTTTTTTTTTATTTCATGAGCCAAATTTATATATTCCTTCACATCCAGACTAGTTCCCTGTTAGAGACTGACAGAAAAAAAAGGAGAAAATATTCTTTACACATATACCTAAGCACCCAAAGCCTGTTCAAACATTTTTAATCTTCACAGAAGTAGAAAGCAATTTACTACTAATAAAACAGAAAGTATAATAATGTCTTTAATTTTTTAAATTCAATCATAAGAATAAAACATTCTTAGAGCAACTTGGTATTTCTTCAATATACTTCACATTTATATTTATTTATTCATCTAACCACTATTTGTTAAGTGAAGACTGTGGGTAACATACCCTACTAGACTATGGGGACATATTGCTGAATCAAAAAAAGATGGTTTTCCCCAGCTGGTGTATTTCAGAGGTTGAGGGTTGACGTATGAACCAGGATGTCACTGTTTGATTCCTTGTCAGGATGCATGCTCAGGTTGTGGGCTTGATCCCCAGTACAGTGTGTGCAGTAGGCAGCAGATCAGTGATTCTCTCTCATCATTGATGTTTCTATCTCTCTCTCCCTCTCCCTTCTTCTCTGAAATGAATAAAAACATTTTTTTTAAAAGCAAGATGGCTTCTATCCTCACAGAGGGGAATATAGACATTAAACAACCAATTACAAAATATATACATATATGTTTTCAAGAAGACCTACAGAGTGTTAATAGCATGAATCAGGGAGTTTTGAAAGGCTCCTGTGGGGATAAAAAACTCTTGTGGTGAAATATGAAGATTAAATAAACATTAGCAAGGTCAAATTGAGAATGAGGAGTTAGAGAAAGGAGATAAAGAACAGTGCAGGCAGAAAAAAACAGAATGTGTCAAGGATCTGTGGCAGAGAGCAGAACCTAAAAGATGACCACTGTTGCTAGGGTGGGCAGAGGATGAGAGCACAACGTAAAGTGAGATGGATGGATGGTTGGGTAGAGGTAGATTAAGTCATTTTGTATAGGCCATATTAGGATTTGGCTTTTATTCTGAGAGCAGTGCAAAGATGCTCAATTTTGGGGAGCAAAGTAATGATATAAACAGATTGTGAGTTATTGTTGTTGTTTTTTAATCACTGAAGAAATAGGTATAGGATGGTTTTAAAGAAGTCCCATATAGAAACTAGCATATCAGTTAGCCTATAAAAGTTCAAAGAAGAAATAATGGTGTCTTTGACAAAATAATGCTTCTCAACTGATGGCAATTTTACACATACACCTCCGAATCCATATGGCAATGTCTGGAGACATTTTTGACTGTCATAAATAGAGATGGTGGTCCTATTGGCATATAGTGTGCAGAGGCAAAGGATACTGTTCAGTACCCTACAGTGCATGGGACAGTTCCCACAACAAAGAATTACCCAGTCCCCTAATGTAAATGGTGCCAAAGTTGAGAATCTGGGATTAGAGTGATGATACTAAAAATGAAGATAAATAGAAACATATTTAGAAAGTAGAAATGATAAGTCTATAATGATCAAAAACAGAATATCATAAAAGGAATAGGAAATATCAAGAATAAGTCCCAGGTTTCTGGCTTGTGCAGCTGAGTAAACTGCGAGCCATTTACAGAAAACCTTTTAAGTTTGGAGGGAAGACCAAGGTTGAGTCTGGGGTGCCTTTAACACATCAAGTTACATAAGCAGCCATACATACTGACTTAAGTTTCAAAAAAGCAGCAATCACAGAATGGGCTGAAAGTCAAGATCATAAGGTGCCATTTGCCAAAGTCCTTTGTTGGAGGTGAGATCAGAAGACTGGTAAGTGTAGGGTGACTAAGGTAGGAAAATGGAAGCAATGATTACAGTCATAGCTTCTGGAAATTTGACTATGAGGTGGGAAATGGCCAAGAGAATTATAATGTGGGAAGTTTGTAAGGTTTGTCTGGGCTTTCTTTTAGGGATTTTGTGTTTGTATGCTGGAAAAATCTGGGAAGTTTCTTAAAGGCTAATAAGAAAAAAAATTTAAAAAGTGAGTTGAAGATAAATGTAGAAAAAAGAATAACAAAATACAAGATTCTCTAAAATTCAAATTATTCTTGATACCTGCATTTCGATGTCTCAAACCACTTCACATGGAGTATATTAAAAACTGAGTTATGGTCTCTCCTCTGCACTGCTTTTCTTTCTCAAAAGACAGCACCATCCATCCATTTAGACAACTTAGTTACAAAGGGATCCGGCTTAACACCTCTCTCTCAGCCACCCCTCCACGCAGTCCACCAAAGTGCCTCTGGAGTGATTTCATTTCTCTCCACAACCCACAACCCCTAGTCAAAGCAATCACTTGGTCACCCAGACTACAGAACAGCCTCCTCACTGTTTTCTTGCCCTTTATGAGTGTTCTTCCCTTCTGTAACCACAAAATTTGATTTGTCATTCCACCGCTTAAAACGCGACTTTTAATTGCTTGAGGATAAAGACTCAAATTCTTCACATTGCCTACGGAGTCCTTTCTCTGTCTCAGTTGTCTATCTCAACTTCTCTGGGCTAGCTTCATTAGCTTTCTTTGAGAGGTATCTCCATCTGGTCTTCACACACAGTTCCCTCTGCTGGGACCTCTCTTCATTCCTCACTCCCTACTCTTCCTTGTTTAAATTGAAACTCACAAGCCATCTCCTCAATGACGCATTTCCAAATTTGACAGGTCGATGTAGCCACAGAATCACTCTTTTCTCCTCTGTGGCACCACCCTGAGAAATGATGCCACCAGTAATTCTGTGTGTATCTGATTATGTGTCTGCTTGTCTCTCAGATTCTGTGAGAGCACAGGCCCTGCCTGATTTTGTTCCCTGGTTTGTGGGCTAGAGCTCAGCAAGGGGCCTATGCTTAGGAGGCCCTGAGTAACTACCTCTTACATAAATGGATATATCTGTAAACAAGCCTGTGGGATGAGTTTAGTTGTTTTTTTTGGTGTTATTGCTGTATCTGTTTCTAACTGATGGTAAATCTAAGGCTTAAGGATTTGAGTAGCTTGCATAAGAATAGCAGTCCTCACTGGTGAGCCAGCATTTGGATCCATCCCTCCTTCACATCTTTTCCACTCTGCCACAGCGCCTCCTAAATGCAGTCCATTTTAAATCTAATGTACAGATCAAGTGACTCTTTCTAGGTTAATTCAGAGTTTGAGTATGCCTATCTCATGATTCCCACCTGAATTTTTAGATCACTAACTTCAACTCTTGATAAATTTCCAATTCTATCACAGGAGGTGAAGTGGATAATTGATATAAAAATTTCTTTAAAAAACTTACCCTTTGAGGGCAATGGTAAGATATGTACACACATAATACCTTAATTAAAAAATGGAAAAACAAACTTACCCCTGAGAACTGTAGTTTTTGTATTAGTGCTTTCCAATAGCAGTGAAATATTTCCACTATAGCCAGGTAAACCGTGTTCATGTAAGAACCTAGTCATCAAGAGTGCATGACCAGTTTCTAAAAGATTCAGAACTAGCTTGTTAGGAGAATTAATAGGTATATATTAGCCAGAAACTTCTGAGAAAGCAATTTGGAATATGCTTATAGATATGATGAATAAACTACGTCATTCAACCACTTTAGTAGTACAATGCACTCTGAGTATGCTAAAATGTCAAATATTCTGGTGCCACCAGATTTGAAATATTCATTATTTACAAATTACCATTTTCAAATATGTAAAGTGCTATCACAAAAACTCATACTAAAGCTATAATAAATACCCTCCCTCCCAACATCAGCTCCACCAAAATGCCAGATCATGCCTCACTATCAACAGATTCAGGCACTCCCAGTGACCCATGCCTCCTGAGGATTCCTGCTGCTTTTACTGCCTGCACCTGACATGAGACGCATCGGCAATGTACACCTGGCACTACTCATACATAGCTAGATGCCATCTTGTAAAAATTTCCAATATTGTCTTGGACTCAGGGTCAAGGGAAAGGGGGACTCCATTACTGACTACCTGTCCAGTTATAAGCAATGTGCAGAAACTCTAAGTATATCATTTTATTTAACCCTCAGGAGAGCCCAAGTGTCCAATATCTCCATACCACAGGACAGAGTTGAGAATGGTCCCAAATCAACAGGAGTTCAAATGTACTGATTTCCAGTAAATTGAGAGTTTGGGTACTTTCCTAATAATATTGCAGAAGTATTTGAATTCGTCAGATGTCACTGGTACAGCTTCCTCCCAGTCATGTAAGATTCAGCCCAGGGCTTAATAAGTGTCGTCTGATCCAAAGAGCTGTTTGACCTTCTTTATCAGTCTTATATTGTTTCTTATAAAGTCTTTCTTCCTGGGGAGGACTTAAGAAAGATAAATATAATGCTATGATTTGTTTAGAAAAATGGTACACAGGACAAGTTTTCACTTTGGCAAGAAGTTTCCGGTATCTATTTTTCAGAGCAAAACCATCAACAAATGTCCCGTTTGCCAGGAAATGATCAGTGGCTATCCAACTTTCCAGCATCCTTGAGGAACATGATCTCAAAACATTTGCAAAGCGGACAGACCTGCACTTGCCTGTCTATTGTTAACCTTTACATAATAAAATCTACTAGGATTATTAAACCAGCCCTTGCAGGACTTGTCCACAATTTGAGAGATGAACATGTTGTCAGCCTACTTTATCTCAGATAATGAACAATTTTATTTGGTAATGCGAATCCTCTGGTTCTATTTGTTTATGTGTTCACTGGCTTGTTTGCTTTGAATCTATGATTCAATTAGCAATGACGACCTAAGTATGTGCTTTAGCTTAGGTTTACAGTGGATTAATAGACTAAATTCAGAGAGCGCCATCGTGTCTGGAATTAGGAAATGCTTTGCCTTTGCTGTTCCTGAAAGACAGGAAGTAGGTTTAAGATGCAGGTGCAGAATTTTCTCAAAAAGGGCAGGCGGAGACTAGTGTTGAACCTAGAGAGGAGTCTGTGAATGCCTATGTAATTTCATTGGGATTTTACAGAGATTACATTTTATGATTTAATAATACATATGACTGAAAAGGGGAGGACAGAATTTTAAATTACTCTGAATCTGAATCTTACACACAATCCCAGAGAAAGGAGGGAAGGAGGGATAAAAGGAGAGAGGGAAGGAAGGTTATATTATTTAAATTTACCATTATAACACTGTGATTTTAAAGTATCTAACAGAAATATGCACTCTGTAGGCCCTTATTTTTAGTTTGCCACCAATGACACAATAATAATATAGTCACTACCATTTATGGAGCTCTAGCCAAGGGTGGGGCATTGAGGCAAGCATGACTCATCATTATTGTCATCCTCTCCTCCCCACATCCCAAAGCAGGTATGATGTCACACACATTTTCCAGAAGAGGAACCTACAGCTCAGAGAGACTTCTAGAACCTGAGGAAGGGGGCAGAACTAGAATTGCAAAGCAAGGTACCCTCCCAAGTCTGACTCCAGACTTCATGTCCAATATATGCTTGTCCAATCATTTGCTAATTTTATTTCTTTCTATCTTCATTTCTCTATTTTAGAGGGAGGTATACATTTAAAAGTGCTTCTCAGAAGAGAAAAAAATCATCCTTTGTTTTAAGCCCTAAGCCTCCAGAGACAAAATAGTCAGGACTATATGCTTCATTCACTTCTGTTTAAAACACGCACAGCACTTCTTTCTTCACGCCCTCACAAATCACATCAGATTCTCTGAGATGAGTCATGCTGTAATAATGAGACTCTGGATCTCACTTCTGTGCATTATTTTGCTTATCTATTTTGCCCATGTCTCTGAGATTGTGATGACGTCTTGGGAAGTAAAAGAATAGATTGGGATCTTAAAGAGATTATATAGGAGGGAATATAATCTAAGATATAGTCTTAGAAGTTTCACTGTACTCTTTACACCAAACTATTCTTGGTAAAACATCTTTTTATTGTCCTCAAATGTTACTGATAAAATAAAATGAAAGTTCAAAGAGACCATTTTTGCCTAAAATAAATAAATAAATCCCAGTTTGCAATTTCATAAGGTTAACACCCAATTTCAAATCAGTCTTCCACTCTTGTAAACTGTAGAGAATAAAACGTTACCTAAAGGCCAAATCACTATATCCCCAGTTCTTCCTAGGCCTTTCTAGCATGCAGTTCCTGAAGAAATCCAAACTTTTTCTCACCATGTCAACCTTTCTACACAATGATATTTGATTGCTTTTCTGTTTAAGTATAACATTCTAGACTCCAGGTCTTGTACCTGAAGTGGACATACTGAAGTAAACAAGCTTTTCTGCTATAAGCACGTAAGAATGGGGAAACCAGCAGCATGTTCTAGTTAAGAAAATTCCCTTGCCCTGCCATGTGGCTCATAGTGGTTTAGCTTTGGGCAGCCCATGGACAGGGAGATCAGATTTGGATTCCTGGTCAGGGCACATGCCTCAGTTGCAGCTCAATCCCCAGGAGAGGACATGCAGGAGGCAGCCAATTGATAATTCTCATCATTGATGTTTCTTTCTCTCCCTCTCCCTTTCTCTGAAATCAATAAAAGTATATTAAAAAGGAAAGAAATGCCTGAGTCCCAGCAAACAGGTATAAGACAGAGGGACAAATCCTCCTCCATGCCAGGCAGCAAAGAGGGAGGAGCACAGAGCAGACCCGGATGTGGGCTAGGGCTGCGGTTTAGCCCCAGGCACATCAGGGACTGGCTAGGATGCAGTTGGCACTGGCTGTGGTCCACCCACAGTCCTTTGGATTCTTTACCAACCTGTGTACTTTCACTACAACAGTCAGCATCTGCTTCTCTTTATCAGAGAGTTGGCAGCATGTTTGCTAACAATGTAAGATTCATCCATGTACCAGTGGTCTCAGTCTGTGCATCAGAAGTAAAATATAAAGGATCATACAATTTAATAAAAGGAAGGTAAACATGTCAATCAAAAAAATGGGCAAAGGACCTAAATAGACACTTTTCCAAAGAGGACATACGGAAATCCAAGTCACTAATCATCTAAGAGATCAAAACAACAATGTGGTACCATCTCACACCTGTCAGAATAGCTGTCAACAAATCAACAAATGACAAGTGCTGGCAAGAATGCGGAGAAAAAGGAACCCTCATGCACTGCTGGTGGGAATGCAGACTGGTGCAGCCACTGAGGAAGACAGTATGGAATTTCCTAAGAAAAGTTAAAAATGGAACTCCCATTTGACACAGTAATTCCACTTCTAGGAATTTATCCCAAGAAAACAAAAACATCAATCAAAAAGGATATATGCACCTTTATGTTCATAGCAGTAGAATTTACAATAGCTAAGATTTGGAAACAGCCTAAGTGCCCAGTAGCAGGTGAGTGGATTAGAAAACTGTGGTAAATCTGCACAATGGAATACTACACTGCTGTAAAAACTAAGGAGTTCTTTTTAAAATATATATATATTTTTTATTGATTTTTCACAGAGAGGAAGAGAGAGAGAGAGAGTTAGAAACATCGATGAGAGAGAAACATCAATCAGCTGCCTCCTGCACACCCACTACTGGGGATGTGCCCGCAACCAAGGTACATGCCCTTGACCGGAATCAAACCAGGGACCTTTCAGTCCGCAGACTGACGCTCTATCCACTGAGCCAAACCGGTTTGGGCAGCGAGTTCTTACCATTTGCAACAGCATGGATGGATGAAACTAGAGAGCATTATGCCAAGTGAAATAAGCCAGTCAGAGAAAATAAATATCATATGATATCACTTATTTGTGAAATATAATGAATATCATAAACCAATGAACACAAATAGAACCAGAGTCATAGAAGCATCTAACAGACTGTCCAACCTATGAGGGAAGGTGGCGGGTGAGGGAGTAAGAGATCATGCAAAGGACTTGTATGCATTCATATGCGCATAACCAATAGACACATAGTAGGGGGTGAGGGCATGTCCTGGGGGGTGGGAGAGGCCTGGGAGAGGTCAATGGGGGAAAAAGGGAGACAATAAAGAACTTAATTTAAAAAAAAAAAAAAAAAAAAAAGAAGCATAGGACTGAAAACAAGCAAAACAATAACTTGCGTAACATATAATTGTCCACATAGAAAACTTGAGTATCTTTAAAATATAATTGGTGGATTAATATGAGAAAATCCCTTGCATAACTAGAAAACAACAATGTGCAGCTATAAAATAACTGGTTTGAGTTGGTCATGTGCCGTTCGCCCTCTGAAGCTGTGGAGAAGCACTCCTTATTGCAGATTAAGGGGGCTCTTTTCCATACCCGAACTTGAAAATGCTTCTGTTAATAGGGAAGCGATGGACATGGTACTGGGCAGAAAAGAGACAGTGTCTGCCATCCTTTCCAAAAGTATCTGGGTAGACAGCCAACTAGTATGTGCTCTTTGTGCACTTAATTTCTCATTGTTGGCTGCAGTTTCTCTATGCATAATATCCATCCTCTCAAATTTCTAAATTGTGGTGTTCAGATCTTGTATAATACAATTTTAACTTTTTTGAGTGCTTGAAGTATTCAAAGAATTGGAGCTTCTAATGTGGAAATGTAGCACTAAGCTTATGGATTTGTCAGTTACAACTATTTGCACTTATTTGTACTTTACTTACTAATATACTTAGATCTATTCCTAGCATCGTTTTTTCCCAACTTCTGATCATCCTTTTTTGTTGCTTTATTCCTTTCTGCTTTTTTTTTTTTTTTTTTTTTGTTCATCTTCCACATTGTAAAAAATTGCACAGCCTACCTTAGTGTTTCTCATAAGTTTTTAGTTTGTGTACTTAACCAAAATTTAATGTCCATTCATGCCTTTATCTTTCTCTAAAATAATACAAATTTTTTAGAATGGTTATCTCTACCTATACTCCTGTAGTATATATCATACTTACCTAGCAATTAATTTCCAGCTTGGTTTTTGTTTAACTCTCCCTCTCAGATGAATCTTTCTTACCATCACTGTTTTAGATTTACTAATTCTGTTTTCTGCCTTTTAATTCTGATTTTATTCTGAAGCAAAATGTGCTGGGAGCATTCCTTTCATTTTTGCTCAGAAGAACTCTGCCATGGTTGTTGCAGAGCCTCCCCATTCCAAGTGAGGTCCCTGCTCCCCCCAGTTGTTCCCTTCCTACAGGAAACCACAATGTGGCCTCAGGGGGCTTCTAACTTCAGCCTGATTGCACAGGGAGTATGGGCCTGACTTGTGCACAGAGTGATCCCACCCTGAGGCAAGGGGACTGGTGTCAAGAATGTCTGTCAGCCCAGCAGGCTTGGCTCAGGGTGGAATCACTATGAACCAGGAAGTTCACAGGAAGCATCAGCCTATGCACCGGGAAGTCACAGTTCGGTTTCTGGCCAGGACCTGGGTTGTGGGCTCCATCACCAGAAGGGGACATGCAGGAAGCAGCCAATTAATGATTCTCTCTCATCGTTGATGTTTCTATCTCTCTCTTCCTCTCTGAAATCAATAAAAATACATTAATAATAATAATAATAATAATAATAATAAAGAATGCCTGTGTCAGACAACAGATGGTGGTAGGACATGGTGAGGAAAGAGATGAAAGAGGGAAAACCTGCTCACTGCTTCCTGGGGCCTGGACTAAAATCGCACCCCACCCCCTCCAAAAGGGCTGCTGTCTGACTGAGGGCTCTCCTCTGGAGAAGGGGTAGCTACAGTACCCAGGGTGAGAGTGCCCTAGCTGGTGATGGGTGTATAAATGGAGGTCCTAGAGAATTTACTACAGTTTGCAAGACCTGCCCAATAGCATAGTCTGCTGGCACTGGGAGGGTGGCCCTGCAAGGGTGGCCCTGCAAACAGTGTATTGCAAGGAATAATTGCTCTTTTTTTTTTTTTTTGAAGCTGCCCTGGATAGAGTTTGCTATTAACCTCTCAATGGTCGATACCACTTTATAGTTAGAAATATTATATTTAGTCTGGAAGGAGTGGATAGAGAAGCAAGTTCCTGAAAATTCCTTTCAGAACTGCAATTTAACCATGCTATTTTGCTGCCTTATTTCGGGGCCACTTTTTGGAACTCAATGAAAAAAACATGAGCTAATTTCAGACTTCCCATGTGTTGCAAAGAGCAAAATATTCTTTGTAAAGAAAATATATTTGCATCAGGGTACACACGTAATGAGTCGATTTAATTAAGCACAGCCAGTTCATCATCTGGGCTTAACCGTATTGAACTGCCATATAAATTCAATATACAAGAAGGGAATGTTTGGCACAAATACCAGAGCCATAAAATATGTCACACAGTGCCACAGTGTGGACACAAGTTTTGATAGGATCTTAGAAAAACTACAATAGAAATACATGTTCCAAAGTGGAACTCCAAGTAGCTCAGGAGTTTATGAAGAACAATAATAATTTATCAGACAAATATAGATGAGTTATTGATGAGAGAGAATCATTGGTTGCTTCCTGCATGCCCCCCACTGGGGATCGAGCCTGCAACCCTGGGCATGTGCCCTGATCGGGAATCAAACCCTGACCTCCTGGTTCATAGGTCGATGTTCAACCACTGAGCCATGCTGGCTGGACCCAGTTTCATGTTTTATTTAAACTAATTACATGATGTATGAATTTGAAAGCCCCCTAATGAACATACATTTAAAGTTTCTAATTTGGGGATGGTCATACATGTGGTATAAACAATCATCATTTGATCCAGTCATCTCATTATTGTCCATTTTTTAGGAACTCACCTAATTCATTACTCTACTTTCATAAGTACTAACCCGTGAAAATTGGAAGAGGACGAAGGGACTTCCCAGACAATGCTGGCCTGTGTGCTACTTTGTTTTAATTCTGGACTTGGGAATTACTACAGCTGAGCAACTCACTGCAGAAAACATCCTGGTCTCTCGCCTCACCCACCCAGAGGTGAGATCTTCTCATCCTACCTGTGGATTCAGACAGATGCTAGACATAGGCCTAGTCCAGGAATAAAATGTAATTAAGTCTATGGTTTTTTACTCATTAAATTAGTTAGGAATACCAGTGAAGAATTGTCTTTGGAATAATCTAAGCAAAATACAACAATAGAATCTGATATAGGGCAATAGGAATGGGAAGAGGAAAAGATGACTTGTGGATGTTTAGGGAGTGAAACCTATTGACCTTAAATTAAATAGTCAAGTTCAGAAAAGTTGAGAGAGGAAGTTGTAGAGCAAATACTTCCCAGGTGGTGAGTGCCTAGAGCCCTGGTTTTGGACCAACCTCACTCTGATGGAGCCTCTTATTACCTGCTTTTTCCTAGGGTATGCTGACCAAGACACCTACACCTAACCTGCCGGGTAAGGTATCTGCATCTACTCACTCATTCCAAACACCTGATTCTAAACTCAGGCTATACTCTTGGTACCTTCTATCTCTCAGTGCCCTCCTGCCCCACTCAAAATACCAGGCATTGAGCCTACCATCTGTCTCAGTCAGTCTCTAAAAAGAAATGGGGTGTGGGTTGTAACAGAATTATATAGTTGAAGGAGGAGTCCTGATGGGAAGCTCTATTATAGTTAGCCACTCTTAGGTGGGCTAGGACAGAAACTGCTCCCTGGCGCACACGGTCTCCTTAGGTGCCTCTCCCCTGACCCAGTGCCCATTCACATAACTGAAGACCAAACCCACCTCTCACGAACTTCCCACCATGCCCCTGCCTGGCTCCTACATCCCAACAACCACTTCTTTCTCACCAATAGTCCTACCAAGATAGACAATATCCTGTCTCCTGCTCATTCTGACTTTGAGCGTATGAGGACACATAAGCCAGCTGGAAGTCTGAAAAACCTGCCTTTAGACTTGAACAACTAATTTTGCCAACTAATGGGCAAGTGTGTTTATTCATTTGACATGAATTAAGCATCAAATATGTATGAGGTGAAAGCAGTGGAGAAATGAGTAAGACATGATGACTAATCTGGAAGAACAGGCAAACAATTATTAATTATGCAGTTGAGGCAGTAAGTGTTCTGTGAGAGACACGGTCATAGTTGTATCATATACTAGGAAGCACAAATGCGGAGCACCTACATTCTAGACTAGTGTCCTCAAACTGTATGGTGCTTCCAAATCACCAGGAATCTTGTTAAAATGAACATTTTGGGTCAGGGAGTCCTATATGGGACTGAGGATCTGCATTTCTAACAAGCTCCCAAGTGATGTAAATGATGCTGGCCTGTGAACTGTGAGGAGCAAAGTCCCACAGAATCAGAAAATACTTTTAAGAAGAGATGGCTCTTGAATTGATGTATTGAAGAACAAATACAACTTATTCAGCAAAATAAAATAAAAGTGGGTTCAAGCAAAGAAACAACATATTTTGAAAATTATAAAAGTTTTTCTGGTGACTAGAAAATTAGCCCTGGCAGGTTTAGCCCAGTGGTTAGAGTGCCGACCCTCAGATAAAAGGGTTCCAGGTTCCATTCAAGGTTAAGGGCATATACTTCGATTACAGACTCTATCCCCCAGGCCCAGATCAGGGCATATGCAAAAGAAAATCAATTGATGTGTCTCTCAAACATCAACGTTTCTCTCTCGCTTCTCCTCCTCCTTCCTGTCTTCCACTCTCTGTAAAAATCAATGGAAAAATATCCTAAAGTGAGGACTTTTTTAAAAATTAGCATGAAGAAGGTCAGAATGGGACTCCTTTACTGGCAAAATTAACAGTATTCAAGATATGGAGCTATACTTTGCCTTTGCTGGGTATAAAAACCCCCTAAGGCCTGTACCCTGAATCCCATAGACAGAGCACCTGAGCTTTAGTCACTAACCAGTCAGCATCCAGGCAATCATTTAGGAAGGCTTGGAATTCTGAATGTTGCCTTGTGTCTCAAACAAATCTTTTTGTCAGGTGTGGTTAAGACCTAAAAGGACAGCACACTGAAGCTTCATCAGACTCAAGGCCATTCTGTGCCTGTTCCTCTAATGTCTACTAAATGTCCACGTATGTTGCAGACTATTATCTGAAACATACTCTCTATACGTCCTGGCCACACAATTATGTCCAAGTAGCTAACCAGCCATCACAGAAAATTTTTGCTCTTGTTATTGACCAAAACCTTAAGAGCTGTTGGCTTAGTTGGGTTAAGTTAACATTATATCTGCAAAATGAAGGCAACAACACTTGTTCTACTTACCGTATTAAAAAAACCTAAGATGTAAAATCAAAACAACAATGTGGTACCATCTCACACCTGTCAGAATGGCCAGCATCAACAAATCAACAAATGACAAGTGTTGGTGAGGTTGTGGAGAAAAAGGAACCCTCGTGCTTGCTGGTGGGAATGCAGACTGCTGCAACCACTGTGGAGAACAGTATGGAGTTTCCTCAAAAAACTGAAAATGGAACTCGCATTTGACCCAGAAATCCCATTCCTAGGATTATGTCCCAAGAAACTAGAAACACCAATCAGAAAGGATATGTGCACCCCTATGTTCATAGCAGCACAATCTACAATAGCTAGAATTTGGAAATAGCCCAGGTGCCCGTCAGCAGATGATTGGATCCAAAAACTATGGTACATCTACACAATGAAATACTATGCTGCCATAAAAAAGAAGGAATTCTCATCATTTGCAGCAACCTGGATGGAATTGGAGAAAATCATGCTGAGTGAAATAAGCCAGTCAATGAAAGAAACACCACATGACCTCACTCATTTATGGATAATAAAGAACATATACTGATGAACCAAAAGATATAGAGACAGTAAAGCAACAAGCAGATTGTCAAATTACAGCAGGGAGGGTAGGGAGATCTGGGGGAGCTAATAGATCAACCAAAGAACTTGTATACATGCATATAAGTACAACCAATGCACACAAAACTCTGGGGAGGGAGGGTATGAATAAGAGGGGGGGAATGGTAATATATGTACACAGATAATAATTTAATAAAAAATAAAAAAATAAAAAAATATATATAAATAAAGTATCTTTAAAAGTATCTTTGCCAATAACACCTTCTTAACACAATGTTAAAGAAAAATACTTTGAAGAAAAGATTAAGCACCTCAATTCTCAGTTTGAAATTTTAGGTCCATGCAGTTAAACTTTGCTGTTAGATTTAATATTATTCTGTTTCATAGTCAACATATATTTTCCAAATAAAACAGACATGATTATGATCATTTTTTTTCAAACAAAAAAAACTAAGATGTACTTTGAAAAATTTAAATATGTAGAAAATACTGGCTTTAATGAAAAGAACATAGATGCTTCCTACAGTGCCCACTTAGGTTAAAGTTCTGAAACGTGTATGATCATGAGAATAATCTCCCATCCAGCTGCTCTAACTAAGCACAACCCTGCTTTTCTTCCGAGATCTGGTGTTTTCGTGGCGGTATAGCTGTAGACAAAATAATCAAAGGTTCTGGTTAAGAATGCATATTCCCAGATCCTACCATTGGAAATTCTGACTCCATTTTCTAGGGGAGGCCACATACATAAAAAGTGCCCAAAACAAACCTTATGATCACATCAGTTTGGGAAGTGCTACACTGTGCAATGGAATTTGAAGCAAACATGACAGAACATAAACTCTTCTTCCACCACCTAGTTCATCATCTAGAGGCACACATCCACACCATTGCCATTACTATAAATGACTCATGGCAAATACTTTCCAGCCATGCAGCTCCTTTCCATCTGGCAGTTTGTGTAAAATATGAGATCAAGTCGGTACTAGATGCAATACAACCTACAAAAATGTATGAGAAGCAAGCATTTGACACTTCCAATACATGGAATAATTTCTCTTAATCACTTTGCAATGAACAAATTGCCCCTGCTTGAAAGATCTTTGAACTTTTACCCTCGAAGGTGAATGAATAAATGAATGAATGAATGAATGAATGAATAAATAAATAAATAAATAAATAAATAAATAAATAAAATGAGTCACTTAAAGACATAATCTGGTAACTATTTCTTTTGGAAGCTGTGCCATATTAGGCTCTGAAAAGTGTGACCATGGAAAGAACATTGCTTTATGAGGACTAGGTATCCAACATTATGCTTGTTATGTTTATGTGAAGTATCCACGATCAAACAAACCAGCCCCCACAGGCCATCGATGTGTCCAATTATAAGTGCCACACAAAGAGTCACTGTGGAGAGCACAACTACACACACAGGGGACTCCTTCCGTACACTTCTTACCTGCGGTCACACCGGCTGGATGGGCCCTCTAGCAGCACCCTCATAGAGCCAGTGCCACTAACTCTGCAACCAGGTTACATTCAGACTGAATGGCTTAGAGAATCCAATAAAATAAACCTGCGAATTCAATTCTAAAATATCGCATTAGTTAGAGGATGGCAAACTTCCAGATTTTATCATCCCTGAAGGTGCTGAAGACATTAGCTGATGTAAGATAAATCTGTGCTGACAGGTCTGAGTGGGGAAGGTAAGGACAGTTTATTTTATTTTTTTTTTTTAAATATATATTTTATTGATTTTTTACAGAGAGGAAGGGGGAGAGAAAGAGAGCTAGAAACGTCGATGAGAGAGAAACATCAACCAGCTGCCTCTTGCACACCCCCTCCCGGGGATGTGCCTGCAACCAACGTACATGCCCCTCACCGGAATCGAACCCGGGAGCTTTCAGTCCGCAGACCGATGCTCTACCACTGAGCCAAACCGGTTTCGGCGGTAAGGACAGTTTAGAAAGAGCCTTTACCTGGAAGGCAGATAAGCAGATGCTGTCAGCATGACCTGTGGTGAATGTCACAGGTAGCTCAGGCAGCCTGTGTCAAAGCCAATCAACACATGCTGAGGGGGTTGTTGTTTGTGTTGTCATTTTTCCAATGTGATTAAAACTCTGTGGGTTTAGCTTTATTAGCATCTCCTTCATTGTTAACAACCAGAGCAAAAAGAAAAAAATAAGACACAGAGAACAGTATGGCGATTACCAGATGGAAAGGGGGGAAGGGAGAAAGAAGTGGGAATAAATGGTGATGGAAGCAGACTTGCCTTTGACAGGTGAACTTGTGATGCAGCATGTAGATGATGTATTTATAGAATTATACACTTGAAACTTTTAAATTTTATTAACCAGTGTCACCCCAATAAATTCAATCAATTTTTTAATGTTGCTAGTCCTTTCCTTTCCTTCCCATTTACATTTACATGTCATCACCTGAACAGGTAATATATGCCTGAGGGAGAGGTATGTGAATGTATAAATATCTTTATATACATTGAATTTTGTATAAATAACATCATAAAATAAAAAACAATGAGGGTTCATTTTCACCTATAAAATCTTTTGAACATTGAAAAATAAGTAATGGTAATTATCCTACATAATAAAAGCCTAATATGCTAAATGTCCAGTGTTCTGGTCATTCTTTCAACCAATCACAGTGTAATATGCAAATGATATGCTAAGGCCACTCAACTGCTCACTATGCACTGATCACCAGATCATGAGCACTGACCACCACAGGGCAGATGCTTCAACCAGTAGTTTAGCTTGCTGCTGGGTTCTGGTAAATTAGAACTGAGCAAGATGGACCAGACATGCTCTGGAGTCCTCCCTCAGTCCCTCCCCAGCTGTCCAACCACCTGTGTCCCTCCCTGGCCCAGATCGTGCACAGGTAGGGTCCCTCAGCTTGGCCTGCACCCTCTCATAATCTGGGACCCCTCAGGGGATGCCAGAAAGCCAGTTTCAGCCCAATGGCAGAACAGCAGGTTGCTATGAACCACATTGACCACCAGGGGGAAGATGCTCAATGCAGGAGCTGCCCGCTGGTAGTCAGTGTGCTCTCACAGGGGAGCCAGTGCAAGCATAGTAGCTATGACAGGAGCCTCTCCCACTTCTGTGGCAGTGCTAAGGATATCTGACTGCACAGAGAGTGGGCCTAAGCCATCAGTTGGACATCCCCTGAGGACTCCCAGATTGCAAGAGGGTGCAGGCCAGGCTGAGGGATACCTCCCCCAAGTCCATGAATTTCATGCACCAGGCCTCTAGTTTTATTAATAAAAGAAATATATTTTTAAATATGTGACTATGGTTGCCAGGCAACAAAAGATTAAAAAGTCATCTATGGATACAGAGGACAAAGTCACAAGGAAATTGAGATTGCAGAGTGCTTACATGGTGCAATTGCACCTATTTTGCTACAAATGAAAAGTGCGAACAGACGATTTTAGAGGAAAGACAACTAAGACCAAAATCAGGAAGTCAGGCTACTGTCCCCTTTTTTTTTTCTTAAAGGCCAGGGACATATGCTGAACATCACAACTTTCTTCCTGGACAGTGTTCTCAGAATTGATTTTGAAATACTCCTAAATCATGACAACTACACATAACAATCACATGGCTAGAAGAGGTCTCAGGGAAGCTTTCAAAGAAAGTTCAGAATCAAAGTTCCTGTTCTCACTTTATCTCCATCCCTAGGTGATGCAGCGAGTCTGTTATGTCTCACTCCTCTGCTCCCTCACCGACTTAATGGGAAGAACCTCTGTGCAATATGTCTTGGAAGATCATCTTGAAGATGGATGAGATAATGTGCAGAGGCACACGATCTGAAAGAATGTCTCCTTTACCATGATTTTCTGTTAAACACTATCAGCATCTGAAATGTTAGCCCTTGTTTCAATTTAGCGTATTTCTCCTTTCCCAATGCCCTTTGTAACAAGTGTGGTAACCTCCCTGCTTTGTAATTATTTGGGGCTCCCTTCATTTTCATCTTCTATTTCCCCGACACAGCACCATCCCTTGTTCAGGCACAGTACTCCATCCCTGAAGCTACTCCATCCCTGAAGCCAGCTAGGCCATTGCTGACTAACAGAACATTTATGCTCACTGCTTAAATACCAGCGTGTTTTCCCACTTACCCAAGGATGAGTGGCTATACTATGGTTGCCAGAGCAAAAGGCAGTGGAGGAGAATTATTTATCCTCTAATTGTTAGAGGTGCATCAGGTAACAGGTATCAGAATCTTCATAACCAAAGGTATTCGGCTGGAGTAATGGCCTATTTCCTGCTGTATAATTGACCAAACTGAAGTCAATCACATTTACACTTTCCCACTCCTGACAGATGTTTCAGAGATGAAGTTGTTCTTTTGATCATAATCTTAGAGTAGACTCTCCTTTGAAGCATTCACTCAATATGTACCGGTGATTACATGGCACCCCCCTTCACTCCTTTCAGATTTAAAAGACAAATGACTTGAAATTGAAAACAAACAACAAATCAGATGGTCTTAAAAGTATACACCCTTCAACTACAAAGCCATGTGGGACACCTATAGATCACAGTGAGGTTAAAGATGTGACATCCTCTCAGCTAGTGTCACTGGAAACTGGCTGTCCTCTTTCTGCTTCCCCGCTAGGCAATCACTACCCTAATAATCAAGCTCATTAGTTCAGTTAATGTCATTGTTTTCATTTAAATCCTCTCGAAGGACAGAGAATAGACATTTTACTCTTACATCATTTCAATGTTTTCAAAAGCCTGACATAAGTGAGAAAAGGAGCAATGAATAAGATTACAAAGAATATTATGAAATTGTTCATTTCTGGTTTTTTTCTCTAACTTTTGCCCTCCTCTGAAAGTGATCACTAAATTACTTCATCTTTCCATCTGTCTGCCCACAAATTCTCTATGAACATGAAGGTATACAGTTAACAAACCCATTGGTTAATTCATACTTAACCCTAAATTCAACAGAAGAAAAAAAGGATTTAACTGTCTTTTCCCAAAAGTATGGAGAAACAATTTCCATTATTAAAAGCATAAGAAAAAAAGTGAAACTGATCCAAAGGTCAAAAGGCTATTTTTATATGTAAAAACAAAACAAAACAAAAAAACCCCCACAATTTAGCTAGACATCATAACATCAGTAACTCCCTTTGGAAAGCAAGTTTCCACTCTGACATTGAATCTCTGGTGATTGCAAGCTGAGTCAGCTAGAGCGTGATGCCTCTGGAATGCCACTGGCCACGGGTGTGTGAGGAAGCCCGTGTGATCACTGGCACCTCACAGTCCTGACGCAAGGGACACCTCCTGAGTGCTCTGTGATGTCACACACAGGCAGAGCATTTCCCTCCTCTAAAAGGAAGAGAATGTGTCTTCACCTAGCAGGAAGAAGAATCTGACAAGCTTCTCAGGAGGCAATTCTTTCAAGATGAGTCACCCACATTTGGGGCAGGGGGTAGAGTGTGGGGGTGAGGGAGAGAGTACAGGTGCAATTCACAGGAAGCACCATTCACCTTCCAGGCCAGCAGGAGCCACACATTCAGCTTCTTATTCTCCATGTTCAACTCATCACCAAACACATGTATTTAAAGGTCTAAAATCAAAACTATGGACCTAACCATTGTCCCCAGCCTTCTCTCCTCTTATAGGATCACTAGAGGCCCAGCGCATGAAAATTCATATACTGGAGGGTGTTGACCCTTAGTCTAGCCTGCCACCCCTCATAATCCAGGAGCTCTCAAGGGCAGGAGGTGACCTGGCCATCAGGGGAAGGCAACGCCCCATCACACCTCTGCTGCTGCCACTGCCAGCAGCACAAGACTTGGGCAGCCCTGGACAGCTGTACAGCTGCTATCTGAGGCTATCCTGCACCTCAGGCTGGCCCTGGGAGGCAACTAGGAGGCTGAGGAGACCAGGGGACTCTGTAAGCAGGTGCAAGGAGTGGCCAGACCCGCCTGGGGGTGGGCCTGGCCATGCCATGCACCTGCTGTCCCAGCAAGGCTGAGGGAACTAGGCACTGCCATCTTGTGCCCATCTATGAGGGTGTGGCAGTCAATTAGCATATTCCCTCCTTATTGGCTGTGGGCACCACCATCTTTGTGAGGGCATGATGGTAAATTAGCATATTCCCTCTTTATTAGATAGGATTAATTTCATAGATAGTTACATGCCAATTATGTTCAACACTTTGGACAAGGCCTTGAATAGAGAATGCATAACAGGAAAAAAGTAAAAACAAAACCCGACATTGTTGAGTCAAATGGGAAAAATACAGAAAAAGAACTGAGAAAAGCTCTAAGAAGGAGACCAACAACCACCACGCTAGAGAAAAGAGGGAGTTTTTGCCCAGCAAGTTTCCTGTTCTGACTTTTAATATGCTTATGACAATGCAGGTTCCAGTTTAATAGGCCTAGATGGGATCTGGGATTATGATCTTCTTGCAAGACTCTGAGGTCTGCTGCTTGTCCACAAACCGCATGTGTAATCACAGAGGCCAGGGCTTCTCTACGTCAGTGGCTCTCAGAGTGAGGTCACCAGACCAGCCGCTGCAGCACGACCGGAACCTTATTAGAAACACAGCGTCCCAGACGCACTCAGTCAGAAGCTCTGGGTGGGGCTCTAAACCCTAATGCAGAAGCCACTGACCACATGTGGCTACTGAGCACTCAAACAAAACTTGTCTGATCTAATAGAAGTTCACTGTAAATGTAGATCCCACTCCAGATTTCAAGTATTTCCAAAAAAAAAAAAAATAGTTTATTGATAACTTTTATATCGAATGTCAGTTGAAATACTATTTTGGATATATTGAGTTAAATTAGCTACATTATTCAACTGAGTTTCACCTGTCTTAATATGCTTATTTGAATGTGGCTATTAAACATTTTTAAATTACACACCACATGGTTAGCATTACACTTCCATTGGGTATTTCTGCAGTAGATTTTGAGAATTGTTGCTATGGAGCAGTGATTTTCAACCTTTTTCATCTCATGGCACACTAATTCCTAAAATTCTGCAGAACACCAAAATATTTTTTTTGTTGTTGTTGGTCTGACAAAAAAAAAAAAAGGTATAATTTTGATTCATTCACAATGGACAGCTATGGTTGTGTTGGCTATTGTCATCTTTTTTATTTGACAATCTAAGGGAGAAGAGGTCAGTGCCCCTGACTAAGCAGTTAGGTGTTGCATGTCTCAAACATTCTTGCTGCTCACTGGCTGCAAACCGGTGCTGGAGAGCTATAGTTCCCAATTGGGACAACTGTGCTCCCCCAGGAACATTTGCTAGTATCTGAGACATTGTGGACTGGCACCAACTGGGGCACGGATTCCATGGGACTTTAATAGATAAAGGCTGGGGATGTGGCTAAATAGCCTGCAATGCACAGGACAGTCCCCGAGGATGAAGAATTGCCAGGTTCAAAATGTCAGTAGTGCTGAGATGAGCAATTTGTCCTACCACAGTGACTCTGCACATTCAACTTACTCAGGGGGAGGTAAAAAAATCCTGTTGCCCTTGTCCTTGGCCTATCCCTAGATTAATTCAATCAGAATCTCTGGTCCAGAGGCTGTGCCAGTGCTGGGGGTTTTTTTGTTCTGCTTTTCTAAATCCCCCAGGGAGTCTAACGGGCAGCCATGGTCGAGATCTTCTTTTGGAGAAGGCCCTCCCACTATTAGGGAGGCATCTGGAAAATAGTTATTTTTCAGAAAAATATGTAATTTATGTTAACATGCAACAAGCTTATTATTTTAAACAAATTAATAAATACATGTTCGGTTTTCATTTCTAATACATTACATATTAAAAAGTATAACCCACATAAACAACCACTCTGAGTCTCAGTAGCTCTTATGGGTGTCAAAGTGTCTGGAGATCAGGAAGCCTGAGGAACGCTGAGCTGGAGCAAAGAGAATGAGGACTGAAAAGCCTTTTGTGGGAAACAAACTTTTCAAGTCGACAGATGGGTAAGCAGGATGGAACATACTGATAAGAAGAAAGAAGCCAACCTGCTTATAAGACAAATAAATAAAACCATGAGAAGGAGTGGAAGGGTCTAAATTAGGTTCTCAATGTTCTCTTTATTGTGGCTATTTACTCTGTCGGAAATAACTGAGTTGCTAAAATCAGGCACACTCCCCACCCCACGAGAGCCTTGCTGTTCTGGCTGCCTGGAATGATCTGCTTCCAGATATTCACACAACTGACTTCCTCTCCTCCCCAAATCCTTCATCAAAAGTAATCATCCAATGAAGCCCACCCGGACCATTCAACCTAACGCTGCAGCCCAGCCCCCTCCATTCACACACATTTCCAAGTCCCTTCATCCAGCCTTGCTTTTGCTTTTTCCATAACACTCCCCATTGGTTGAAACACCACGTAACTCACTCATTTATTACATCTCTGATGCTATCTGCCCTTGCTAGCATGTGAGCTCCATGAAGGAAGGCTTTGTCTGCCTGTTTTCTATCCCAGTCATCTGTTCAAGAGCAGTGCCCAATACAATACATATTTGTTTAAAGGAAGAAGAGTGAGATTTGCAGGTGGAGGCTCTGGAGCTTGAGATTAAAACTGGCGTTTGCACTGCAGCAGAACCTGGCTTTGAATCCTGGTTTGGAAATTTGCCAGACTCAGAATCTTCAGCAAATTGTTCAATTCATTTGCCCTCAATTATCTCGCATGTAAATTTTAACCTCCCAGGACTGTGATGAGAATAAAATAATACCTGAGAATTGCATATCACCTGCTACTTAGCAATTGACCATTCATCACAGTTATGGTCATTGCCTCATTATTAGCTACTTTCTTTTTAATACTCCCAGGAGGCAGAATCCAGGGCTTCCTGATTGGATTACAGGCCGTAAACAGCCCTGGGTTCACTTTTGCTACTGAAAGAGTAGCTCAATTTTCCATTGCTCAAGAAGATAATATCTTTCCAGACTCAGGAATATAAATAAAACAGATCAATCTCATAGTATAGCTGTGCTAGAAGCATCATGAGAATTCAATCTTTCTTTCAGTCTTTCTTTTATCTTGACAGGTAAAGAAACGAAGGTCTACAACAACAACAAAAAAAGATTTTCTAACATCACATAACATACTGGTTTAGAGGAGAATCTAAAGCCAGGTTTCTGGAGTCCCAGGCCAACATTTTCTCTACTCTCACCAGCATAAAAAATATATATATTGGAACCATTAAAACATCCCAGACTTTCATCCTGTCTAAGGTTAGCATAGAGAAGTACAAGACAATTGAGATCATGTCTGGGACATACCCAGGATGCCTTTCCATCAGTAGCCACTGATAAAACATGCCTGTCATCTTTATAATTCAGAATTAATAGTTGTACAAAAATAAACATTGGACAAATAAATCCTGAAAATACACTGAAGGAACACTAAGTTCCTTCATATAACCATCTAAGAGATTCTAATCAAGGAAAGATAAGGCAGTCAAGTAATTGCTACAGAGTATTTTCAACCTTAGTATATTAATTTTAGATCTCAAACTGTACATATAAATTGCAAATTTGGATCAAAATTCTTTAACCATTATAGTCAATTATTTTGGCTGACTTTTCCCCTGATTATTACTCCAAAGTATCAAAAATAGTACAATTCATGGGATTTAGTTCTACTACTGTTGGTAGAATCTTCTAATTACCTATTTAAAATTGGCCCTCACACATATAAATTTAAAGCTGGCTCTGCCACTTGATCATACAAATGACCAAATAGTATGAACTAAAAGAGGAGCTGTATAAAAATTCAAGTATGCAAGATGTGACCGTCTGGTCTCTGATCAAGCTTCAAAAAAATGTATATTACTAAAAATAAACCAAGGAAACAAACAAAATAGTTGTTATGGAAACATGTTTGAATCACTGAAAACAAATGAAAGCTCCCTCCTATTTGCCAAACATTACCACCCAGACTCCACTGCACAATACACGCCTGTGCAAATCAACATCAGAAAATACAAGGGATATAGCACCATGGAAGACCTTCAAGATGCCACAAAACACAAAATTACAAGAAAGTCACCACTGGTGGCTAATTATGCAGTTCTTTACCTAAAGAATCTAATTTTGCCCAGCCGGTGTTGCTCAGTGGTTGAGCATTGATCTATGAACCAGGAGGTCACACATTCAATTACTGATCAGGACACATGCCCAGGCTGTGGGCTTGATCCCCAGGAGGGAGCTTGTAGGAGGCAGCTGGTCAATGATGCTCTCTCATCATTGATGTCTCTGTCTCCTTCTCTCTCTCCTTTCTCTCTGAAATCAATAAAAATCTATTTTTTTTTAAATCTAATCTTTAATCCACTTGAAATTCATTTATTTATTTAACAAATATTTATTAAGTAAGTAGGGTTTGAAATATGTGGAATTCAAAGATGAATGACATTTTGATATATTACCTAGCTTAGAGTAGAAAGTCCAGACCAAATCTGTTTTGAAACCATGGGTGGAGAAGGAAATAAAAATAAAAGCACCTATGTTTAGCTGAGGTAGATGTCACCCTCCCCATTGGGCAAAGGCTGAACGTAAACGGGTTGATTTAAGAAGAACAAACAGGAAATGTACACGTTGTGCTAATAGATTAAATCTAAGTTTCAGGACTTGAGTAGGAAATGTAAGCAATAATTTCATCATGGCTAAACAGGAAGTATATAATCAAAGAGACGCCAATACCTGTCCAGAACCAGTGAAAAGAACTATATTGAATGCGATGGGGGAAATAAATGAGGGTCCTGAGTCTAAAAACTGGGGTATCCACTGAGAAAAACAATCACAGATGACTCTCTTTTGAGCAGGTGTAAGGAAAACTCAGTGATAAAGTGCATTAGGGCCCTAAACTTCTATCTCCCACCTCCTGATTCATGGCAGTCAACTAGTTTCTTAAATATTTCCACTCAAAAAATTCAAATCTACTCATTCACTTCATCTGCTTGCATGTTTCACCACTCTTATTCAACACTAGAGGCCTGGTGCATGAATGTGTGCATGGGTGGGGACCGGCCAGCCTGGCCAGGGGAGGGGACATAGGCAGTTGGCCAGCCTGCCTGCTGGCCAAACTCCTGGCCGAAGGGACAATTAGCATATTAGCCTTTTATTATATAGGATATACACTGAGTGACCAGATTATTATGCATTCAGAGATCATAATAATCTGGCACTCAATATATATGTACTATCTAGCTCATCTATACTAAATGTCCTCATAGTAGTGCTGTGAAATCTCTGAAATGCTCCTGTCACCTGGGTTGATGCTCACGTCTACCAGGAGTGTGCCTCCATTTCCTTCATGAGTTAGGCTCTGAGTAAAGCAGTTTCCATTTTATCACTTCCTTTAATTGTCCAATAAAGTGAGACTTCTCAACCTGACTGTTCACCTCCAACCTCATCTGATGGGGGCATGGACAGTGTGTGTCCTCAGAACACTGCCCTGTGCAGCCTGGCAAAGTGGGCACGATGTTGAGAATGGCTCCAAGAGCACTGCTGGATTCTAGACCCAAGTGGTCATGGTTAACTTGGTTTCCTTCTGTACTGACCAGTTCCTGGCCAAAAAATTATTCTTGAACCCCACGGGGGAGAATATATATAAGCATCTTAATGACTCCTTGCTGCATGCTCAGAATGCACTCATTGTGTTCAGTGTACAATAATTAATTAGAACTTCTAATTATAAAGCCAAAGATAACTGTCAAAGTAAAACAACTCCCTACCCCCACCCAAAAAAAAACAATAACAGGAAGCACAGTCATCTCTTCTGACCTCTTGAATATGTTTGATCAGGTTCTCTAATCTATTTAGCCTAAAGCCCCAATACACCATGATCTTATAACCTGTACCAGGCTTGAATAAAGAATGCCCAGGACCATTGTTGTATCTTCAATTATTAGTTCTTAGAATTCAAAAATTGAACCAATCAAGTCCTGGATCCCTCCAAACCAAAGCTGTGATGCAACATGAAAATATACCCTTTGGTGGAATTGAGCCAATTGACCTTCTATTCTGAGACTTTCTTTTGGGGACCTCCTATGCAGAGAGTTGATGGCCCATGAATCTACCCTGTTTCTTCCATAACCCAACCTTCTACTTTTAGCTCTTTATAACTGGAAATTGCTATAAAGAAGACCAGGACTAAAAGAGAACTGACTTGTAGCAAGCACTTTACAAATGTGCTCTTCTTTAATCTGGCTCTCTTTTAAGAACTATCAGAGTGAGAATTTAAATAAAGCACAACTATTATAACCTGACTATTATAAACCATACTCCAATAGCAGCAGTGTGTGTATACTATTATAATAAGATGAATGCTCACTTATCAGGCTGAGACTAATTGAAGTGTATGGGTTCCACTTGAAGATAATTTTGTTTGCCTTGAGCTATTTCTCCCAGAAAAAAAAAAAATATATATATATATATATATAATATATATATATATATATATATATATATATATATTATATATATATATATATATGTGTGTGTGTGTGTGTGTGTGTGTGTGTGTGTGTGTGTTCCAAATATTAATCTACTCTTCCAATAACAATATTGTGCATCCAATTTCTCTGAAGGCTCTTGTTATGAGTTGATAAGACTATACTCTGAATTTTGTCTCTGGATAACCAAAGACAAGGAGAACATATACCTGCTAAGATAGGACAACAAGCTAGTGTAAAAAGCAAAACTACTCTCGAGAACAGCCAGAAAAACTATTAAAATATGTAAAAGAAGACCAATCTTCCTATTCTGGTAGATCTCAAAAATTTCAGTGCATTAAAATCACCTGAGAATCTTGCAAAAACTACAAATTCTCAGCATCCATCCCCTCGAAGATGCTTAAGGAGTAAGACCTAAGAATTTCCATTTGTAACAAGTATTCGAGGAATATGAGAAATATATAATAAAAAGATTAGAAATAGGACCAAAGAATGTAAGTTATTTAGAAAAATGGAGATAAAATTTTACTTTTTTTCAAGAGATTACAGATATAAATTATAGATAACAGAACAATTTTCTGTTTTCACTAATCTGGACAGCCTTTAATTACAAAAAAAAGATATTGAGATAAGTTAGGCTTAGCAAACAGTATGTTACTTAAAATAAAAATAAAGAACAGGAATTACAAATATTTCTTCTGGAAGTATTATAAGAATATAGTATGAGGCGTTCCTTTTTTAAAGCAGGGCTGTCTAGAATTAGGGCAGACAAAGAGACTACCTAGAAAGCTTTATCATCTGATTCCTCTCTTATTTTATGAAAGAAAAAGGCATTTTTTTAAGGAATCATGATGTTACTGTAAAACTATTCTCACACGTTGGTCACATGACCCCAACCCTGCTTACATGTTTGTCCTGCTCTTGCCAATTATTTATGTCTTCACACAGGTAAACAAGGTACAAAAGAAGCAATGCCAAATGTGTTCTGAAAGAATAAGCTTTATTTAACTAAATGCCACCTTGGGGGGGGGGTATAGTAGGGGGGGTAGAAGCGGGTAGAAGGGGACTGGCTTTTAAGTAGACTCCTGCTGTTCTTAAACTCAGTATGGGGAAAAGAAAAAGAAAACAAAACAAAACAGAATCCCTTTCCTCTCCTTCCAAAAACACATGCAGCCCATGCATGTAAAAAGAGGAGAAGGAAGAGAAGAAGGAGGAGGAGGAGGAAGAGGAGGAGGAGGAGGGGGAAGGGGAGGGGAGGAGGGGGGAGCTGGAAGGGAGGAACATCTGAAACATTTTTCACCATTTTAATTTTTCTTAAACTCCACAATCAGTATTGACAGCAAGAGATGTCAGGGGTTCATTCTCTATCTCACAGTGTAACATTATTTGCAACCAAATTTAAGCATAGAAGTGATCTAAAATGTACTTAATAAGAAAAAACTATTGAGACTACTTTTTATATATAAGAGGTTGCTCTTTGAGAAGATGAGAAAAGCCACATGTACAGAAAATATATTTTAAACAGTTGTTGTTTTCATAAGGCAAACCATAATTACAAGGACAAACAGAAACTAAAACCAACTAATAATTGTCTACCTAAACCTCCTGCTTTTTGTTTGTTTGTTTGTTTGTTTGTTTGTTTATTCAGGAATTAAATGTTACTAAATTACAAAAATCAGAAGTCTCTCAAGTGTTTGAGAGGAGGTACAGCATTGACTTAAAAGACTATGATGGCAAAATATGCTACTGGCAGCAGGATTGAATAGATTGGGAGGGAAGGGAATGCAGTGAAGGCCAGCTGGCATGGCTCAGTGCTTGAACACCAACCTATGAACCAGGAGGTCATGGTTCCATTCCAAGTCAGTCCATATGCCCTGGTTGTGAGCTCGATCCCAGCAGGGCATGCAAGAAGCAGTCAATCAATGATCCTCTCTCCTCTCTCATCATTGATCTCTCTCTCTCTCTCTCTCTCCCTCCCTCTATTATATATATATATATATATATATATATATATATATATATATATATATATATATAATTTTTTTAATTCAGTGAAAAATTATCAGGAATAAACAAACCATTGTGGTTCATGGTTTTCTGTCTCAGGATTTGCTTTCCCATAGAATTCTATGAATGTGCATGGGTTTGAGAAATAACCTACTGGCTAGTTACAGTGAGCCTCATAGTGCAGTGAGCAAGACTTGGGGTTACTGGTGAGAATATAGTCACTGCTTGGCTATGTGATTATGAGCAAAGAATCCTAAGCCTTAACTTTCTGGAAACTGAGAATAATTCCATTAAATGACAAGGTTGCTCTGAAAATTAAATAAGAAAATGCACCACCAAAGCACTGGGTCTAGATAGCACTGTCCACAAGTTGATTTCTGTCACTATTCCATTTGTACTTTTTGAAACTCTTATATCAGGATAAATAACAGGAAAATGTAAAAGACTTCTGTATTGGCTAAAAACAGGGCTCCTACCCTAACAACTTATAATCTAGTCCAGCTGAAAGAAATCATAATTCCAAGTATGCAGCAGTTTATTTAGGAGATGATCCCAGGAATCACTGGGATTAGGGAAGTGAGACAGGAAATGGGAGGAAAACCAATAGAGAGTACATACCAGCTACCTCTATGGAAGAGTTTATGTGGGATTGAGGGGTTACCAGGACACAGGCCTTTCCATGCTAAAACTGAGACTGTTCCAGGAAATCTGAAATGAATTGATCACCCTACTCTCTGAACAACTGGATCTCAATCATTCCAAAGACCTTCAGACACACTGTGTATAACTCAAGTTAGAATTATCTCAACAAAAGGCAAGGGAGTGGAGTATTTATCCAACAACCCTCAGTGATTGAGGGTAACTCCAACGCATTATCTTCCAGTCACTCCCATCTGACTTGTGTAGGAAAAGGGCATGGGGAAAAGGGTGTCTGGCCACTCTGTCCCTCTGGGAGAAAATCTCTGGAAGTCGGTGGCATGTCTAAGACGTGTCTGCTGGTGAAATCAGGGGCCAGCCAAGGGTACATGGGTAGGGCAACTCCGTCTGACACACGATTACTTTTCTCCAGACTGATAGGCAAAAAGATGATCTCACTATTGTTTTCATCTGGATTTCCTATTGATGGGGAGTTTAAACTGAATATTCTGTATTTGTATCCCTTACTCAGACTTGAGCCTTTGAGCATTTAAAGACAGATTTAGAATGTAGAGTAGGTTATTTTCTTGTGACCACTGACTTTCATAATAGAAAACAACAAAATATTCCACTCGGTTTACCTGACTATGTGTGCCTTGGGGTGGGGGTAGAGCTGGGGAGTAGGGGATGCTCCCTCATGTGAATTGAAAATGAGAACTAACAGTGTAATCAGTGTTCCCGCTTCCTCATACTCTTACACTCCCCTTACCTTTGAAACAGAACTGAGATCCTTGAGTTTGGTACGTATGTCCCATTTTTTCCTCTGACCTCAGAGATCATGATTCATACCTGTGTCTCCTCCAAGGCACCTCTCACACATACGTTTCCGCTCGGGTATATTTTTAGATCACTCCTACTCCCCATAAACCCGTGAGCTGTTAGTGGATGTGCACTGCCTCCTTTCACTTCTGCTGCTCATTTCTATTTTCCTCAAGCCTTGCTAACTGCAGCCTGTTTTGAATTGTGCTCCAACTCACCAATGGGAACACAGGAAGCTTAATGGAGCTCTCAGAGCAGTCATTAGTGCAACCTAACACACTCCAATCTGTTGTGTAACTTAAGACTCATGACATTGCTTAGCCTAAAAGCAAAGTCTTCAGGGACTTGCTATCTTGTAATAAGAACATGAGCTTTGTACATTCAGAAGAAAACTGAGTCGTACATTTTCAACTTCAGATTCTGTCACTTTTTTTATTAAACTTTCAAACATTTTCCCCACTACCTAAGATCTGTCATTGTTACTATTACACAGGTTTAGGCATTTCATCTCACCATGTTTCCCAGCCATGACCTTTCACCAAATTTATCCTTCAAACATGGCTATAAACTGACAGTACCTTAGAACAACGATCCCCTGACGGTTCCATTAGTGGCCAGGAAACAATCTATATAGTTGCTGCTTCATAAACAAATTGCTTAGACTTTTCGTCTCAAAATGTGTCCTTATTTCAAAGAATAAACCAGAACTTGTTTTACAAATATAACAACTAAAGATTTTAAGACGTTAAGTGACTTACCTGAGGTCCCACAGCTCATGGTCAAGTCCAGAAGTCCTCTTCTTAGGCTATATATGTGTCTTTTGTATACTTCAACCATCTTCTCTTTTTTGGTCCTCTGGGAAGAAGAGAACATGTCAGACAGTCATCTTCCCATTCATTTCCATGACTGAGACCTCTGTGCTTCAAGATTTGCCTCTGCTACCACCTTGCCGCACCCTTCAATCATTCCATTTCAGAGAAGTTAAAACTAGCTACTTTGCAAGACACCTTTAGAGCATTGACCTCCACAGACATGGAGGTCGATGAATGCCACTAGCATGGATGGCCTCTTCCAGACAAAGCTCTGTGGGCCTAGACCCAAGTTTAGCTCACAGATGGTGGGTAGAGATGGTGAGAAGCAGAGACATGAGAAGTCGGAAGAGAATCCAGGCCATATTTGCCTTTGACACTCTACGTAGTCTGTAGTTGAGACCTCACAAGTATACATTTTAAAGAAAATAAACAACCGGAAATAGAGTAAGACCACCTGGAGACAGATACAGAAGTCAGTTCCTTGAAAAGAGCAGGAAGTATAATAGTCATGAGAAAAGGAAATCTGGTTCAGGAGAAAGCTGAGGAGGCACCGAGATGCAAACTGATCACCTGAAACAACTGGAAACCACTGATCTGAGTGGCGGGGCAGGGATATTGCTAGTGAGCAGCTACTACTGGTCCTGTCTCCTCCATGCCTTGACCCAGGCTTGCTTGTAATTGCTCAGGGAGCCTAAGGCGGATTCTGGATTCTGACAATCTTGGCAACCATCTGGTTGGCATCTGAATGGGCTGGATAACATATCTATTCCTTGCCTATCACCTAGCATGAGGTCAGAAAGTATTGATTTTTCTTTCTCCTTTTAACCACAAAACAAAAACCAATGATCTGTTTTTCTATTAAGAATGAGAATGAATGTACACGTGCTCAAATTCCAAATATTTTTAAACATATATATATTTTTTCTTGACCGTATTACAGATATTGCCCATCCCAACATATTTTTGAGGAGTGGAGAAAAGAACCTGAAAAGTTTTACAGAGAGACCTTTCAGCCTTGAGCTCTGAAGACCACCTTGTCAATAAATCTTGAAGAACCAGAAGTCTGGATGCATTCCATGTGATGCCCACATGCTTGTGATTAGCTTCCAAACCACTTACACCTCAGGGGAAGAAATTCTAGCCCAGTTCTTCCTGCATCCAAAGAACTGTCACTGTTCTTGAGATGACCTGTGGCCTCTGTCCCACCAACAAGCTTCTTCTCAAACCGAAGCAGCATGCTGCTGTGTCAGACTCTGATGTGCTGCACGCATGTACTAAAACAACTCACAGAAGTCTGGCCAGATTAAGAAAAGAAAATATTGTGGGCAGGCAACCAGAGGTGAATGTGGCAAAAAAAGGATATCAGGGGGATTTCCAAAGCCGCCATCTGAAGGATGGTGGTGCTGATTACAAATAATTCAGCACTGAGTTAGGGGCGAGAATTCACCAATGGCCAAAACTGTAACATTTTGAAGGAAAAGGGGACTTAGGACTATAAAAACAAATGTCAAGAAAGTACCCTACAACTCTTAATTCCATACCATGAAGGCAAAGCGGGAGGGAAAAGATGCTTCCTCAAAACCACTTCACTGCAGACACCGAAACTCCTCTCTCCTGGCAAGTCTACCACGGGTGTCTTCAGGTCCCTGCAGTGTCTAAAGGTTTGGCTTGCCATGCATCACAAGCATTCTTCTAAGGTTTGCAGCCTCCATATTTAATACCTGATCATAACAGCCAAGATTATGAACTTGTTTGAACTCAGACAGGCCCCAAGCAGTCCAGCCTCAAATCAATGTTCAAAATCCAATCTCACTCTCTCTCTCTCTCTCTCTCTCTCTCTCTCTCTCTCTCTCTCTCTCTCTCTCTCTCTCTCTCTCTCACACACACACACACACACACACACACACACACACACACACGCAGGCACACAGAGAACATCACCACCAACAACAGGAACTGTGAACCAGTTATTTCAACTTTGAGTCTCTGTTGTACCATGAGGAGCCCCTTCACTCGTGTATCTGCGCCACAGAGAAGGGAAGAGAGCGGGAGCAAAGGCAGTCCCCCCACTCTCCCCACGTGAAAATGTCAGCCGTTTCCCACTGCCGGCAGAAAATGTCCAGCCAAGCCCCACAGCCCTGTACAATTTTTTAAAGAATAAGGAAGTGCAGATGTTCGATTCCCACAGTGGCCACAGGTTCAGGCTGCTCAGAGCCAACCACAGCCTGGGGTGTGTTCACAGCCCTGACCACCAGCGGAAATGCACAAAGAGGCACCCAGCCACCAACCCTCACAGGAGAAAACAAACATCCCCCAGGGCACACGGAGAAATTAACAGCTCTGGCAGAGTGTGGCCCAGAGTGGTGAGAAAAGGAAATACAGTTAGCAAAGCCAACCAGGGCAGCAGGAGGGCCTGGAATATGCCTTCAGCTGGTGAACACATGCATCACCTTGCTTACTCACAGCTCATAAGCAGAGGGACTATCCTAGCAGATGGGGAAATATAACTCCTTAAAGTGCCTTCCATCTCCATAAAATTTGGGTGTGTTTTAGTAACATGTATATGCATCCTGCATGTGTAACACACATGATTTACCAGGAAGGAAGTCTGGGAAGTACCAAGGACCGAGATGGGGGGAGAACTTGCCAAGGAGGGAAGGGACAGTGGGAGGCACATCAGCAGGGGCAGCCTCAGGCTGTGTGTGTGTGTGTGTGTTAATCAAGAAGCACTCCAACTGTGAAAGTGGAACTTGCTGAAAGGGAAGGACAAGGTGCCATGCTTAAGAAAAATCTCCCTGCTATGCAAACACCTTCTCCTAGATCACCCTTCAAACACCTGAAGTCAGGCAAAATGGAAGCATGGGAATGAATAAACAAGAGAATTTAGGAAGACATGGTTAGCGAATGGCTATTTCTGGTTTGTTTCCATCTGGGTTGCCACTCACCTTTTCTTTAAATTCTTGCCTTCCATGGAGTGCTCACACAAGCTTCCTTTAGCAAGAGACTTGCTGCAGGTTTGGTGCTTTTCAAATTAGAGTTTTGTTTTCGCTTTGTTATTATACAGAGAATCTTCAAAGCCAATGCAAAAATTGAAAATCTATGGAGTAGCTCTCCACAGGTGGTCTGTTACCATCTTCAACCCCCCAACCAGTCCACTCCTCTGTCCCCCAAATATTATAGCACTGCATGAAAGAGCTATCTCTGTTGGGAGAAACAAAAAGTCAAGGACACACACTTTCTACCCTTTGTGGTCAAGAATGATGCGTCTCCTGCCATGGCATGAAGGTGTGCTCTCTGTCTCCGGTGTCGCAACTCTGACCTACACTTTCCTGTTCTGATGTGTGTTGTGGCTTCCTTTTTCCCTCTTTGGGCCTAGGATGCCTTCATTCAAAGTACTCTTTCCAATAGTTGGTGGTTTCCTGTCAGGCAAGGCCCCAACTGTTTTCACCATTTCAGACACCCAAATAATAAGACTCGGATAAATATATAAACCAAGCTGACGTGAGATAGGTTTGGTCTGCTTTGGAGTGGGGGAAAAATAAGAAAAGACCTTTAGTGATATACAGGCATCATTTTTGTGTGATTTATACGTCAACTAGATGACTAATGACTTACGGGTTTCTTTTCATCCAGAAGGAGGTCATATGATTGTTTTCTTAGGTTCAAACCAACCACTTCCACTTTGCTCACCTTAAAAAAAAAAAAAATTATCAACAGTATTATTTTTTTAAGTAAATTCTATAACACCACCCTTCCCCTGCAAGTCATGATCTTTTTTCACTTGATGCTTTAGCTCTTATTAGCAGAATATAATAATAATTTAAAAATGTGAGTGTGAATTTTTGCTCTTATTATTAGTATTGTTTTCTCTAGAATGAGCCTACCTTTGGGCCTACAAACACATGGCCTGTTTATTTAAGAGAAGTGCTTATATAATCATAGTTTCCCAAAACACATCAACTGCCAAATTTAAAGGAAGGAAGGAAGGAAGGAAGGAAGGAAGGAAGGAAGGAAGGAAGGAAGGAAGGAAAAGTAGCTTTTAAAAGCTGGAAAAGGCAAGGAAGAAGTTTTTCCCAAAGAGCCTCTCAAAAGGAACACAGCTGTGCTAACACTGATTTTATCCCAGTGAAATCTGTGTCAGGTTTCTGACCTACAGAGCACTAAGATTACAACTTTGTGTTGTTTCAAGCCACTAAGTTTGTGGTAATTTATTACAGCAGCCATAGGGAAATAGAAACTATAGGTGCAAAGCAAAGCAAGTTCATGCTGCTTGGGTAGCCATCCTCCATTCTTCCTAGACTCCCAGGTTGAGGCTCAAACACATAGCTCATCTCGCCATGTCCCTGTCTGCCTATGGTACCCTTCATGGAGCCTACATCGGATCACATTTGCAATGCCTAATCTCTATAGACATAACTTACTTCTAAGGATGTTTTATACAAATTTTTGTATTGATTGGCTTGTAGAAAATCTTTATAAATGTGCAGAAGCATCCCAATTCTTCATTTATTTAAGAAATAGTTATTGTCAAGCCAAATGATATCTATATTTTTGGTAGATTCTTATGACTCTAAAATAAGTTAAGCATGTATGCAAATGAAAAGGTTACAGTTATTAATTCAGAGAGCTAATGTTCAAGAAAATAACTACTTAATAAATGCCTTTGCCATTCCTTTCCTTTTCTCTCAATTTGCTCTTCTTTAGAAATCACAAGAACAAAAGATCAAAAAGCTCTAACTGACATGCAGTTTTGTGGTTTTGCCTTTGTAGGAAATCATTTTAATTTTTTTTTAACTCTTTCTTTGGTTGAAACATAAATGTGTTTCTCAAAGAACCAGCCACTTACTGGTAGCACATGCAGTAATGAAGGATCCAAGGTAGACTGCTCAGTTCAAAATGATCCTGCTCCATGTCTGCTTTAGAAAGAAGTATTATGTTACTCCTTATGGCCTCTTCTTCCCATTTGTAAAATAAGCAAAATAATAATGGTACCTACTTTATAGAATAGTGAGAACATTTAGTTAACACATGTAAGAAGCTTAGAACACTGCCAAGCGTACCAGAAGTGCCACCGATCACTGTCATACTTTCTCACTCCTTTGGTTCTCTCATCATCATGGTTTAAATATTCTGATAACTTCTGGTCTCTCCAAAGGCCAGATTTTCCAATGCATAGCTTCCTAAGAGAAAATATGATGATGTACTTAATCTCAATGACCATCTCATGCAAAATCCATGTTTGAAAAGTTAGCAATGCTTCCTTTGTATTGCTAAACTTCTTTAAATTAAGGTTCAAAATAATACTCTCCAGTGATTTTAAAGCATAGGTCACTCAAAATTAATTGCCTTAAGCTGTTTGATAAAATGCTTTAGAAGAGTAAATCTTCAACGTGTAAAAGGCAAGACATCAGCATCAAAAGTCCCTGGAGTGTTTGTTAAAATATAATTTCTTGGGCCTCACTTAAGACTTAATGAATTGGAAAGGAAGCCCATAAATTAAAATATTAATAAGCATATTACATATACTACGTGATTCTTAGTTTAAGAACTACTGCTTTAATGTCACTGGTGGAAAGAGATCCTATTCCCTCCCCACACACACACACACCACCACCACCACCCATCCCCTCCCCGCCGTTACTCTTGGGAATGGACTTTTTGTGATATTCCAAGAAAAATATATTTTTCTGAGACATGGGAGAAAGAGTAAATTTTATTTGTGTGGAATTAGATCCTTGAGTTTCCAAGGCCCCCTTTCCCTCAGTCCTGCCATCAGAGAAGTCTAGCTGTGCCTTTAAAGGGGCTACAATTAGAGCCAGTGTCCAGAGTATCTGTTCCATGTGGGAGCAGCCCAATACATCATCATAAGGCTAGCTTAGCTTGTATTCCCCATTGTCATCCATCAGTTCATCAGCCCATTGCCTATAGGGTCCACCTAGCCATGGGCCATACAGGCAAATGCAAGGAAGTGAGAACAAGAGAGCCCCACAAGCCAAGAGCCACAGAGAAAGAATTCCTTTGTTTGGGAGATTATGTGTTCCCAAATTTTCATGAGCTTTCAGCGGCCATGCCCATTCTGACCAATAATCTCTGTCCCTAGATGTGACTAACAGGCACCTTCCCTAGTCACCCCAACTTATTTCCCCTCTATTGGAACCCTTTTCCCAGTGTTTTGCATGGTTTCCTGGGGAGTGTGAAATTACAGCTTCCTGGTGAAGCTAAGCAAATGTCCATGCTTATAATGCCAGGCCTTCCCTTTGCTGCATCCCTCTTATTAATAACTAGCTAATTATAATGTTATCAGTAACAAATCTTTCATTGAAAACCTACCCTCATTTTATTACATTAGATAATTCAACAGGTAAAAACAATTATGAAGAAAGGCCAGATTTAGCTGACTTGTACATCACTTATATAATAAAAGCCTAAGCAACCATTACAATGGAACAACCAGAACAACCAGTCACTATGATATGCACTGACCACCAGGGGGCAGACACTCAACACAGAAACTGCCCTGGTGGTCAGTGCATTCCCACAGGGGGGAGTACTGCTCAACCAGAAGCCGGACTCACAGCTGACAGCTGGTGAGTGCAGCTGCAGTGGTGGGAGCCTCTCCTGCCTCTGTGGCAGTGCTAAGGAGCAGCCAGCAGGCAGACAATAAGGAGCAAGGGGTCCTGGACTGCAAGAGGGATGACTGCCTGCTGACTTAAGCCCACTACCCCGAAGGGTTACAGACTGAGAGGGCATAGGCAGTGCACAAATTTCGTGCACCAGCCTCTAGTTCTTTTGTAAGATTTTTTTTTTTTTAAATAAATCACTTATCTGCTTTTCTCAAGAAAGAGAAATAGAAAGGCCTGGCATACTGAATAAAGTGACTCATTAACAGAGAAAAGCATTATTATCTCATGGTCCAGACACTACTGGGATGAATGAATCTCACAGTGCAGTCTTAGCAACACAGTGCCACTGGTTTTCACAGTAGACACCCCATTATCAGGTTCTAGATTCTACTATTACAGTGTTTGAAGGGTACTCCCATGTGCTACAATATTGAAAATGATAGTGATAGCTGAATGCATTCCTTATTAATTTTCCTTTACCATGTGATATAATTAACTGACAATCATCAGCTCTTAAAGCAAAAGGAACCCTGCCTCAGCATGTTTACTGTGAATCAAAAGGGTTACGTGTCAAACATGTGCTAAGAATAGAAGAGCTGACCTCATCTACAGCTTGATGATGAGTTTTTCTTACATACCTCCAAATAAGGAAAAGAAAAACTATGTTTTAGTAGGCAACGCCAAGTATTTCTTAATGCTCTGTTCATTTTTATTGTTTTTATTGTGATAAATTCATGATCAACCCCAAATATTTAAGGAAATTAGTTTTGGGCACATATGTCTTCATGTGGCTATTCTTTTCATTTTTTCAAAGTATGAACAGTAGCCCAGATGCATTAGAATCTTCAGGGGTTTTTTCTTTTCCAAACATAGACATCCAAACCATATCTATAGCCTCTGAGATTATACCTAGAAAATAGGTATTTTTTTTAACAAGTTTCCCAGGTGATTCCTGTGTACATTAAACACTGAGAAACACTTCTTTGAAGATATAGGAAATAAAATTGAGACAGTGCACTATGAATCCTTTGACTTTACCTGTCTAAAAAAGATTCTAAAGCTTCATTGCCTCTATTAAACTTGTACTCTCCAAAGTACCTTATAATCATTTTTAAACTTATGTATCCCACTGATAGTATTTTCTTTTCCTCACATGGGGGGAAAGGGAGAGCTATTATGTATTCACCAGCAACATGAATAAAAGGTAAACCATACCAACAAAGTGATGCAATTTGTTGTTGCTGCTATCGTGTTACCTTTGTTGACTTTTTAGATTTTTCTTGACATAGGTAGTATTAATATCCATCCAAGAATGATTCCCCATTTACATGAGTTCATGGAGGAGACTGTCTGTGGTCAGGGATTAGTCATGGGCCCCATAATTTATGAGTCCAGTTACTGGCAGCGCAGGTAGCAATCTCCTGACTGGCGACTCTTCCCACTCTCACGATTTGTCCTGGTCAGTTTGATGAATGACCCTGGCTTTGTTACAATGCCAACAGCAGTGCCACACGCTTCACACACTTCTTCTACCCAGCACTCGACAGATGAGCTGGGATATCGACAGCACCTCTCACTTCTGCTAAATCATCCAGTTCTATGGATTATCTCCTTTCATAACCAGTTTCCTATTTAAAATTATTTTTTTAATTATTTAATTATAGGAAATTTAAAACACAATAAAATTTTTAAGTCATTCTGACATTGTCCCATTTTTACATTACAAGAATGTATTAATCTGGTTTTAATCATTAATCTCTCCTTTTCCAATCAAATATTACAGATATTTTCCTATACATTTATTTTAATAATTATATAATGTTCCTTCAAATTAGCAAATCATAGATCACCTAAATTATCTCTGTTATTAGGCGTTTATGTTATTCCCAATGTTTTACCATCATAAATCATATTTTTATGAATACTTGTGGTTTTACGTATTTTGAAATATAACCTTGAAACAGAGCCCCAGTTCTGGGATTAACAAAGCAAAGGTTTAATGATTTTATTGATTTTTGAAAAAGGTTATGGCAGTTTATAAGGTCCCAACAAAGGTATTAATTAGTTCACTTTTTCATAGTGTCTTTGTCAAACTTTGATATACTTCTTTGTTTTGTTTTGTTTTGTTTTGTTTTGTTTTGTTTTGTTTTAATATGTTCCCATTAATTCCAGAGAGAGGAAGCAAGAAGGAGAGGGAGACAGAAACATTATAAGAATCATTGATTGTCCACCTCCCACATGTCCCTTATTGGGGATCAAACCTGAAACTCAGGCATGTGCCCTGACCAGGAACTGAATTGTGACCTTCAGGTTCATGGATCAAAGATCAAACACCAAGCAACACCAGCCAGACTACTTCTTTGTTTTTGCTAATTACATAACTAAAAAGCAATTCCTTGTCTGATACTTTGATGTTCTTTCTACAAGTATATTCACAGTAAAGCATCTTAAAAACAGAAACTAGGGCTGAAACTGGTTTGGCTCAGTGGATAGAGCATCGGCCTGCAGACTGAAGAGTCCCAGGTTCAATTCCAGTCAAGGGCATGTATGTTGGTTGCGGGCATGTCCCCAGTGAGGGATGTGCAAGAGGCAGCTGATCAATGATTCTCTCTCATCGATGTTTCTGTCTATCCCTCTCTCTTCCTCTCTGTCAAAAAATCAATAAAATATATTTTAAAACACACACACACACACACACACACACACACACACACACACACACATATACACACACAAAAAAACCCAGAAACTAGGAAAGTGCGGCCAGAATCTGGAAAGACTAAAACACAAAACAATTATAACTGTCACCGTCCAATTATAGAGTGTCTGCTGTGTGTGGGGCTATAAATGAGCACTTCACACAGAGCACCTCATCCCACCTTCACAACTCTGGACACTACAGTTGCTGCTTTAGGAAGGAACTGTGGACCAAGAAATTCAAGGTCAATTAGTCATTTAACTACACTTACTAAACATATCTATGTACCAGAGTGAAGAAAAGAACTAATAAGTCCAGGTCACTAAATAATCATTTTGACACCTACATATCCCACTGATAACAATTTTGATTAAAGATATGCACATGATGGAGAAAATCTGGAAAGGTGTGTCACAAAATGTTAAGAACCATATTTGAGTAAAGGCTGACTTTTATTTTCTTCTTTGTTCTTCCATGTAATTACCATGAACACCGGTTATATTTGTAATCATAAAAACATTTCCCAAAAGACAAGGTCTCCGCCTTCAAGGGATTCATAGTGAAGAAGAGCAAACATGTCAACAGCCTGCTCAGCTTCAGACAACTCATCCGTGATAAGGGCAGTTCCAACTGCAAGAATCCCTAACCCTTTTCATCTTCCCTCCCCGATACTGCCGCTGGCGACATATTCATTGGCCTGGAGGTTTGTTTATTTTTATTTTGTTCTACAGCAACTACAGTATAGGCTTGAGAGAGCACAGCCAACAATACAGTCTGAAGGATTTGCCTCTTGTGGCCTCATCCAAGGCTGCTGTTGGCCCTCCCTCCTCCCTTCTCCACCCACAGACCTTTGTGCAAAAGGAAATGTGGAGGTGGCACCTGTAGGCATTTTATCTGATCCCCTGGCCTCTGAGGAGCTGTTTCAGATGCAATTAAGTGCTTCTAGAATGTTCATCACACACACATTGCATTTTACCTGCCCTTTCCCCTAAATTTGAAATACTCTATCTATTGGGAAATGATAACTATATCATCCATACACTGCAGCTGGGGAAAGTTCAAAGGGACTCTCCCTCCTGATCTAATTGGTTCATCTGAGAAAGAAATGTTTAGCGATAGCCTAAGATCTCACAACCTGCCCCTCTCAAATACCCACTAAGCCATAAAATTTGAGTATATATATATATACCCACAATTGACTTGTTTGCAGTCCTACAGCAATAGTCTCCTGGGGATAATTAGAACTCTTTTGATTTCTCTGACTTTGTCAGTGATTTTAGTCTCTGTCCATGTAATTAGGGAAGGGACCGTGGCCAATATGGCTACATTCCTGACAGTCCTTATACTAGTGAGCCAGAGTAAGTAATGAATAAACACTGATCAGCAGATTAAGTGATTGCTGCAACCGAGTTTAGGAAATCTTTTTGTAAATCTCAAAAACAATATAGAATAATTATTTTTCTATTATAAACCATAAAATGGTTAACTAAATCTTACAGTTATTTAGCAACAAATTCTGCCAAATTTCTTGTTTTTGTTGCCTTTCTAATATTTTTCCTGCCTTCCATCTCCCTCCCCTACTTGATCCAGTATGGAATTCTTAATTACTCGGTTGCAAAAGCAACTGAAGCATAAATGTGATATTGGGTCCATTTTGGACTATTTTATGTCCCTGTCCTCCTTTATTTATTTCACTTTCTGAACAAAACATTACTTGTCATCAAAAGTCTGTGTCAATTAAAGTCTGTCTCCTCAAACTAAGAAACAGCATAAGAAACCTAACAAGAGGGCGTGTGAATTAGAACAAGGGTGACTTGAGCTTACCTTCACACCATTCCCAAAGAGAAAAGAGATAAGAAAGAGTGAGCAATGGGGAGATTGGGGATAGGATAGTAGAGAGAGACAATCCCCCGGTGGCTGGATTCAGGATCTGAATGGACTCATCATGGAAATATCTCACTATGGAAGGTAAGCTCATTCTGGAAACACTGCCCTGGGCTAAGGTCTAAACTCTCAATGCTGATTGCTGAATTTAGTTGTTACAGATCTGAGAATGGTATATGAGGGCTCAAAAAATTCAAGAAAAAGGTTGTCCCACATTTATTCTTCAGGCTCAACTTCCTCAGCCTCTGGCTAGTGTCTCAGTGGCTGGCACTCTGGCCAAGGCTACTGTGGGCATTGGGGCCACACACTGGTATTGTCCCCTGGTGTGGTTGCTGAGGGAAGTGATGACCAGGGTCCCTCGAATGATGAGGATACCCAGAGCATCAGCTGAGCTACTCAGCTACTTCCCATCCGTGCACCAGACAGTGTTAACCCAGAGGTCTCACTACACACCTCCCAGCTTCTGGAGAAACGTACCCCTCCTGCAGTTAGTCACCAAAATGAGGAGGGAAAAGGAGAGAGAGAAAGGAAAGAATGAAGGAAAGGAGAAATATAAGAAAGAAAATGGGATCTTGAATTCATTCATAAATGGAACTTTCTCCTGACCCACGATTAAAGGGTTACAAGATTTACAAATAGGGATGAAATTTGAGTTTTTGATCAAGTGCCACATCAAGGGCTACCACCACTGTGAATATCTAACAGAAACCCATGAAAAAGGTTTCTTCACCTCCAATGAGGGCTATTTCTGGAATTATTGTATCTATTTATAAACAGAATTATTTGAAGCATATGTACCTTGAATAAAGAAGAGAAATCCCAGCCTCTAGAAAAAAGATTATATGCAATTCATTAAGACCAGTGATAAATATAAGCTACAATCTATTTTAAAGTAGCTACTTAAATCATAGGCATTTTCAAAGGCAAATAGTGTATTGAGGTACACATATGTGGTCATAAAACAAGTGTTTTCATATTTTTTAGAATAAGTATATTTGGCCAATTAGACACAAAACAAAATATCATAGGGCAATTTTGTTTTCCCAAAGACATAGATTTTTAAATCTCACATATAAAATCTCATATTTCAAAATGTCCTCAATTCAAATGAACTCAATTCAAAATAATGGTAAAAAAATACCAGGTATCTAGCATCTAAGATACCAGGTAACAGCATCGAAAAGTCAAAGTCTAAAACAGGAACATATCCACTGGCAGCTGTTGCTTTTGCCCCAACTCATCCCCGCCTGTTCACTTCATTTGAAGCTTTTCTTGGGTTCAGCTCCTTTTTATTTCCTCACACCTCTCCCTGCACCCATCACTGCAAACCCATTCTTTTTGTTATTTTAATTTTCAATCTAGAGTATTTCTCTATTGATTTTTTTTTTTAAGGAGAGTAGAAAATAGAGGGGAAGACAGGGAGAAACATTGATGTGAGAGAAACACATCGATTAGTTGCCTCCTGCATGCACCCCAACCATGGCCCGAGCCATGGAGGAGCCCGCAACCAAGGTACATGCCTGTGACCAGAATAGAATAGGACTGTTTGGTCTGCAGGCCAACGCTCTACCCACTGAGCCAAACCGGCTAGGGCTACAAACCCATTCTTACCACCCAAAAGCCCTACAACTTGCCCAGACTTGGAGCTTTCATCAACACCAGCCCCTGTGTCTGCCTCTTGTCTAGGGCACCCTACATACTATAGGTTATATGTATTATATATTGAGATTATATATTTATTATGTCATATTTTATAGAAGTATACATAATGTCACCCCAGTAATGGGTGTTGCCTCTCAAAACACCACATTCTAAATGCATACTAATTCTGTCCACTTGGGCTCCCAAGTTGTGTAAGATAAGTTTTATTTTATATATAAGATTTATCTTATATCAAATTTGTAAATCTTCCATTTTGAAATTTCTGTAGCAAAAATAATAAAAATGGTGGGCTACCTTTCACTTACCACTTAAGTTGTATCAGAAATGATCCCTAGCTATCATCTCATTTAATCTTCACATAACCCCGTAAGTGGGATCCTCACAGTAGGCCTCGCTTGGAGATACTAGTTAGTGATACAAATATGAGTGTCAGACCCAGAGAGGATGCTTGGGCCCCTCCTCCCACTCGCTGCACTATAAAACAAGTCGGGTTATTTGAAACATTATGTACCTTGGGTGAAGAACATAATCTGATCAACAGCTGAATAACTGATAAACTCCTGATACTACCACAAAGTGTGACCGCAGAAAGCAGGAACATAGCAAGCAAATCAATCCAGATTAATTATTTTCTTGGCATTTTAATTATACTTTTGTTTTTCTATCAGTTATAACCTCTTGGGTAAATACACTACTTCACAACTGCCCTGCCTGTTCCTTTTCTGGGCCCCAACCAAAAGTAAATATTTCAAACTTGCAGTTCTGGAATCCTGGGGGTATTATACCTTTAAGAGTATCATGGGACCACTCAATCCAGTGCCTTGGAAATAAAATGATTTCCTGCTCAAAATGATACACAGCCAGTAAAACAGATGAGAGATGGAGCGCCGAGTGAGCTTCCTAGACCGTAAATCAGATGAGATCGCTTCCAAGTGGGGATCTAAGTCCTCCCAGATCCAACCCCGCCCCTTGCTTCTGGTTTCCTGTCCTCCATACTCTCTCCTCTCCAGGGTTTCCATCACGCTGCCTCTGGCACTTCATTCAGGTTCTACTTCATTGCTTCCCTCGTCCCTCTCACCTTCCTAAAATTAGACCTTATGTGCATATGTTCACTTGTTTTCTTGTTTTCTTCTCTTCTCCAGCATACTCCATGAGGGATAGCACTTGACTGTCCAATACAGTAACCCCAACACCTAATAAACATACTTTGACACAAAAATATCTACTGAATGAATAGATGGATGAATGAACGAATTGTCCCTGACCTAGAAATGGATAGGGTACTTCTTAGCTGATCACCTACAGATGAAATTCACTTTGCCCTCTAAGCCCCTTGCCCATCCCCGTACATCAGTGACCAGCCACGTTTTAATTCAGTGCCTTAGGGCTGGAAGGTAAAAATCAAACTCTTCCCTTTCTTGGTAATTCAGCTCCTTCCCCTTTCTGTTGGTGTCAGCACTGAAAAGAAAGTGACTTTTCTCCTAAAGAGCCAGCCAGATACTACCTTCAAATTGTTTTTGTCATTTTTTCACAGTATAAGCACTACTTATTTGACCCACTGAAGAGCTATACTGCAGTTACATGGCTCACCCAGACACACATACACACACACACACACACACACACACACACACACCCTAGCAAACACAGTGAAAAGCCTAAAAAAAAAACCACCTCACAGGGGTACAGGATTAAGGAGGAGACACAGGAAAATATACCACAATTGCCTGCATTGTTTTACAGCTGAAATACAAGGATGCTCAGTGATTCTACAACAGGTAAAATAAAAATGTCACTCCTGTTGTAGAAATAGTTATTACCAAGGTGCCCATACCTGTCTTCAAATCCAGTCCAACTCCAGAAATAGCCACAGATACAATCAACAGAATCACTCATGACTGGACTGGCAAATAAAGGGAACGAGGTAGTTTCAAGAATTTACACACCCCAACCCTGAATATGTTGTAACAGCCACTGATACCTGCATACTCCGAACCTGGCTTTTATCTTCAAAGAAACTTGGATCACCCACAGAAATTGACCTGGGTTATACATTGTGAGTACTTGTAAAGATAAAATTTGTAAAGTGTTGATGTCTTAGTTTCTCTTTGTGTGCCCCCTGTGTAGCCCCACTAAAAAACTAGCACCTCACCAGGGAGATGCATTTGCCTGCTGCTGACGTTGGCCTTGACCCTCTTCATGCTGCTCACCAGTGGCTCCAGTGTTTTGCAGGGAACAGTCTGGTGGTTCCCTGGGGAATGCAAAGCTGCAACGTTCTGGTAAAGTTTCCCAAATGACTGGCCTAGAATGTCTGGCCTTCCCTTTGCTTATTCCTTACTCTTTATAATAAAAAGGTAATTGACCATCATGCCCTCACACAAGATGGCTGCCCTCATGTGGTCATAAGATGGCTTCCACAAAATGGCTGGCAGAGGAGGTCAGTTGTGGGCGATCAGGCCAGCAGGGATCGGGCCTAAACCGGCAGTCGGACATCCCCTGAGGGGTCTAAGATTAGAGAGGGTGCAGACTGGGCTGAGGGAAACCCCCACCCCCAGTGCATGAATTTCATGCACCAGGCCTCTAGTTATTAATAACTAGCTAATTACAACAGCACCAAAACCAGGCCACACTGACATTCTCAAAGATACTTAACCACTGCTTTTTACCTGAATTCACTAAAAGCAATAGTTTCTTGTCGCATTACCCTGAGCTGCTCATCCTTCTTTTTGAGATGAAAGCCCAAAAGGCATTTGGGAAGTATTGTCAGAAGTATTATCACCAATAACTGAAGATAAAGCAAACTCAAAGGAGAAACTGTTTACTCAGTTTATGTGACTATCTCGAAAGTCCTCCAAGGGAGGAGCCTGCCACATAGGGTAACAAAATCACAGCCACTCATGATCACTGATTTCCAGAGCATCCCCTTTCTGGCAGTCTCTATCCAGCTGGGAGAACTCATTCCACCATCTTACTAATGGCTCTGCCCAGAGGACCACACACTTCGCCTCCCCAAGGGACAGGGGCAGGGAAATCATGCAGACTTCACTCTTACTCTTGACCTGTGCAGCTAATCCCAAAGGACACATGGAGGAAGGAAGAGCTTTGGCCTGTCCCCACATGCCCTTAAGGTCATTGCATCAGCCAGACAGAGTACAGCAAGGGCTAACCAAATGTGCTTTCTCTTTCACCTTTCAACCCGTGGTTGTGCAGGGCAAATTGAGCTTTCAGAGAATTCTACAGTGATGACAAGAAGCTGTCCATGCTCCAATCTGCTGGAGGCATTAAAAATAAGGTGGTGTTGTGAATTAGGGAATTTAAAATAATCTTTGGAGTGTATGGCACATCGAGCTAAGTTATTTTCCTCTTGCACAGCTCTTAGATTCTTTCTGGTGGAGAATGTCAACTGCTGACAAAATGGTGGATGTACACATGTATTAACTACTCTTCGACAGCCTCTCTACCAGGTTACAGTGAAAGTATGTCTCGTACCCAATTCTGCCACCATGTGTACCGACTAAATTCATTAGCAAGTAAAAACAAAACCCCTCTTTTAGCTCCAAGTCCAGCTCTCTGTACTCAGTCGTGACAATGCATAATCTTCCATGAAAGATTTCTGTGAGGTGTACATAACACTCCACCAGCAGGATTCTGCTTCTCTGATAGCAGTGTTAGCCAACCAGAAACCCTCTTCAATAAATGGCTAGAGATAGGATTGTGTAGAGATTGTCTTGAGCACCATCCTTAAAGATCAGGCTCCAGAATTCACTATCTCTCAGAATTTGTTTCTGCAGAGCAGAAAAGTGTCTTATAAAATAACTTATTAGACACTACATGTCTTGAAGACATTTAGTTTTATCAATGTGAGCTCAGTTCTGGTATCTAGAAAACAAGCAAAAATTTCACTACATAAATATATCTGACACTCCAACTGGTATGGAGCGAGGTACCTATAGGAGCCAACTTTGTTGAATGGCTCTTCTGAAAGAATGCTGCATGCACCTTCAGATGTGGATTTTCCTAGCATTTGACTACTCCAAGATAGGAGCACTAGCTAACTGCAAACTATATAATATCACACTGTTCTGAGCTACAATACTTGAAATTAAGCTGCATGCATTATAATTGGATGGGGGAAAATAGAGTTTTCATAATTAAATAGAATAATAATTATGTTTTAAATGTATATTTTATTGATTTCAGAGAAGAAGGGAAAGGAAGGAAGAAAGAGAAACATCAATGATGAGAGAGAATCATTGATCAGCTGCCTCCTGCACATCCCACACTGGACATTGAGCCCCCAATCCAGGCATATGCCCTCACTGGAATTGAATTGTGACCTTCTGTGTTCATAGATCAATGCTCAACCACTGAGCCATGCAGGCCAGGCAAGATTATTTTTTGCAGATGGCAGAAAACATGAAAGAAGGCAGTGTGGAAGCTCAGAGACCTCTGTCAATGGGCACAAGACCACAGCCCTGTAAAACTCCATGGGTAAGCCTTCTTGCTGCTAGGGAGTGAGGTCAGCAAGAGACCGGTGTATATGTGTGTGTGTGGGGGGGGGGGTTGGGGAGGGTGCGAGCGCACACGCACGGGTGCACAAGGGCATGTGTGTGCGTGCTAGGTGCCTGTCCACTGCCTGGTAAGGTAAATATTTCCTTGTCATTTTTATTGTGGTTTGTTGGTATGTTCCCCATCTGGGTTGAGTTCAACTTCCAATCTCCACTCCACCCTTGAGTGAAAGAGTCCTTCCTGGAAGAGGAAATCTGAAATAAGACAAAGTCTCTAAGGTTAAACATCAAGATACTCTCATGCATAGGATTACAGACACTTCCAAGTAAGGCTGCTTCGTCCTCTCAGAGTCACACAGCTGGAAAAGAGAAATCAGCAGGACTCACACCTCTTCCTAAATATGTTAGTATCTGATATTTGACACTAAAATCACATAAAAGGCAGCATTTGGACATGTTTGCAATATGTGATTTGATCAATAAATTGACTGAGTGCATGCTTATTATTATCATCAATAAGTTTTACTATAGATGCTTTTGGATTGTGAACACATTCTTTGGTCCTTCAGAACTGTAGCAAATATAATATAATCTTAGCTTTCAATCTGAAAAGCTGCCCTGCTTAAATGGGATTTTATTTGCTGTTTATTGTTTCTGGAAGTAAAACTTAATTCGATGAGTAGAGATAACCTAAGAGAATCTTTCTAACCACCAGAGCTGCCCAACAGTGAATTATAACTTTTAAAAACAAAATTGTATTCTGGTCACTACCAATAAGTTGCTCTTGGTTCTTTATATTTTTCCTGTATTCCCAGGGGCTCCTGCATTCCCCTGTTCTTCCATGCCTATTGATACTCCTCTACCCCATTTCCAAACACAAATCCTTAAACACAAGTTCAGACACCCCCACCACATATCATTCTGAACACTTATGCATCTTGATTTCTTCTGAGATAAGATTTCAAGTGGAACTTTTACTAATAAATGGTGTAGCAGAAGAGGCAAGGAATAAAGTCTAGTACCATAGAAGAGATCCATTTGTGAAATATAATTGGTCTATCAGCTAAAGGAAGGCATTTTTCCAATGTCAGTTGGGGCCTCTTAAATTCTCTCTCTTAATACATCCAAGAACATCATTTCTCACTCTGATCTATTTTGCCGCTGCAAATTCTGTTCGTATTTCTAGCCCAGATTCTCTCACTGAATTGTGAATACCCTGCAGTTACCTTTTTGTCTCCCTTGAAGATCGCTATTAGTGGACCCTGGAGTACCTTACCATGCTCAGTGCCAGAAGCACGTGTACTGCTGCAGGTGTCAGCAGAGTTTCTTTTTTAGCAAAATTAGGCTATTTTGCCGTCTGCTCCGAGCTGGTGCTACGTAGCCTTGATGGTCGACACCAGTCTGCCTCAGGTCTGTCTGTTCATCAAGAAGCCCCCCGTCCCTCTGGAAGTACCTTTATCCCATTAGCTGTTGCTCCTAACTCAGCTCACTCAAAAATTAGAAATAGTTGACAAATCTTGAAAACAGTTAGCTCAGCTCTGCCTGACTGAGGGTGGTAACTGCTAACCGCCTTGGGTTTTCTTTTGGTGACTCAACCCTTGACAATTCTGGGGGAAGTGCTTTGCCAAACTCTTATTTCTACTGTGTTAGAGTACAAAAATACTTGATTGTGTAATTAAGAGAAAAACACATACTTTCTTCTAAAATAAGAAGGAGATTTCATTACATCACTGGAAGATGCCTTCCAACATGATGTAATTATGCACCAAACAGCAGAGTCTCTGCCTACCCAAGAAGCTTGAAGTGCAAGGAACAAAAAACTCATGTTAAAAGTCCAATGTGTGTTCAAGAACAATGATGCTTGAGAAACATTTAGAATGTGTGTGCCCTTGCCAAAACCAGTTTGGCTCAATAGATAGAACATTGGCCTGTGGACTGAAGGGTCCCAGGTTCAATTCTGGTCAAAGGCATGTACCTTGGTTGTGGGCATATCCCCAGTAGGGGGTGTGCAAGAGGCAGCTGATCGATGACTCTCTCCCATCGATGTTTCTAACTATCTCTCTCCCTTCCTCTCTGTACAAAATCAATAAAATATATTAAAAAAAAAAAAAAAAAGAATGTGTGTGCCCTGGGCATGTACAAGATGGTTGTCAAGCAATTGGGAAGTCAAACAGAGAGGCCCTTCTTTGGGGGTCTTTTTTTACAAAAACTGAGTTCCCATGACACACACTTAAAAGCACCCATAAGAAAAGTGAAAATCAGGAACAAAACCAGCCTAATGGGACCTTTTCAAATGAAACTCTGTTTCAGGGAGGAAAATTAGAACAATGATTGCCATGGGGAAAATGTTTAGTGCTCCATACCATGGGAAGACATAAAGAAAAGAAAGAAAACTCTGAGAATGAGAAAACTGGAGAACAAACAAAATGCAAGACCTGGAAGAAGTGGATCCGACACACAGAGGCACCCAACCAGCCATCGAAAGAAACAAGGACTTCTCAAGGAACCCACTGTCCCATGCACATTCCTCTTGCCTTCTCCCATCCATCATCAGAGCTCCCACAGAGCAGTGTGTGGCACAAAGAAATTTTAGATACACCCCCGCATATGAAGTGTGTTTTTTTCATTAATATTTTTGGTATTTCTATGCTTATCCTACTTGTTTTCTCATTTCATTTAATTTTTATTTATTTTTTTTATTAATCCTCACCGGAGGATAGTTTTCCATTAATTTTTAGGAAGAGTGGAAGAGAAGGGGGAGAGACAGAAAAAAAGAAACATTGATGTGAAAGAGACACATCAATTGGTTGCCTTCCACATGCCCCGACCAAGTCAGGGGTTGAACTTGCAACCTAAGTAAGTACCCCTTGACTAGAATTGAACCTGGGACCCTTCAGTTCACAGGCTGGTGCTCTATCCACTGAGCAAAACCTGCTAGGGCCTATTTTTTAAATTAATTGCTTTTAGACATATTCCTTTCCTTTTCTTCTCTGACATATTGTTAATGATATTCATTATATAATAAATTCAAATAATACAGGGTGGGGCAAAAGTGGGTTTACAGTTGTTCATATGAAAAATAATTAATAAATAATAAAAGAACAAACTCTGTGTTTGTCTACTCACAACTATAAATCTACTTTTTCCCCCACTCTGTATTTAAAAAGGTCTCTCCAGTGAATTTTCAGTATTTTCAGAAGGGGATACAAAGATAAATTTTGACCCTAGCTGGTTTGGCTCAGTGGATAGAGCATTGCCTTCGGACTGAAGAGTCCGGGTTCAATTCCAATCAAAAGCACATGCCCTGGTTGTGAGCTCAATCCCCAGTGGGAGGCATATAGAAGGCAGCCAATCAATGATTCTCTCTCATCATTGATGTTTCTCTCTCTCTCTTTCCCTTCCTCTCTGAAATCAATAAAAATATATTTAAAAAATAAAATTTTTTAAAAAATCATTTTAAATAAAAAAGATAAATTTGGCAATTCTTCACTTAAGTTATTTATACTCTGACATATATAATGAAGCATTATAAAATAAATTAAAGTAATAAATATACTATGTAATAAAAGTAAAAAATATATATTTTATACAAAATGCAATCAACTTAAGTAATAAATAAAATATACAATAAATATAAAACAAATACATATAATACAACATACAATAAATTAATACACAAATAAACACAATATACAATAAAGTCAAAGAATAGATAAAATAAATTACAATACAAAAAAGTAATACAAAATACAATAACTTTAAAAAAACAATACACTCAAGTAATTTACACACTAGCATAAACAATAAAGTGTGAAATGTAATACCCACTCTAAGTGCTGTGAGGATTAAGCTTTCCATTTCTTCCCTGACTCTAAGTGGAAAACAATCCCTCTGGTCTTGGGTGTCCTTATTTGTAAGATGAGAAGGCAGTGTTGGCCTGTATCTCTAAGGTTTTTGTAACTATAAACATTCTATAGTTTGACCAATACTTCATGTTTGAGGAGGAAGAGTGAGAATACAAACACTGTTGGCAGCCTATCTACTACAGAGGCTCCTTCCCCTTACTGGGCAGTCTCCCTCCTACTTACTAAAAGCACCTAATTTTATTTAGGACACAATTTGCATGTGCTAGAAGTAGCCATGCTGAGAAGAACTCTGGGTAAGTCTTTTAAACTTGAGAGAGTTGGGCCTGGCCCATATTGTTTCATGGTTGAGCATCGTCCCAGGACTGAGAAGTCTCCAATTGAATGCTCAGGCAGGGGGAGCGCAGGAGGCAGCCTATGAATGTTGAGGTTTCTTCCTCATCAATGTTTCTATCTCATTCTCCCTCTCCCTTCCTCTCTCTCTAAAAATCAATGAAAACCTTTTTTTTTTTTTTATTGAGAGACTTGTCTTTCATTTGGCCTTTAAGACTATCATTTTCATATCCCTAGACCATGTAGGTGAACTTGGAGGTGCAGCAGCCAACTTGTGGGGAGTTGGCAAACAAGAGGTCAAAATCTTATAATTTGGGAAAGAGGTATGAAGTATGGAAAGAATCAGCTGGGGTGATTATGGCACCCCTGGATTATCTTCCCCCAGATGTGTGTGTGGGGTGGGGGGGAGTGGAAGGGTTAGAAACACAAATAAAATCCTATTTATCTAAGCCATTGCTAGTTATAACATGCAACGGAAGCCCAATTCAATAATACACAAAAAGAGTGAAGAAAGCTAGTATCACATCCACATATCATTTTTTAAGTTAATAGATGCCCGGTGCAGGAAATTCATGCAGGGCAGGGGGGCGGGGTGCTCCCCTCAGCCCAGCCTGCACTCTCTCCAACCTGGGACTCCTTTGGGTTTTCTGACTGCAGGTTTAGGCCCGATCCCAGAGATTGTTGGTAAATTAATTAAGTTCTTCTGAAGCTTAGAAAAGCATTTGTTATAGAGCAAGTATTATAAAATACCTGCTATTATTGCCAAGACAAGGGAAATGGGAAATTTTGCTGTAATTCTTTTTCTGGAATTACAAGAATTTATCCTTTAATTTAACAAGAAAGTACCAGTAGCATGTAATATTTTTCATATATGTTTTCCCAAAGCCCTGTTCCTATGCGCCATATAGTGTTTTCCTTCCTGCAATGGCTGCCTTTATAAGATTTCACACCACCACTCCTGGCTAGACACTGTTCCAGTCTCTTCATTCCAAATACAGCACAAAGTTACGTATGAGCAATACAAAACCTTAAAACTAAATATTAGACTCACTGCTTTAAAAACCCACTAGCCATTTCCTGTGATGAATAATTTTCCTCTAGTTTGTCCACCTACCGTCTCCTCAGCCTCTTTACCTCCCACAGCCCCCTCTCCTCTCATTAATAGCTACCAACCTCTGAAACTGCAATGGCACCATTTCTTACCCACAACATTTTCGTTCTCAGCGGTCCACCTCTGGCTAAATTCCACCTGAATATGTATTGTATATTTGAAATGTCTGAAGGTATCTTTCCACCCTTTTAGGCTCCAATAATAGGCAGCTGCTCTGCAATTGCACATTATGAAGTTAGATTCCCTTCCTGGTATTGTTGCAGAAGGAGCTCCTGCATCTCATGAGCTCCTCCTCTTTCTGCCTCCGGAACCTACATTAAAAGACCTACTCAGCCCTAACCTGTTTGGCTCAGTGGATAGAGCATCGGCCTATGGACTGAAGGGTCTATGGTTCCATTCTGGTTGAGGGCATGTACCTTGGTTGTGGGCATATCTTCAGTGGGGAGTGTGCAGGAGGCAGCTGATGGATGTTTCTTTCACATTGATGTTTCTAACTCTCTCTCTCCCTCTCCCTTCCTCTCTATAAAATATCAATAAAATGTATTTTAAAAAATATATTCATGACTGGCTGTCTAGGTAGCAGGCCCTCTGTAGTGCCCAAGAAACAAGGAAAAACACACAGTGTCTTCCCTGGAGAAGCTCAAAGAGAAGCTCAAGTCATGGATGTTGACACATCACTATAAGGCTCTGTGATCACGGCCAAGAAGAGCATTGTGTACCAAGTATTATGGGAACAAAGCGACTTCCTATCAGATATGATCTTCCAACACTTCAATGTGCCTTTAGCACAGGTGTGGCTACCTTGGTCAGGTGGCAGCACACCGACACAGATATTTTTTGGTGTATAAGTGAATCTGTGCAAATTCTTCTAACTCCCACCCAAGTGTGCCAAGTTTCAGCCTTGTAAAAGCGGTAGTAGGCATAGTCATAATATTTTTCTAAACACAATGTTTTCTTTTTGAAAATATTGTTAAAAGTAGGAAGTAACATTTTCACTTGTGCAGTGGGGTTTCCTTCGTGTTTCACTAAAGTGATAGCAAGTAGATTTTCTTTACATTCCTACTCAATTCTTCTCAAACAAAACTAGCAATGCATCCTCTGCAGTAGTGCATACAAATATCACACAACACCCCAGGCTTATACCTTCCAACTTCACTGCTCTCACCCAGCTTTCATCGCTTAAATAGTCAGCTTGACAAACACTGATTCAGCACCCTGGTAGGAAAAGGGCCTTCAACCTCAGTATCTCCCAAGGGACTAGCCTGGTGGTTAGAAAGCGCCTGTGAGTCATAGAAATGCTAATCCCAGCTCAGGCCCTGACTCATTCTGTGACCTGTGGCCCCTGTTCTCCACCCCTGGGTTTCCCTAGATATTGGAGTCCACTCCTCTATTTACCTGTCACAAAAAAATGAGCTGCTTAGAGATTATCTAATTAGCTAAGGTCACAGGACCTTCTAAACTGCTGCAGACTACGTGACCCAGATTCAGACACACGAAATAGTTGTTTAAAACACAGAGCTCATCAGTGCTCAAATATTTACCAGAGAGAGAATTCTCATTTAGAAATTAGGCAAACATTTTCAAAGCAAAGAGCAGACTGTTGAACCTCAGAGGGAAGGCAAGGGAAGGTGGGTGGGAAGAGATCAACATATGAACTTGTATGCCTATATGCCTAACCCGTGAACACAGACAATAGGGTGGTGAGGGCCTTAGATACGGGGAGAGGAATGGCTGGAAGAAGTTAATGGTGTAAAATGGAGGTCCTGTGTAATACTTTCAACAATAAGGATATTTTAATAAATACATACATATATAAAGAAAAAGAGCAGGTCAGGTGTGTGTGGACAAAAATAAGAGAATATCTTAGAACATGTTTGTTTATCATTCTGGGTGTTAACCTCATGTATTTCTTTAAATTCTCTAGTAGTAAACACTTTTAAAAAGGTAAAATTAATTTTAAAGACATATTTTAAACTAATATGTTCAAAATATTATCATTTCAACATATTCAATGTTTTCAAATGACTTATAATGGCCGTGAATATCTCTAAGCCTGTCAAAGTATTATTCTTATGCTTTTATTACCTCATGACCCTTTTAAAAAAAAAATCTTGCCATTCTATGTAACTCCTTCTCCTCATCCATTGTGGGACTCGCTCTGATTAAATTCCTTTGAATTTCACTTTGAGAAATTCTTTTTCTGTTTATTTGGGATCCTGGGGAATTTGTGGGGGGGGTTACCATGAGGGATTTATTTATTACATGGAAATTATCTTTAGTTCCCCAAATTTCTGCCTGCCTGCCTGAAAGCATTTCCACCAGAAACTAGCCACAGAGCCAGCCCCTGCCATTCTCATCATCAGCTGGTGACTTCATGGGGAAAACTAAAAGAACTGTGATTTTCTTTTTTAAAATCTTCACCTAAGGATTTTTTAATTGGGTTTTAAGAGGGGAGAGAGAAAAAGAGGGAGAGGGGAGAGGGAGAAAGAGGAAAACATTGATGTGAAAGAGAAACCTCAATTGGTTGCCTCCCACCACTTGCCCAGAAGGGGGATCGAACCCACAACCTTTCGGTGAATAGGATGATGCTCCAAACAACTGAGCCACCTGGCCATGGCAAAAGAATTGTTATTTTTCAATCCTCCCAGAGGTTGATCTAACTATGTCAACATCAGGTTCATTCTCCATCATGCCACACCTTACACTGATGTCTTCTTGAATCCTTAAACACAGTAAGGCACTGTTCCAAGTTTAGGGATCTCCAATGATGAATGTATCAGTGCTGTAGAATTAAAATAATGACCTAGACATCTACAGAGGTCTAGGTGAGTGGATAACCTGGGGAGCACATAGCTCCCCAAGACAGACCCTGTTCCTGAAGCTGCCCAGTTCACTACCAACAGCTGCTGGAGTTGCCATGGTCCCAACACACTAGTCAATGCACAACAAGGGCTTTATTTCTCATTTCCTTGGGCACTACTTTTGTCAGCAAGTAGCAGAATGGAACTACAGTAGGCCCCAAGCAAAGCTGGGAAGTCCACGGGACTGGATTCCACACACACAGACTTCATTTCCCCACTTAAAACCACTGTCTGATCTGCATTACAGATGTGAGGTCAGAATCCAGCTGAAGGTCAGCAAGTCCACTGCTCAAGAAAAGGAAGATTTGGGGTAGAGACATTCAAAGAATGAGAAAGAGACAGGACAACATGGGTCACAGAGAAGAAACCATCTTAGTGGCTAACAAAACGGTGTGTGTGTGTGTGTGTGTGTGTGTGTGTGTGTGTATATACAAAAATAAGAGAATGTCTTAAAACATGTTTTTTTATGTGTATGTGTTTTTATCATGCTGGGACCTACTGTGTGGGTGTAAGAAAAGAAGCATGGATTATTTTCAGAATTCAACCCATTTTCAAGTTCCTTTAATGCTCAATAACATAAAATTGGTAGATAGAAAGAAGCACAGTGATTGCCTTGGGAAAAGCAAAGTTTATGAGACAGAGTTGAGATGATTGGCAAGAATGAAACTAGATGTTGTTAACAAACTCCCACATATTTCCAACCATACCACCTCCTTCTAGAGAGCAAATTTTCTCTTCTCAAGCACCCAGATAGATCTTGACAAAGTTTAGGGCAAAAAATCCTGTGTGTGCCCCCTCAATTCACATCCAGCCATGCTTGCCATCACCAAGGAGATCCTAGAAACATGCAGGTAACATAACAAGGAAAAGGAGGCAGGGCTAGGCAGGGCAGCCCATGCTAACACAGTAACAACGTATTTGTTGCTTCTGCCTCCTCCCACTCCTTTCCAGGTACTTCATGCTCTGTCCTATTTACAGAGATGCCATGATTATGAAAGCACCAAATATAAGACATAACATATAAATATGAGTTTTATTGTTCATGAAATTTCAACTTCATAATCTGTAAAGCTATAGTCTACTCTGAATGCAATAAACACTAACCATTCAGAATGTAACTTACTCTTTGGTCATCAGCATTAGTTCCCCAGATAAGTTCACCCAGTTCTGGCTCTTGGAGAAAGTCTGCCTTATTCCTGGGGGTCCCTAAGGAAGGAACAACATAAAGCTAAAGAACATCAAATAATAGCTATAGTCCGAGAAGCTCCCACATTGTATGATTGAAATGTGCTTTTATCTGTTGACTCCTACTTTATGACTCCCCTTCTCTGTGGTGCTGCTGACTTCATCCCTAACATCTCTGCACTGTTTTGAAGTACAATGTTTGCCCAGTAAAAGAAACTATGGACAGAAAGGCTTCAAGGGATGAGACTTATGGCTGCAGAATATTAATCATTGAATCTGGCAGGAACTCAAAGTCCAGGCTGCCTTTTATTTTTGAGCAAATTGTGTGCTAAAAGTATGTAGATTTGTGTTTGGAACCTGGATACATGTTCAGTTGAAATTGTGAGTGGTGGAGAGGTGCCTTGGCCAGACTGTAATGCCCACTATAGCTAACACACTATATGTCCATTATCAATGTGGTTGGAAAGAATAATATTTTTTTTAATCCCATATAATGATTCAGCTCTGTGTATGCTACTTCTTTTAATTGCTTCTCAGAGTAGCCATCCAGTGTGAATGAATCAAAATTACACTTATTTTTGTCAGGTTGGCAAACAATATAATACTGTATTTTTTGGGTATGCCACAGAATTTTAGTAAATAGTTTGTGTGTGCCATGAGATGAAAAAGGTTAAAAAATCACTGACAGTAGATCTTAGTGACAACATCTCTCACCACTTTTCTATAAGCATGCTAATTTAATTCTATATCTTGATTGCCCAAAATCCCTGAAAGTTATATTTGGCTTACTGAAAGAAATTTTAAGCCTTGTGCTTGAATTGATGTGGTACAAATAAAAAACAGAGTACAAAGATAAATGAGAAAATAATCGCCATATTTTTCATGGCCATCTAAGGAAGAAAGGAAAAGGAATGAAAATGACTTGAGGATAAAATCATTTCTTGGACCTGGAAGGATCCTTCCCCATCTAATCCATCCTGTCTGTTTTACACATATGAAAACTGAAGCCCAGGAAAATTCAGTGTCTGATTCAAGAACATGCATCTAATTGCTGACCCATCATCCCAGTTTGCTGGGACTGAGAATGGCAGGGGAAGAGGACAGGGGAGGAGGAAGGGAGTTCCCAGTGCTAAAATGGGGAAAGTCCTGGGCAAACCACACATGTTGATCACCCTTTGTTGATGGTAACAGTCAGCTAGATAGTGGCAATCATTTCATGCCCAAGCTCCTGGCTCTAAACCAGAGCTCTTTTGTCAAAGGCCATGTTTTCAGAGAGAGAGAGAGAGAGAGAGAGAGAGAGAGAGAGAGAGAGAGAGAGAGAGAGAGAGAGAGGTCTCTGCTGAGCCTACTTTCCAATGACCACCCTCCAGAGATGAATTTTTCAAAATCCAAATTAGACTGTCAATTAATTTTATTATATGAGTAAATACTTATATTTCAAGACCCAGTATTATTTTTGGCTATGAATCAATCATTTTACCAAGATATTTAATCTAAGTTTAAATCATATCTTCTCATTTATCACATTAATTCCAGTGAGCTTTAAGTTTTCATGTCTGAAGAAGATACTGGCTATAGCATGCTGCTATGGAAGAGTATGTGGTACTCAGAGCCAGTTCTCACCAAAATAATAAACACTAAAATCACAAACACATAAACAAAAACCGTTTTTGAGTGACTAATCCACCCCTTTGCTACGTAGGCTACTGTTGCTCTACCACAGGCAAAAAGTTGTTTATATGGAATTAGATTTGTGGAGGGGGAGTGGGTATTGCTTACCTTAATCAACTATGGACAGAGTTGGGAAATATGGGGATCCATGCAGCATGTGAAAAGTTATGTCAAAAATTCTGTGTGTGCTTTGTAATGGAGAGAGGAGCTATAGCATTTGTTGCATTCTCAAAGGGAACACTACACGGAGAAGTGGTCAAGAAATTTAGCTTTAAATCTTTCCTAGAGCAATGTTATCTGTACTCTTTGGACAGGACACAAAAGGAGAGGAAAGTGGTGAGACCTGACTCAAGGGGAAGATTGATTAATCTTTGATGAGCTCTCCAGAGATGAGCTCACTGAGTAAAGCAATGGATTGGGAATAAAAGCACAAAACAGAAGCTTAAAATCATGTCTAACACATAAGGGAAAAATTTAGTGTGGAGAGAAAAAGATATAGTTATTGCCTAGGAGTTTGTCTACCTTAAGTGTTTGAAACAGTTGGAAAGATCATGAAATCTAATTAAGAAAAACAGAAATGTCCTAAAGCACAAGGAGAGACTGTTAACACCTGACAGGTAGATTTTCTTTCTCAGTGTTGAAACACATGTTTAGATATGGAGATAGAGCACTTCCTTTTTCTGAGAATCCTGGGAAGGCAAATTGAAAGCTTTAAATCTCATAAGCAATTGAGGGAGGCAATAACCTTTCCTTCCCAAACCAATCTTTGCATGACTGTGCCCAGAGGCAAGGGTAGAGCTGGAGGATGATCAAGTTTCCTTTACACTTTAATTTTCTGAGTGACTGGTATTAAAAAGAATGAGTCAACCATTTTCTCATCAAGTTCTCTTGTGTTCTCAAACACCGAAATACAGATTAAATATTTGAGTTTCAACATAGTGAATACATTGAAGAATGTTAGAGTCAAGCAAGTGATATTGAAATAAAGGCCTTTATAAATTTAATACTCAAATGCATCATTCTTGCAATAAAAGAAAAAAACACTGATTTCCAATTAATAAACATGATCTGAGGATGATAAATTTCTGAATAGTCTACAAACCAGACTTAGTTTTTGTTGCAAGGTTGCCTTTCTGCTATGTTTCTTCATTTTATACTACTTTCATAAATTAGTAGCTCTGATTAAGGGTTTTCCAGAATGCCTTTTCTAAAACATATGCATAGACAGTATATCATCAATAATTATTTTAATATGTTTACTACATTTGCACAGTAAAATCATCTTATCGCTTTCCACACTGTTATACAGAAAAATATAAAAATGGATTCTAAATCATGGCCCTTCTAAAATATTATACTTATTAAATGTAATGGTGATATAAATATAATTTCATAAGGGGCAGAAATTCTGTCTTTTAAGTAATATATGTCTAGTCTGATTCCATGCAAACCCAAGCACTTAAAACTGTTCAATGACACATAACACTATAATGATGCTGGCTTATTGCTGTTCAAACATTTTTCAGGCTCATGCTTTTCCATGTTAGTGGTTTGAAAATTTCAATGAGAACATTACTATACAATCAAAATCTGAATAAAAATCTCTATTCAACTTAAATAGCCATTATTAGGATACTCCTATGTGTTGAATAGTATGCTAAATGCTATCAAGTTTACAAAAGCAATATACAATATTTTATGTGCTCTCTAGGAGTGTGAAAGATTATTAAAATGCAGAACAGCGCAGCTTGTGTGGCTCAATGGTTGAGCTTCGACCTATGAATCAATAGGTCATGATTTGATTCCTGCTCAGAGCATATGCCCAGGTTGTGGGTTGAATCCCTAGTTTGGGGCATGCAGGAGAAGCCAATCAATGATTCTCTGTTATCATTACTGTTTCTATTTTTTCTTTCCTTCTTCCTTCCTCTCTGAAGCCAATACAAATATCTTTTAAAAAATAAAATACCCCTTTAAAACCATGTGCCAAAGTCTTTGGAGAGGAATATAGTATGTCTGCTTGGGGAAAGCTCTATATATTCCCTAGTTCAATGAAAACCAGAGCAGAAGGGCTTTGGAAGACCACAAAATGGCATCTTTAATCAACAACACACTGAAAGACCAATATATTTCCTTAGCCCAATGTGCCTGACATTTAGATCCATGGAGTAGCTCTCCCCACATCCTATTATGCTCACCAAACACGTGGCTTGGGTTTTGTTTTTAGTTGCTGCAACAAAACCAAACATCTCTACCAAGAGTAAACAATTGAAGTTGAGCAATGTGACACCATGGGAACACAATAAAATCAGCTGATATTAAAAAAAACACACACAAAAAAAAACACTACCCAATAGACAATCAGATGTCAGAGACACCACATGTTTACTGCATATGTTAACCTTCTATGACATAGATGCTTACATCACTTCTTGGCATTACTGTAATTTTTAAAGATTTAGTAAGGGAAGGAAAAATATATCTCATTGAAAGGAAATCAAACAGAAACATGCAGAACAGATGAGCTCTTCTTACTATGTATTGAGTAAATGGGTATTTCATTAACTAAGAGGTTTAGTCAAGCATCCAGGGTTATTTTCTTTGTCTTCTATATTTCTTTAGAGAGCTTAGAATGTTCTGGGTGGAAGTGTATTTACTAAAGCAATAAAACACATAATCCCAGCATGGCACATGCTATGGATACCCAGAAAAGACCACACCTTGAGTTGGGCCACCAGAACAGACAACCAATGGGCCAGGCCTGCTAGTTAAGAAGGACTAAGTAAATAGGACTTCTTCCATATTCCTTTCTTAAAAGGCTTGAGGAGGCAGTGTCCATTACAAAATTTAAAACATGGTAAAAATTTCTTGAACAAGTACCTCATTTTCCTAATTCAAATATACATTCTTCCCATATTATTGTTTCTGAAATAGGGATACCTCTTTCCATTGGCACAGGCCTTTGCTATAGAAACTTTCCCCTGATGCTGTTATTAAATTGATGATGCATCTTAAATTTTATAGCAGCTTAGAATCAAGAAATGTTTAAAAAGAGAACTTGTGTGAATCTTAACTGTAAGGATACAGTTAAGATTGGACAGTGCATGGTCAGGTCCATGAGTTTATCCTGGGCTTCCTTCCCATCTCCACCCTCCAATTACAGGCCTAGCTGGTGTGTTTGTAATCAAGCATTCCTGACAATGCCTCGTCACATCCATGTATTAATAGTGAACTCCATCTCACATGCAGAGGATTCTGAACAGCGCCCAGAATTGAAAAGTCAGAAGCATGATGTGATCAATTCATACAATCAATTATCAATCAACCTTATGAAAATTAATGTAAACCTTTTCCCCCTCTTGTTCCCATCAAGAAATTCATGGAAACAAATTTCAGGTCAATTGGTGATATTACAGTGGAGAACAGAGAGGAAGTGATCCAGAGAGAAAGATTAAGTGTCAGAATACAAAGACCTGGATTTTAACTCTGGCTTTTCTACCTGAGCTTTAGAATAATAACTTAGCCTTGCCTCAGCCGCTTTTGATCATCTCTAACTAATAACATTCAACAGAGAATAATAAAACACTGACTCACTTCCCAGGGATCTTTTAAGCAGCAATGACTAATATTTTCAAAGCCTTTTTATTAAAGTTTGGGATTTCAAAAGCAAAATAGCTTAATTTTCTTTAAGTTATTGCTTCTACAAAAGCACAATTAAACTCAAATGCTCCTGTATTTAATAGAGAACTTCATCAGAAACCAAAGCTGAATTTGAGATGGTGAGGGAAGATGGCAGAATAGTGTGTAGAAAAGAAAATAGCCACAGAAGCCAAGTATGAATGATATGCTACCAACTATGAGCTACCTTAAGCAATAAGCTTCCTTTCAGGTGTAGAGCTTCTTAATCACCTGCCAGTGCCCACCCTGAACATGTGTAATGGTGGAATTCACAGGTCCAATGCTTAACAGCTGCCTAGATCGGGGGGGGGGGGGGGGTCTTTTAGTGACGCTGGGCTCAGAACTGTATTTGAGAAACTTAATGTGAAGGACAAATAGCTACAAACAGCAGTCAGTTACCTTGTGACCATTTTAAAGCCATTAATATAAATGTAGATTCTTCCCCTGAGGAAAAATGTGAGAAGCAATCATGATTAGATGGTCTCCCTATGAGGAAAAAGCCCTAACTGTATAAATTAAATAGCTATCAGTAGATCAATATCTGATTCAATCATGGAAATACTTCTGTGTGTGACCTTGACAAAATCAACCTTACTCAAGGTGAATAAGAAAGTTTGAAAGTTCAAGACACACATGAAGGCTCTTTCTTCTTAATTACTAACCTGAAAATTATTTATGTCCATGACATAAAATTATAGTTCGTTGCTTGAAGCACCTTCATGGTCTTCCAGCAGATCTTCTCTCAGTCTTGCACAACTCTCAAGAATATTTCCACAAGAATTAAAAGCATCTGCCTGAACATGCTTTTTCTCTCCATTTCTCCCTCACAAACACACTTACTCATGTTTTCTACACTTGATGCTTAATAAACAACTACTGGTAGATCTTTATCAGTGGAAGTGGAGTTCTTGGGGTGCTGCAAGGAAAAGAATTTCCTGAGGCCCAAATGGGAGGATAGGGTTTCATGGAAAGCTTTAATTGATTATGTAAAATTCAGGGGCCCCAAGGTCCAATTTCTGTCTGCCTGGACAAAAGATTTGAATAGACATTCCTCCAAGGAAGATGTAAAAATGGTAAATATGCAAATTAAAAGATGCTTGACTTCATCAGTATTTAGAAAAATGCAAATCAAATATCACAAAGACATACCACTTCATACACATTAGAATGCATATAATTAACAAGACAGATGATAACAAATGTTGGTGAGGATGTGGAGAAATTGGAACTTTCATACCTTACTAGTATAGAATGTCACTTTGTTTGGCAGTTCCTCAAAATGGTAAACATAGAATTATTATATAACCCAGGAATTCTACTCAAAGCATATGCCCTGAAGAAATGAAATATAGTCCATATGAAATCTTATAGATGAATGTTCATAGAATGTTATTTGTAGTAGCCAAGATGTAGAAATAATCTAAACATCCATAAACTTATCAAGGGATAAACAAAATGTTGTATATCCACACAATGTAAAATGACTTGGCATTAAAACTCATAATAGCCCTAGTGGTTTGGCTCAGTGGATAGAGCATTGGCCTGTGGACTTAGGGGTCCTGGGTTCAATTCCAGTCAAGGGCACATGCCTGGATTGTGGACTTGATCCCCAGTAGGAGGTGTGTTTGAGGCAGCCAATCAATGATTCTCTCTCACCATTGCTGTTTCTATTTCTCTCTCCCTCTCCCTTCCTTACTGAAATCAATAAATATATATTTTTAAATGTATAATATACTGATAAATACTACAACACAAATAAACCTTAAAAACAATTGCTAAGTAAAAGAAGCCAGACACAAAAAAGGCCATATATTATATTATTCTGAAATATCCAGAGTAAGAAATCCATAGAACATAGATTAGTATGTGATAAGTTTGAGAAGAAATGGGATGTTATTGCTGATGAGTACAGCATTTGTTAGAGGAATGATGAAATTACCCAAATGGGTTTTGGTAATAGTTTCATAATTCTGTGAAAATACTAAAAACCAATGAGTTGTATAATTTAAATAAGTGAATTTTTTCATGTCTGAATTATATCCCCATAGGCTGTGTGTGTGTGTGTGTGTGTGTGTGTGTGTGTGTGTGTGTGTTGACAGAGAGGAGAGAAAGAGAGAAAACATAGAATTTGCCATGGCTTCCATATCATGTTCAAATGTTTTTCCACCAAGTCCCTCCCTGCTCCATAGTCAGATATCATACTACCTCTTTCTCTCTTCAAACTTATTTCCAACTGTATTAGTTATCTATGGCTGAGTAACAAGCCACCTCCAACTTTGGAAACTTAAAAATATATATATTATTTCACAGATTCTCTGGGTCAGGAATCTGGGAGTGGCTTAGCTGGGTCCTCTGGCTCAGCTTCAGTGTCTATCACGGCTATAGTTATCTCCAGGTTTGATTTGGGCCAGATTTACTTCCAGTTCACTCATACGGCTGTTACAACACCTCAGATCCCTGCTAACTGCTGACTAGAGATGTAACATCAGGTCTTTGCCACATGGACCCCTCAGCTCATCATGTCAGCTAGCTTCCAGCAGAGAAAGTGACCATACATTCGAGTGTGAGCAGGATGGAGTTCAGTGTCTCTGTAGCCTAAGCTTGGAAATGGCATCCCATTGCTTTTGTTGTATTCTAGTCTTCAGAAGCAAGACACTCAACCCAGGCCACCCAGAAGGGAGGGCATTGCACAAGGGCATACAGAACTGAAATGGAGAATCAATGGGGGCATCTCAGAGGCTGCCTACACCACACCTTACACCCAACCCAGGCAGCCAGTTCTCCTCACTACCTCACTAGCACATTTCACTCATCCCTGCCCCTTTACTTTCCCTCCTAACTCACTCTACTCCTTTAACTCCATCACCAATTCAAAATCAGACCATTAAGATGAGCTCAAATTCCATGTATCCCATGAAACTTTCCCTGATTACTCCTCATTACTCTCAACTCCTCCATGTTTGTAATTATGCTACATAATTTGCCCTTAATTATCTCCTGTCTTGCCTTATTATTCAAAGTATATCTCTTCTGAAAGCACTTGCTTCACCTGAGAGTTTGTAAGAAATGCAGAATCTCGGGCCCTACGTCAGGCCCACTGGATCAGAATCTGGATTTTAACAAGATGCTCAGGTGACCCTCATGCATGTAAATGCTGGGAAGCACTGCTGGATTGTACCATGAGTTATTGTTTTACCTACATAAATATCCTACCTCTGACTAAGTTGCAAATATTGGAGAGCTGGGACCATTTCTTATATTTCTTCTGCTTACACACACACACACACACACACATACACACACACACACACACACACACATACACACACACACACAACACACACACACACACACACACACACATTAAACACAGAACACAAATTAAACTGGCTAGAGAGGACAAAACACTCCACTGGGAAGTGAATAAACTTAAGAAGAGTAGACCACACAGATGAATGAAAAGAACCAAATTGTAATCCCAAATTTAAGCTCAAAGTTAGGATTTGGATGATATTGCTATGCCACTTAATCACTGTGCATTTTCATGTCTTTATCTGAAAAACAAGGGACTACCATGGAATCTCTAATTTTTAATCCATCTCTAAATATTTATTAATGCACACTGAAATTAAAATGAATATAATTTGACATTACCTAAGGGTTAAGAAAGAATTTTGGAATCTTTTAGTACCTAAATGTGATCAACAGGAACAGCAGCAGTAACTGCCTCGTAGATGTGGGAAAACGTTGCCTTGGCCAGGATTGTTTAGTAAAAACCCTGAACTGTATGTCCTGTATTTGATTCCTCTTATATGCTTACTCAACTGAAGAATTAAATTGTTAAAGCCTGAAATAAATTTCTGGCTGGACAACGGGCTAGCTGGGAGACCACATGAAGTCGCCCCTATTTTTACCCTTCAGAATCTCCCCACACTCCTTTGCTCTGCCTTGGAAAAGGAATCTCGGACCCTATAAGATTAGAGACTTTGCCTTCAAAAGAAAATCATGCACGTCCACATGGGCACCAGCATCTTCCTCTGTAAAGAGAGGAGTTGGGTTTGTTTATCCACAGCAGCAGAACAAGTTGAGTAAAGAAAGAAGTGGACACACAGATTGTTTTGTTCCTTTTTTAAGGCACTCAATTGAATTTTATCTTCCACCTGTAAGAAAGGTTCTATCCCACCCTCAGAGTTTAAATTGGCACTTCCCCTAACTGGGCTCCAATTACCACTTATCCTTTGATCTCTAAACCTCTTCAAGTTCAAGGACTCCACCTACTCTCCAGGAATAAAGGGCTGCACTTCCCTGTCACCCAATTCCCCACTCCTGTTCTCCCTGGTTCAGCCTTCTGCCCTCCCACCCTCCTCTCTTCTCCTGGGGAGGGTCATTATTCCTTTGCAGGATCACTTTATTTATATTTTTTCAGATTCTTTTTTTTTTTATCTTCATTGTTGAAAGTATTACCTATCCCCTTTTCCCCCCATTGACCCCCCTCCAGCCCGCCCTCACCCCAGGCCTTCACCATCCTATTGTCTGTGTCCATAGGTCATGCAGATATGCATATAAGGTCTTTGATTGATTACCTTCCACCCACCCACCTTCCCTGGGTGTGGAAAACTGGTCTCACAGTGTCAACAAGGCTGAATACTTGTGGGAGAACAAGAGTTATTTGTGGTTCCAGCTGAGCTGGCTGAGTTATGGGCCCCATGCACACCACATTCACTTGTGTAAAATTCATCATAGCTCTTACAGCCTGCAGGACTGCTCCAAGAGACAGGGCCCAGCTACCTGCCTTTAAACATGTGAGAAGAAGAATGATGGGAGGAATAAAGATAGCAGTAATAATAACACTAGTCACTGATGCTGTTGGCCGCCTCTGAGCAGAAGCATGTATTTGGTTTCTGTCCTCAGGCTCCAAAGTAGTTCACATGATGCAAATTGGCTAAGTGTACTCAGCATTTCGGAATTTTCATTTAATCTCTCTGCCCACTCCCCAGGCTTGGCACCGACCTGCACTTTGAAACGTATGGCTGTTTCTGTGCAAACCGGACAGCGAGAACTATTCCCAGACTTTGAGATCATTCAGGGCGTGCAGGTTCCCAGAGATCATTATCCTCAAAGTACAGAGTGAATTATAAACATGGGAGCTCAAAATTCAGAAAATGCAAGCACCCTCTGGCAGGAAACTTGTGCCCGAAGCCAAACTCCACTTTTAGCAAAGTTGTCTTGAAACTGCTCCTTCTCTACAGTCAATCACAGGCACTTGGACAGAAATAACAGCCATCACAGAAAAAAGACATTGAATAGTCCTGGTTCCATCACTAACTCTGACCTTGGGGGTGCCATTTCTCCTCCCAGGCATCAGCTTTCTCCGTTGTAAAAGGCAATAGTTGGCTACCACAGCAGTATTTCCCAAACTTCTCTGCTCATAAATATCTTCTAGGACACTTATCATGAATACAGATTTTCAGGCTCATTCCCTGGAGATGCTAGCTAGTAGAGCAGTGAGGTAGGTCCAAGATCGTCATGCTAACAAGTGACCCAGGAAAGCCTCCATAAAGGCAACGTTAGACGACAAGGAGGACATGACATCTGAAAGCTCTTACAGATCTGCATTCTGCAAAAGCTAGTTGATTGTGATCACTTTTAAGCTTCTACTTCCTATAAGGCCCTGCTAGATTCTCAAGCTGATAAATAAAATAAAAAGAGCTATCCTCCACATAGAACTAGTCTCCATTCTAAATTCTATATATGAACTATTTTAATCTTCACAACAACCCTTTGAGGCCGGTGCTATTATTACCCTTATTTTAAAGATACAGAAACTGATGCACAGAGATTAAGTGACTTGCCAAAGGTGACATGGACAACAAGGCAGTACACTTGGGATTTGAACCCAGGCATCAAGCTCCAATTTCAGTCCTCCTGACCATATTGAGCAGTTCAGAATCCCCAGCACTGGGCATTTGGTAAACAGGAAGAAAAGCCCTCTAGGAACTAATACTAGAAATTTGTCAATCATCTACTTCAACTGGATCCATATCCCAGGAGTCATTATGGGGGAACTGGAGGCCAATAAGACAATGGTCTGGGCCATCCTGATCAATGGTTTGCTTCAACCAGAGTAAACTGACTTTGGTTATTTGATACATTGAGGTCCATGTCAGATTTCATTTCTTATGATTCAAAATGGGTGTTAAAGAAATAATTGATCTAGGCTACCTTTTTCATATAGTTGAGAAAAGTGACCCCCAAAGTATTGAGGAACTTCTCCAGAATCACATAACAGGTCCCTGCCAGCTACCTCCAAAGTCACTGGTTTCCACACTCCTTTCTCAGAGTCAAAAGGAACTTAAGCTCATTAAAATAAAAATAGTTTTAATCAGACAATTGAACATCAGAGAAGCAAATCAGACCAGCAGCAACTGAAATGTGACATTCACAATGACACCAAGTGGAAGGGAAGGTGACCCAGATCAATGGCTGTGTCCACCCTACAGTATCTGTGAAGTCAAGATCCATGACTGTTTCCTCCAGTACCTGCAGCATCACAAAAAGTAGGGGGAAAGCCAACCAACCTATATTGAAGTGGAAAGATGAGAAGAATTGTAGTCAGAGGACCTACATGTGAACTAGAGCTGTCATTCCAGCTGGGTAATGACGCCAGTGATTAGATAAGCCCTGAAAATGAGGCTCTCATGAGAGCATCCATGTCAGTAAGTCTACTGCTATAAAGGAGTTCAATAAAGGTCACCATCTTTTATTTTATTTTTTAATATATTTCTTATTGATTCCAGAGAGAGGAATGGAGGGAGAGAGAAATAGAAACATCAATGATGAAAGAGAATCATTGCTGGGTTGTCTCCTCTACACCTCTTACTGGGGATGGAGCCCACAACCTGGGCATGTGCCCTGACCAGGAATCGAACCATGACCACCTGATTCCTGGGTCCATGCTCAACCACTGAACCACACCAACTGGGCAAGTAATCATCTTTTAGATTGAAAATTCCCACTCACAGTTTGGCTTTACTGACTTGAACTTGTGAAATAGAAAGGATCTGTTAATATAATTATTATGCCATGATGTTGAGACAAGGGCTAACCATGTAGAGAAGTCCTAGAAAATTTTCCTAGGTGCCCCTTTCTCTTGAACTTCTATGTGCATGATGACAGTCATAAAGAAATAATGAGTAAATTCTGAAATTCCTGTGTATCAATGAGCCCCCAAGTAGATGTTGTGACTGTTATCAGTGTGATTCTATGAATGACTCAATTTTACCATCCAGGCACCACCAGAGGTTTACGGTTAATGGGCATTTTAATGGCACAGAGGCCAGTGCTGCTGATACTGCACACTTCCCTTGCTCTTCTCTGCCACCTCAGGCAAGGAAGGAGTTGCATGTCAGTCTAGGGGCAGATTGCAAAGGCAAGGCACTAAAAGGCCAAAGTAGGAAGAGGTTGGGGATGTGTCACCTCTGCCCCAGAGAGTTCTTAGAAGAATAACTGATAAGATGTGAAAGGCCCTTCTCATCCATCCTGAGTTTTCATCATTCATTTTATTGACAAATGTATGAAATGCTGACTTAGTCCTTTTGAGCTGCTGTAACAAATTATCATAGGTGGCTTATAAACAACATAATTTATTTCTCACATTCTGGAAGCTGGAAGTCCCAGCGGGTAGATCTTAAGTGTACTAACCATAGAAACAAACAATAACAAAACGGTAACTCTGCAAAGTGATGAATATGTGAAGTAGCTTGATTGTGATGATCATTTCACAATGCATTCATTTATCAAAACAAGCATACCTTCACAAAATGCAATTTCTATTTGTCAATTGTGCCCCAATAAAGCTGGGGCTGGGGAGAGTAATTCACCAAATCTTCAAAAGTGAACTAGTAACCTCCATCCTAGCCCGGAAGCTAAGGGTGACATCATAAACCTTCATGCCAACCCAGATAATATCTGCTCTTCCACAAACATTTAGGAATATGCATATGGATGATGATGGTGCTAAATTGGTTTTTATCTTCCAAACTCTCATAAAGCTATAAGTGAATCTCTCTAAATAATCACCAGAAACCTCCTGTGAATGCAGGTTTCTCAAACTGGGGTGGGAGAGAAGTAGTTTCCTGAGGAAGTGAGTGCTGACACACAAACTGAGCCACTCTGACTCTCACAAACTATCAAATCTGATTTTTTAAATGATTTTACTCACACAGATCCCTTAAGAAAATTAACAAAGAGATAACTAACCTGCTTTCTTAACCAGAAACAAATAATCTGAGTGAACAAAAAGAACTAGTTGAAATCAGTTTGATGTAGTTATATCCTGGACCTTAAAACTATGCCTCTGTGAGATACTCCTCAATATTCATAGGGGTGTCAATTTTGTATTTATCTTTAGCCTCAATTTCATCCCTATGAAGTGGAGATAATACCATCTGTCATACACAGCTGTTGTAGAAATAACTGAGATATGCACTTGGCTTTCAGAAGAAAGCTGGCACCAAGGAAGCAATAGATATTAGCTGCATTAATATTAGAGGAGGCAGCATCAGTTGTGACTAATCTGTAACAAGGGTTAAGTGTCACTAAGATTGAACTTTGGAATTTATAGACACACAAAGTGTTGGAGGTTGGGAAGACTTGAAGTTCACTCATTCCAACTTTCATTTTCTAGCCGAGAGTTTGAGACCTAAAGAGAGGCAAGTACTTGTCCAAATTCACACAGCCAGCATGGGGAACTCAAATCTGAACTTCAGGTTCTGGGCACCCACCTGACATTGTTTATTTTATCTTCCCAAGAAACTTGTGCGATTAATATAAATAAAATTGGAAGATTTTTACTGAGCAAAAATAGAAGGAACATGGGAGCATGGGGTCTAGCCAAGAAAAACCAGCTTTGAGGAAAAATGTTTGTCCTTCCTGAATCCAGTTCACCACACTGTGACACAAAGCAAAACAAAGAAGCCAACTACTACAGGTGCACCTTGATACCTTTTAGGCCTCATTCCTTTTGCTTTGCTACCTGGGAACCCTAATTTTTTTAATATTGTATTTTCTAAAGTGACTTCCAAAATACCAATGAGTGGCCTGTGATGTTACTCTGATAACCATCTGATGGGAAATCATGTTTATTATGACAGATTCCAAACTTAGCATATCATTATTTTCAAATTGTTTTAAGGTGCTATTTCTTTGAACTGCTATAGTGATTGAAGGTTATATTCAGTAGAGAATTTTCCATCCCATCTGTGGGATTCTCCAATGTCTTCACATTCACATCAGAAAGCCCTCTCCTGGCCCCCAGGACCTGAGATCACCGCGGTCTGCTGAGAGCCACAGGGCAGGTTCAGAAATCACAGCCCAGCCTCTCAGCTATAGGGTGAATGATTGGTATACCTAGAACTGATACATAGAACATCATCTTTGCCATAGATCCAGGTGGCAGAGGTCACTTCAAAGGTGAACTCCTTTCCTAAGCAAAGCCCTTATATTCACAAACCCACAAGTAACAGCTGAAATCACCTAGTCCAGTCATCCATGATACCAAAATTCTACCAATGTTCCGAAATCCAGATCTCCTGACTTCTAATTCAGGGTTTTGAGTGACATCATTAAGTTCACGGCATCCCTCACAGCTCTCAGTTCTGCCCTGAAGCCTCTGCAAAGTCCCAGGGGTTTTCCTGAATCTCCCTCCTCTGTCTTCACCTTTCCCTGGACTCAACCTGACCTCATTTTGTATGTTTTCATTTTAACTTTCTCGTAAGTAGCCCAAAGTCTTAACTACAACAAAAAACTGAGGTCTACTAAAATCATTAATATAAAACCACATCATGGCTTTCAAAGGTAGGATAATAATAGTGACTTGATCTCCAGGGAAATAGAGAAGTGATCAAACCACAAAGCTATTTTTACCTGCCTGTAATTATAAAAAGATTTGTATGAGTATACTAGTAACTGAACACATGGTCACATGAACAGTGATTCAGAACTCTCAGGAATTTCAGGTCACATTTAAAGCAACTAAATTCAAAACATCTTGACCTCTTTCTTCTGCCTGGGAGTGCTAAGAAGCCAATCTGGGCCTAAATTTTCTCATCTGTAAGATGAAGTGTTTGAAATTGTTTATGGCAGTCACAAGGTACAAACCTTCAGTTATAAAATAAGTCCTGGGATGTAATATATAGCACAATGAGTACAGTTAATAATATTGTACACATATTGTATATTTGAAAGTTGCTAAGAGAGTAATCTTCAAGGTTCTCATCACAAGAATGAAAAATTTGTAGCCATGAATGGTGATGGGTGGTCACTAGACTTATTATGGTGGTTGTTTCACAATATCTAATCATTTTATTGTGCAACTGAAATGAATATAATGTTATATGTCAATTATATCTCAAGTTTAAAAGGAAAAACATAAATATTTGACTACATGATTTCTAATTTTCCTTCTAGGACTAAATTCTATCCCATGTTTCTAAACTCTTGGTGTGAGGCATGGTGTAGACAGAAACTGATGGGCTAAGGGAAGAGTCTGAGGGTTGGGAAGGGTAGCTTGGAGGTACAGAAGAGAAATAAGTCTTCCTTCAAATTCAGTCTTTACCTTCATTATGAGCCAAGAGGCTCTGGCCCTGGCCCCTCCAACATACTTTATACCTTCCATCATTTTACCTAATGAAATGCAAAAGCTCAAGGGATATTTTTAAATGTACCTATTGAAAAGGAGGTTAGCCCAGCCGGTGCAGCTCAGTGATTGAGCATCAACCTATGAACCAGGAGGTCTCATTTCCAGTCAGGGCACATGCCTGGGTTGTGGGCTCAATCCTCAGTGTAGGGCGTGCAAGAAGCAGCCTAACAATGATTCTCTCTCCTCATTGTTGTTACTATTTCTCTCTCCCTCTCCCTTCCTCTTGAAATGACTAAAAAATATACTTTTTAAAAAGGAGGGTAAACCTGTCAATTCTCCAAGCTTAATTTGAACCAATTAACCCTAGCCAGTTTGGCTCAGTGGATAGAGCATCAGCCTGCAGACTAAAGGGTCCCAGGTTTGATTCTAGTCAAGGGCATGTATCCACGTTGTGGGCTCAATCCCCAGTGTGGGGTGTGCAGGAGGAAGCCAATTAATAATTCTCTCTCATCATTGATGTTTCTTTTTTTTTCATCATTGATGTTTCTATCTCTCCCTCTCATTCTCTCTAATATATATATATATATATATATATATATATATATATATATATATCTCAATTAAAGCAAACAATTAAGATTTTTCCTCTTAACATCTAATGGGGCTTTCGATGATGAATCTGGTTATGAAACCTGGATAATTTTGAACATCAGAGAGTGTAAATGGAGAACAGGTCCTTGTAAAAGGCTACAAGGGCTATGGACCATGGAGTGCTCCATGGGTAGTAAGATAACTAGCTCATATGGAGCGGAAGGAAGCAGGGCAAGTTGGGGCTATCCTGCACACATGCTGTACACAAAACTGCATACATGCTGTACACAATTTGCAGCTTTCCTAGAGGCCTGGGGATGAGGCCATTTGGGGCACTTGCTCTGCTTGTTCTAGGCTGTGTGGTGGCAAATGAGGGGCATTAGCATTGCCTCAAAGGCCCCTCTGTTTCATCTTCCCTGAAAGGAAGGAGGAAAAAAAACACCCTTGTCTCAGCCCAAACCATGAAGGAGGAAAGCAGTCCCAGGGCCCAAGCTACTGACAATATCACAGCATCCAAAGATCATCATACAGGACTTCGGGGACTACCAAACTGTAAGGAAAAAAGAACACCACTCTGATGTATTCATCTACTAAGCAACAGATTTACAAACAAAATTTCACAGATTATCTGCAACAATATTCACCTCTGCCTTAGGAGGTCATTCAGTGAAATCCCTAAACTGTTAAAATATATGTTCTATTATTTAGTACCTTTATGACTATAAGAAACAGAAACTCACTTGGGCTAGTTAATTCAAGGACAACAAAAAAAGGTTTAGGGACAATAATAAGTGAGATAGACTCTGCCCCTCTCCTGCCCAAACCCTTATTCTATTATTATATAATGAATAATGATTGCCTCAGCCATACTTTTTCCCACTTTTCCAAACTCCTTTCTGTGGCCATGTGACTCAGTTCTATCCAGCAAAATGGGAAGTCTGCCAGGGAAGCTTCTGGGAAAGTTTTCTTTCCTGATTAAAGGAGCAGACAAAGCTGGTGCTGTTTCTTCCCCTGTGAACAAAGGTCCCAGATTCGATTCCGGTCAAGGGCATGTACCTTGGTTGCTGGCACAACTCCAGTAAGGGGTGTGCAGGAGACAGTTGATCAATGTTTCTCTCTCATCGATGTTGATGTTTCTAACTATCTCTCTCCCTTCCTCTCTGTAAAAAATCAATAAAATATATTTTCAAAAAAAACACTATAATGATGGATCACAGGTGAGTGGTTGTAAGAGATAAGAAATGGAGAAGAGTATGAATATAAAAAGATGACATGAGAACGTTTTTTTCAAGGTAATGAAACTGTTCTCGGTCCTGGTGATGATTATATACATACGTTAAAATTCATAGAATTTTACACCAAAGGAAATAAGTTACTAGTGTTATGTAATCATTTTTGAAATAAAATAAATTCATTCGTGAAGAGTGTTCTTCAGAGGGGAAAAGTTTATCCAAACATCCCTCTATGGGACAGGCCAGAGAAGACTCATGCACAAGGAGTCAGAAAATCTGAATTCTTGGACCAATTTCTTTTCACTTGATGCACACACACTTGGTAAATCACTAAACTCCAGTCTTCAGCATTCTGATCAATAACAGTCTTGAAACGTGTCTCTGAAGCATACCTGACGCGGCACTAAAATTCTAAGAGGCTGCGATCTTGCATCAGATGGAATTCCCCAGGTTGTCTTAAACCCCAGTAGACTAAAATTAGCTAAGTGTGGTGGCTAGAATGTGCAGACATCAAATGCGGGTACTTCCTAATTTAAAATGCTTTCGAAAGAAGAAGTAAGGCAGAAATCTTCCTATCAAAACGGGGAAAATAAAGTGAACTTCAGATTCAGTGAACTCTCCTAGTTTGGGCATTTAGTCCTACAAAGGACTCAGTAGATTATATTATGTAAATTTTAAAATCACCTTCTTTCCTTCTTATTCAGAACAAAACCTACAGAGCAAAGGGAAAGAGAAAGAAAACACTTGGCACTTTGGTTTTGCCTCTGCATGGTAGAGATAAGGAGGAGAAGAGGGGACTTTTTGTCATGCTACATAAAAAGATTTCTAGTTGCTCCGTGGGTGTGCATTCAATCCGAAAACATTCACCCTGCTCATAGCTTCATACTGAAATTCCACAGAACAAAACCAAACCAAACCATGCTGTCACAGCTGTATTGGAATGTCCCTTGAAATTTTGATCTCCATTTCTAATCTCCATTTCTGTGGAACAGAAGAGAGAAAGGTCACGTTATACAGAACTTTAGGAATTCCTGAATTACACTAAAGAGAAGTGCTCTAACAAATTACTATCTTGCTGGTACCAGGGATGGGCTGAAGAGATGATAAAAGGGAAGGGTGGTAAATGCAATCTTTTTAAATTTGGTTTTAATTTTTAAAACCTTTGATGTCATAGATTTGCTCCAAATTGTAACCTAACACTGAATAAAGAGACTATTGACTTTTGATATATGATGTTCTTATTCTTAATATGTAACATTTAAAAGCTTTAGAGTATTAAAAATCAACCCTCATTTCACATGCTCTTTATTTATTTTGACTTATGTCACCTAATTGTAGTTTTATAAGAGCCTCATCCTGTGCTAAAAACTGCATTGGGCTTATTTAATTCTCCTGCAGCCCTTTTATTTCATAACGGGCAATTAGAATTACATGGTAGAAATAAATCTTGGAAGCCACCACCTCTTAGAGCTGTTTACACTTAAAGATATAATCTGGAAATGTGAAGTGAGTTTTGAACTAAGCGAAATATGATTTCCCAATCCATTATTTCTTAGAATCTCAGAGCCCAGGGACCTCCGTCAGCCTCAGATGCTCCTCTAAGCTGATGCCGAAATGTCTCTGTCCCCCTTGCTGGCGCACCTGTTCCAGCAACAAGCTGCTCAGAGCCACCAATGCACGAGACAAGGTCACACCATTGGAAGACAGCTCCGGTCACTAGATAATTTCTGATGGCCGAGGGCAGATGTTTCCAGAGGCTCCCATCCCCTAGATCTGGTTCTGCCCTCAAAGACACCAAAGATTTCATCTTCCTTCCACATATCCGTCCAGAGGCTATAGAAACCGCAATCACGCCCCTGCCTGTTTTACATTCACCACCACCTTCACCCAGGCCCCCGGAAACTTGATCCTCAGCCTCTTCTCACCCTGGCTGGCCTCTCTGAGCCAGTCGGTTCTATACGTAGAGCAGGACACAATGGCCCCACATGCTCTATTGGCCCAGAGTCTCTGCCTCAAAATGAACACTATGCTTCTGTTATCCATGACAGAAGCATAGTGTTCATAGTTTTACCGTGACAGAGACACACGCCTTAACACGAACCTTCTTTCTTCATCTGTGAAAGGAAGAGGCTGCATGAGATCAGCAGAGAAGTTGTTTATCAATTTGAAAAGGGGGGGGGGGGGCATATGTAATACTTTCAACAATAAAGTTTTTTTTTTAAGAAAGAAAAAAAAAACCTCTCTCTCACTTGGAGACCAACATGCTAAGAAGCCAGGCAAGGAGTTGCCTGATAAAGCAAAGCTATGGACAGGATGGGTAAGCCTGGTGTCTGCCTGCTTGAGCCACAATCCCTGTCTTTAAGCTTCTTGGGTTTCTACAAAGGCTTAGAGCCTTGTTCCAAATGCCAACACCAAGCCCAGGATCCTCTGGAGAGTGAAGAACGCCTTGCTAACTGGGAGCATTACCTGTCAGTAAAAAGCTGCAGATGGTAACGTAACTAACATTTCCCCACAAGGGGATTACTATCATATCAACACCTCTCTTCACTCACATCTTCTTTTAACAGGAAGGTGGAGCTGAAACCGGTTTGGCTCAGTGGATAGAGCGTCGGTCTGTGGACTGAAGGGTCCCAGGTTTGATTCTGGTCAAGGGCAAGTACGTTGGTTGTGGGCATATCCCCAGTGTGTGTGTGTGTGTGGGGGGGGGGGGTTTGTAGGAGGCAGCTGGTCGATGTCTCTCTCACCGATGTTTCTGGCTCTCTATCCTTCTCCCTTCCTCTCTGTAAAAAATTAATAAAATATTATTTTTTAAAAAAACAGGAAGACGGAGAAGCCCTTTTTGTTTGCCTGTTTTGGGGTTTGGGTTGCTTTTTTGTTTTTTTGGCTCTAGAAACTACTTTCATAGAGAAAAAATATAAATTAGGAGCCATGTTTGTGAAAATCAATTTAACTCCATCTTTATTTTATTTTTAGTTTCATTTAGATATAATTGACACATGACATTGTATAAGTTTAGGATGTACAGCTAACATCTTTATTTTTAAAAGCTCAGTATCATTTCATTAAGACTTAAGATTTAAAAAGTCAAGTAAAGACACTTTTAAAAGCAAAATAAGAGATATAATGTATGTTTTGTCTAAAGAATAAGGGACAGGGTAAGAGATGAACCAAAGGACTTGTATGCATGCATATGAGCACAACCAATGGACAGTAGCGGGGTGAGCACATGTGCTGGGAGGTGGGAATGGCTGGGGAGAGGTCAATGGGGAAAAAGAAGACTCATGTAATACTTTAAACAATAATGAATTTAAAATTTAAAAAAAAAGAGCAAGGGACAAAAGAAATAAGGAAATGGGTGGAGTGGGTGGAAGAGGCTGAAATAGAGACTAAATGTTAATTGGAGCACAAAACTCCTACAAGAAAGACAGAGAGAGAGAAAGAGAGAGAGAGAGAGAGAGGGAGAGAGAGAGAGAAAGAGAGAGAGAGATGTATGGGGTGCAGTGGTAGAAGATGGGGATTCCAGTAGAAGCACAAGTAAGATGTAACTTCAGTTCTCTCCACACTCGTTCAAGGCAGAAACCTGATGCCCTGGGCACTGCATTCCAGAGGCTCAGTAAGACCCAGCCCCCCCCCCCCCCCCCCCCCCCCCCCAACACACACACAGAGCTCTGTGCCTTCTGTGCCTGTGAGAAAGACATGTTCATCTCCCATCAACATTTCTCTCAGCTGCTCACCCACAGTACAAGGAATGCTGACAGATTTTAGTTTTTACTTTCAGGAGATCTGAGTTTTGTGGGATTTTCACTTTGTTAGCATAATATACAAAAGGAGTCAAATTTTTAAACGATAATAAACACAGCCATTAGAGATGAAAGATGCATCTAGACTCACGTGTCCAATTTCTCATTTTGCAAAAAGAGAAACTGAAGCTCGACCACAAGGTGTCTCCCTCAGGATCTCACAGCCCAGCAAGGGGGCAGCCTGGAACCAGACCTGGGGGAAGCAGCGCACAGTGCCTGGACATGAGGGCAGAGCCATTTTCTGAAAAATGAGGCCACCACAACTGCCTGAGTCTTTGTCGTACATCTGGCGGCTTGGCCGTCATGGCAGCACTTCCTGGTGCGGGACTGTTTTCCTTTCAAGGATAAATAAACAGTAAAAGCCAATAAACTCTGGAGTGATAAATGCCCTCCCGTCTCAATATTTCCTTCCCAGAAGATGGAATATGACACACCAGCAAATTTCTTTCCACCAAAATAATAAATATTTATCGAAAGACATGAATAAGATGCTAAAGAAAGCCTTGGAATGATTTTATTTTCTGTCAGTGCAGCATTTTCTCCAAGTCCTTGGCTCTGTCAGCCCAGGATGGACACAATGAGTGGAGCTGCTGGCTGATTCTGAACACCAATTTGGCCACATTCTAAGTCCAGGTGCCCACAGTGGGGGAGAGGTGGTGTTGTGGTATTTGTTCCATTCTAGCAAATCACTTTAGGCTGCTGCCCCCAATCTACATAGTGGTAAATGCACTTCCTGCATCAACCGGACATTCCAAAATCTACTCATTCCTATGTCTCAAAGAGATTGGTGTCAGTGCCTGAGGCCCCCATGCAGGAAGTCTCCCCAATAGTAGAGGTCATCTGTGAGGTGCCACCAGCCACTCCACACCACTCAGCCTCCGCCCAGGATCTTCTTCTACTCTTGAGGAGGGGAGGGACCTTCTTCACCCCTTGATAGTAAAAAATCTTGTGGTTCTGACCTCAGAACTGGAAGAATCCAAGTGAAATCCTCTCTCACTGATACGCTAATTGAATCAAACATGCTCTAAGCACTATTGAACACCTGCTATGTACAGGGCACCCTACTAGGGGCTGCACAGGTGTAGTCCGGGGACAGTGAGTGGCAATGACATCCTAACATAAAACTGCTTCAATTCTGATTTTGTACAAGTCGTTTATTCAGGGTATAGTTGGCCTTTTCCTTCTCCCCATTCCTGGCCTGCTTTGCCTACTGTTCTTACTAACACTTCTCTGAGAAGCTAATACCGAAAAATTTAGGATAAGCAGGACAATTCAAAAGAATTCTTTGCTAATAGGAAAATCAAAGATTATACCTGAATATCATTAACCTCTATTGTTTGAATTGCTTATTACCCCATTGGTTTGGATGGTTTTGGGGGAAAAGAGTACATGGAGCAACTGCCCAAGTAAAGAGGACACTCCTGACACACCTCGGGTCTCAGTTTTTCTGCGTAGAGAACAGGTACTGATGCCTTTTCCTCTCCATGATCCTTTCGTTGTTCATGAGGACTACGTTGGCCAACGGTATCAAAGTCTCCAGACGTTAGTTAAAAGACCTGGTACCTCTTCCTGCCTTCCTAATCCTCTACAATGACTAGCCAATGCACAGAGAAATGACCTTTATAATCAGGGCCCAGGGCTGTCAGAACATGTGTGCAATGCAATGAAGGTGCAGGTACCTCTGGCACCCTTGGAAGTACAATTGCAACAAAACGACTTAGATGTGATCCTGCCAAAGGCAAGGAACACACTAGATGGCATCTGATGAAGTTTTCTAGCCTTATAAATCTGATTCCTGAGTCTATGCCCCTAAGAAATCTCAAATTAAAGGAAAGACTTTAGATCAGCATCATTGAATTTGGTAGAAAAGTCCTAGGAGTGATGCATCTAACTTCCTTTACTGAGCATTCTCTTGCAAAGAAAATGAATCTGAGATTCAAGAGGCAGGGGGAAATAGAAAAAAGGTAATCAACATATTTTGCTGTCAATGGAAAATAATTTATGCTGACCCTTTCTTGAAGAGCTAATATTTTACAGGTAAAATTTTCCAAGTTTATTTCATCCACAAAGGTAAATCAAACCCCCACTCATGTGTATCTCAAGGTGCCAAGTACAGCAAGTCAAGAACAAAAGGATGACGATGGAAAGCAATTGGCACAGACTTAAAACAACTGCATTTTGTAAATATAATAAGCTTGTATCAATTGGTTAGTATTTCTCAAAATATTGCTTATTGATCCTCTGTATCAAAATCACCAGAAGAACTTTGTAGAAATGCAGCATCCCGGGTCTCACCTAATATCTAGTGGTTTCGAATCTCTGAGAAAAAAAAAAAATCTCAAAGCCTCAAGAGGGTTTTTCAACACAGTTCCCTAGAGATTATTAAGTACACTAAAGTTTGAGATTGCTGCCATAGGAGCCAACTCCAGGCTCTATCATTTAGCAGATTCCAGTGCCGGCCTTTAGGAGGCAGTGACTCAATTATGTAGAGTTAAAATTTGCCAGGAGTCTTATCCTCCCATTTCTGTTATGTACTCAGCTCACATTCCAATGGAATTCCTGTAGCTCTTATAGAGAGCAAATTGCTGCATGTTCCTGAATTTCCCGTCAGCCACACTTGAAGAGCTGAATACGGCAATGTTTGGTCATTGAGACCTCTTACAGGCGAGAGTACATTTATTTGGGAGGGGTCAGAATCAGTGAACCTTTTGAATAGATATTTTATTCCTATGATATAATAATATTGAATTCTAACTCACAAACTAAGGCCAAATTTTTTTATCTGGGCTTTTGGCCTTGATGTGAGTTGAGCTAGGTTGAAAATCTCCCAACCACTTCACCTACCCACTAGTCCACCACTACCAATTGTTACGGATTATTTTCTTCTGGTTTGACAAGCATTCTGGTTCTGAATCCAAATAATTAATGATAAAGAGAAGGGAAAAGTCATTACTAAAACATATAGTATGCCAGGCACTGATTTCCTCAGTTCTTTCTTATATCATTTATTCAGCATCACCATAACCTGGGGGGTAGATATTATTGGCTCTGTTTTACAGCTGATGCTAGTGGATCACACGGCTACTGAATGGTAAAGGCAGATGTGATGCCAGGTCTCTGCCTATAGACCAGGGAACCGCCTTTATTACACCAGGCAGCATCTTCTTTCAATGCAAAGACACTTGAAGGAGGCCTCTTATTTGAAAAACCAGGAAGTAATGATGTAAGGAGGGAGAGAGTAACTTAAGGTCCATCAAGAATGTGTCCCTTTAACTAGATGTATAACCTTGTGCAAAGTCATTTAATTTCCTGTGGCTCAGTTTTCCCATCTATAAAAGAGAATCCATCTCTTTCCTTCTTCTGAGGAGTAATTTAAATTAAGAAGTAACAATGGGGATATATTTAATGCCCTAGTTAACAATTAATAAACTTTAGCTTTTGTTCTTCCCTTTTCTTTTTTTTAACAACAATTAGTTCAATAAAAATATTTTTCTACCATATCACCGAGGCAGCTCATGAAGAGAATGGAGGAACAGGAAGAGTAAATTAGGGAAGTAAAGAGGCCCTGAAAAGTGGAAGAAAAGGTATCAGCAGGTAGAATACAAATATAGAAGGGAAAAATAGATGGATGCCCAAGTCTTTCTTCTATTGTATTTGACAAATCTGTGAAACCCATTCTGATAGTGGCCCCACTAAGCCTATCCTGAACATAGAAAACTCACTGAGCAGCAGCAGCAGCATATCATAAGGAACATCTTAAAGAACTCCATGACTCACACTCAAGAAAAGTTTCTACCTTTAAGAATAAACATTCCCACCGAAACTAGTTTGGCTCAGCGGTAGAGCGTCGGTCTGCGGACTGAAAGGTCCCAGGTTCGATTCCGGTCAAGGGCATGTACATTGGTTGCGGGCACATCCCCGGTGGGGGGTGTGCAGGAGGCAGCTGGTCGGTGTTTCTCTCTCATCGATGTTTCTAACTCTCTTTCTCTCTCCCTTCCTCTCTGAAAAAATCCATAAAATATATTTAAAAAAAAAAAAAAGAATAAACATTCCCCTTGAAACATGAATTTCACTGAACCATGTTAAGGAACTCTCTCCATAATACCATATACTCTACTGAACTCTATAGCTGACAAATACTTGTAATGTCAAGAAGTCACCTGATTATGAAAAGTACCACAGTGACAAGCTATCAGATGATAAAGACACTTCACATCTGGTGTCTCAGGCACCACAACACAATCCCTGAAAATGACAGGCAGTCCCAACTTCATGTTCCTAGTGAGACTGGCCTTCCCCAAGTTACCCACACTTCTCAGAATGAGAGGAAAAACTCTCTGAGTTCCTCTTGCTCCTGAGACCAGCACGCTAAAAGCTCGCTCACTCCAGCCTTAGCCACCATCTGGCTAAGAGCTTCAAGAGAGAACATCTAACCTGTAGCCCCTCATCACCCTGCCTGGCCATCAGGCCCAACAGCATCATGATTCACATCCTTGTTACCTGTTAACCAGACACCTGAGTTCCCACATCATCCATCATCCCAAACATTCTGTATATCAATTATTGTGACTTACTTTCCCAATCAACCTCCACCTCCAAAACCTTTGCACTCTGTCCCCTTGTCTATCATCAACAAACAGTCCTGTTATGGGTTGAATTGTGTTCCCCCATTTTCACCCAAATTTATACTTTAGAGTTCCCCAGTACCTCAGAGTGCTATATATTTGGAAATAGGGTCACTATAGATATAATCAGTTAAGTTAGAATGAGCTTATACTGGAGTAGGGTGTCCTGCTAATCCAATATGGCTGGCCTTTATAAAAAGGGAAAATTTGGAGACAGGCAGGCACACGGAATACTAGGTTGGAGTTATGCTGCCACAAGACAGGAGGCAGAAGCTAGGAGAGGAGTCTGGAACCAAGCCTTCCCTGGTGCCTTCAGAGGGAACATTGCCTTGCTAGCTAGTTGACTTCAGACTTCCGGCCCCCAGAACTGCTAAGATAATAAATTTCTGTTGTTCCAAGTCATTCTGTTTCTCATACTTTATGCTTCCCCAGCAACCTAATAGAACTAATTATCTGAGAACTGCCTTCTCCTGGATGCCTTCTGGTGACACAGCCTCTTCTATAGCCTTTTGTACAAAGGTTTTCTTCTTATATCCTCCACACCCCAGGTCTAGAAGTAGATAGATGTCCACCTTGCTCTTATTGCTCCTTCTAAACCATTATGCTCTTTCTCTGCTCCAAAGCTCAGGTATTTTGAAGTTCAAGCCATCACACTTTTCCTACTTGTTACTGTCATCTACAAATCCAGGTCATTCCCATCACTGATTGATTACCATCTTTTCCATAAGTTTCTTTCCATCCCGACTCATGACAAAAAAAAAAGAAAGAAAAGTCTAATGACATCAACACTCTGCTATCTAAGTCTTTCCACCTCTGTGGATCCAAAAGTTATTTCCTCCATTACAACCCAGTCTTTCACTCTATCTTATTATCTACATGAACTGTATCACCACCAAAATCTCAGTCTCAAGCTTCTCACTCTCTGAACACCATGTTCTAAGCTTTCAGCTCATTTACTCTATGCATATTCTCCAGCAATTTTTCACTTCCTGTTATTGAAACTTCCAATATACTGGCACCCTCCTTTCCTTCTTGATCACTCTTCTCATGGTTTCCAATCTCTTCTTATCCAGCTTGAATTCCATTAGTCATTAATTAGGATAACTAATTAATGACTAATGGAATTAAGAGTGCCTTAGAAACACTCTTCACTTTTTCTCCCTTCTCACTGTAGCACATCTAAATGGCAAAAGTTCCAGTTCCATTGATTAATCTGCCTAGTGTAGGTCTCTGTCTGAAAAGTTAAATTTGCCAGAGTAAAATATACAACCATGCTGTGTAAATTCCCTTTAAAGTTATGACTATGAAAATATATTTACCAGTTATCACTCCTCCCTACCAATTATATACTCCCAGTCAGAACCTCTGGTTTCTTGAAAAGTTTTACCCAGAGATTGCATTGTTCTCTCCATCATTTTTCCTGTGATTTATTGGTGATTGTAATATTCAAGTAACTGAAACATTTAATACTACGAAATTCTATGGCAAAAAATATTTGTCTATTCTTTACAATTGATCTTGCCCTCCATCTCACCTCAACCACACATTTCAGTGGGTATACTACACCTGTCATTACTGACTGAGATCCATAATTTCAACTTCAAGAATACAATTTTCTCATCTCTAACTTCTATTTTTCCAGCTTACTTTTTCCTATACTTACTCCAAAAGTGCATTAGTACTACTATCCACCCTTCAAAAGTCTCACTTTTTAACAATTTAGATCTAAGACTCATCATTTTAATCACCCCTGGCATACACCCTCGTCTAGTTTGCTCCTTTCATACTTGCCTGACAAAACCCAAACTTGTTGAAACCTAACTCTAGGTCTACCACCCATTTGTAAGTGAATGGTTGAATGTGGCTAGAACAATGCTAACTGGTCTTTTAAGTATAACCGCAAAATTCAAAAAGGCTAATAATGCCCAGTAATCTTCTACATTCCTTTGACTTTCTCACTCTGTAGATACCCCAAACCACCACACTTTTTCTATGATTACTCTTAACTAGAAAACTTGCCTCTTATTTTCTTAATAAAATAGAAGCTTTTAGAAAAGAATTCACATACACTTCCTACACCAAGTTTACTAGCTTCCCTACATCTGTACCCATACCCTCCACCCTTCTTCCTGTCACATGGCTAAACTGTTCATACTCTATATAAAGCTAACCTCTTTTTTAATTATCTGGATTCCATTCCCTTACCCCCACTCAGACTTTGCTCTTGCAATTATCTACTTGCTTAATTACAATACCAGCTTTCTTATCTGTGTACAACTATGCCATAATATCTCCCATCTTTAAAATACCCTAATTAATCCCACAATGTCCTGTCAGCACTATTCTTTTATTCTCATTTATAGAAAAATTCCTCAAAGGATATGCCTGTGCTACGTTGCTGTCTTCATAGTCTCAATCCCTCTAGTCAGGCTGTTAATTCAGCATTCCACTAAGCTCACTCACATGGCCAAATCCAAGTATCTCAAAAAATGAAAGAATATCCCATTAATAACCCAATTATCGAGTCAAAAGCCTAAGGGTAGTCTTTGATCTTTCACGTTTGCAGACTCCCCACATACAATCCATCAGCGAGGCTTGTTTCATAGTATGATCTCAATACAAATATATGGAATGTATGAGTAAATACATAAACAAGCAAGCATGTTCAACCGCTTTGTGCCAGGAAACTATGAAAAACTACACCTTACAAAGATAGTACTAAAGAGCATTCATTCTTAACATGCCTTTTAAAAAAATTATGAGGAAGTTAAAGCTATAATAAATATGCTGAGATTTAGAGCAAGAGTCCTCACTTCTCAAATTTGGTCACTTCCCCTTAAATTACGGGTACAGTTTGCCCAGTGCTGCTATTTTGGGAAATCTAATTTCTCTTCTGTCAACTAGTTCAAATAAGTTCTGACATGTTGCATTTTTAAAACTTTGCTCTGTGACTAATAAATCCCTAAAGTTCTATAATATATTGATTGCCAACTATTGACTCTATAACTGTTCAAGTGAAAAACCTGGAGAACAAAATTAATTAAATTAACTTTCTAAATGAAAGGAGCTATCGCATTGGTGTAGCAAAGCAGAAGGATAATGAGTCATATCAAATTATCTCTGACAACAGCCTCTGAAGGTGGAACAAATAGGTGTATTCTTCAACTTAATATTTTAATTCAATATTTTCTATTTCCTTCTCAAACCCAAATTCAATTTAAAATGTAAAGAATTAATGTTGTTAGGAATGAGAAACATTAATTTGTCTTTCCTCAGACCCACAAAGAAGATTAGTGTCTATAAAAATGACTTGGGTCATTGCTTTTTCAATAAAAGAGCAAAAACATTGAGCCAGGGTTGACTCACATATTCATTAGCATTTTAGGTTTATTGACTGTCATCCACTTTTTAGGATCTTTTGAAAGCAGAGAGGAGTTAACAGTTGATAAGTATATAAATCATACACTTGAATAAAATTTTGTCTAAAGTTCAGGTTGTAAATTCACTCCCCACACTGACAAGTCCATCACAAGACAGTTAATCTTGACATGGAGGTACCCAATGGTCAAGTAGAATGCAGAAAACACAGACGATCCATCATCCCTGGAAAAGAATTTCATGACACATATATTCTTGACAGTAAGGCTATATACTATTATTTTGAAAATCCTCTCAAGCTAGGTCAGTGATTTTTCAACCAATGTGCTGCAAAAGTTTTTAAAATATGCAATACCTATTTAGTAAGAGGCACTGACCTTCCTTAGATTGTCAAATAAAAAATGACAACAGCCAGCATAACAATAGACATCCAATGTGAATGAATCAGAATTATACCTATTTTTGTCATATTGGCAAAAATATGTATTTTTGGTGTGCCATATAATTTGAGTGATTAATTTATATGTGGGGGGAAAGGTTGAAAATCACTGACCTAGATAATTAATTGAATCCTTTCTGTTTTTTCATCTGCAGTATGACAAAGCAAATCCAAATGAAATGATAAAGAAACTGGTGAGAGGAAGTGAAGAAGCAGATGACAGAGAAGAGCAGAAATTTTCAGTACAAGAGGATGGAAATCACAGAGATCTCTGTGTCCCCTGAAGGCATGACTGAAAGTGTGGCAGGAAGTACACTTCTTAACCTTCAGGAAGACATTCCTGACAATAAATAGACATTGAAGAAAGTTGTTAAGTGAAGCGTGTGGTTACTTCTTCACAGGGGAGGGAAACCGAGATTCACAACTTAGGTTTTTTGAGTCATTTATGCAAAAAGAACTTTGTGCACCTGCTTCCTGCAGCAATCGTGAAAAACTACCACTCAATGTCAAATCCGTCCATGATAGGACGAATTATGTGTCCCTGAACAAGGTAACTTCTCTACGTTCAGTTTTCACCCTAGGAAATAGATAATAGCGCCTGTCCCGTGGGACTCATTTGAAGGTTAATAATAATAGTCAACACTTAAGTGCTTACTGTGCACCAGGCTCTATTAAGGTTCTTTTGTAGCATAAATTCACTTATCACTAAAGTAACTTTAAGAGGCGATAGATGGGCTACTATCATTATCCTGATTTTGTAGAAGAGGAAACTGAGGCTCAGAAATTTGCTCAGGGTCCAGAAGCATCAGCATTACTTGAGAGTTTGCTGGAAATGCAGAATCTCAAACCCCACCTCAAGTTACTAAATCAAAACCTGCTTTTTTAAAAATTAATTTAATTGGGGTGATATTGATTAGTAAGATTGTGTAGGTTTCAAATGTACAGTTCTATGGAACATCATCTGTATATCTCATTGTGTGCCCACCACTCAAAGCCCAAGTCTTCTTTCATCACCATATATTTGACCCCCTTTACCCTTTACTCTTTACTAACCTCCTACCCCTCTTCCCTCTGGTAACCACCATACTGTTGTCTGTGTCTATGAGTTTTTGTTTTTGTTTTCTTGGTTCACTTGTTGCTTTCAGTTTTATTATGAGTTAAATCATATGGTTCTTGACTTCTTCTATTTATCTCACTGGCAATCAGGGAAATGCAAATCAAAACTACAATGAGATACTACTTCACACCTGCTAGAATGGCGATTATCAGCAAGACACATCATAACAAGTGTTGAAGAGATTGTGGAGAAAATGGAACCCTCATACCCTCATTCACTGCTGGTAGGAATGTAAACTGGCACAGTCACTGGAAAACACTATGGAGGCTCCCAAGAAATTTAAGAATAAGGTTACATAGGACCCAGCAACCTCTTTGCTGGGTATCTACCAAAAAAACTCAAAAACATATATTTGCAAAAATATATGCACCCCTATGTGTATTACAGCATTATTCATAGTGGCCAAGGGAAAAAATCTGATTTTTAATAAAACCTAAAAATGAATCCTGTTTCTGTTAAAGTTTCAGAAACCTGGCTGGAAGTGCTGGAGCAGGTTTTAAACTTCAGAAGTCTCACTCCATAACCACTGTACCATTTACCTCTTTGTATTAGAGGGAGGATATAAAGAGCCTAGCATACATAGCAGTAAGTATTGGTTATCACTACAATACTTCAGGGATGGTTTATACTCACTTCTACCTAGAAGTTGAAAAAAAAAGATATATTGAGCTTAGACTGAAACAAAGAGCTGAAATAGTCATCTAAAACACTGAATTGACAGGAATTTCATCACAGAATTCTATAACTTCAACATTAAAAGAGACCATGAAGAGCTAAGAACTCAAGTGTTTTGTTTTATTTCTATGAAAATTGATGCTGAGAGAGAGAGAGATGAAGTAATTTGACCAAAGCCAACCAGTAAAGTATGGATATAGCAAGAATTTGAACTTGGGCTTCATATCATGCAATTAATGCTGGCTTTTCTTTATCGCCTGCTCCTGCACAGGTCAAAAAAGACAATTGAATAAGTAAGCAATTAGGAGATGTAAGTGGTTTCCCATTACTGTTGAAAGTGCTCTGCTGACCACAGAGGCTACTTTAATATCTATGAATATAAAATATCTTCATAATGTGTTTCTTCAGTTGTTTACTGGCTTTATGGTAGATTTTCTCCTGGGTGTTTTCCTGGCCTTTGGCCAGAACATTGAGGCAAAATTGGTGTTGTATAATATTGTAAACTTTGGGCAATTGTGTATGTAGCGAGCCTTCCCTAACAATCCCTCTTTCTATTCAACATTACTTCTTATCATTCTATCCATCTTCATAGGAAAAAATTTTAAGGCTAACAATGTTTTTATCTTCTTTAAATTACATCATATTCTTCCCTACACACACAGGAGTCTCATAAATATTTGTTTTCTAATTAATCCAGCCAATTTTTATTTTCTGCCTGCTCTCTGCTCACTAATAAAGAAAAATGCTCTCAATTCAATAATCAATAGTCAATTTCATATTAACTGCAAAAAAGAGGAATTTTTCATTAACAAGTATGCCTGAAGGCACCATTATTTATCACTGTTCTAAAAGTCAGACCAAAATGAATGAGATAAATTATAAATTTAAAAGAGGAAGAAACAGAATGATTATTATTTTTATTTGCATGTAGTGATTTTTTACCTGTAAAATCCAAGAAAATTAATTCAAAACGTTTTAGGTGAGCTATTTATCTGAAAATCCATAACATACTTTTGGCTACTGGCTGCCCCAAAGAGTTCTCTGAGATTGTACATTCTACTTCTTAAGGCTGAGGTATTCTATATCTGAGTAAACTATTCTTGGAATTAAAAGGAACTTGGTAAGCCTATGTATGGCTCTGACCTATTTTTTTTAATGTTCTTCATTTTCACACTAAATGGAGAAATTCGGGATTCATTGTCAAAGTCATGTGAGTCTTCTGAGAAAACCTTCCTTTGAATGTCATCACATACTCAGCAGTTGACATGTATCCACTTATTTATTCACTCAATAGAATACATTCTAAGTCCTAGAGCATGTTGGTGTGCACTAACAATATGCTTGATGAACCTGAACTCCCTGGGCTTGTTATACAGCAGCAGAAAAAGACATGAGCACAAACCTCACGTGGGACATACTCATATAATAAAAGCAGGGACTGTAAGACCAGACAGAAAGCAGTCTTTACTCTGAGGACCCCTTGAAATACACTTTTGAAGGCCCTCACACAGAACCACAGACCATCACTATGAACTAAGAACAGTTAAGAAAATGACTGAATTAATGTGTCAGGTACTCCAAAGATTAGTGTTCACTAAATTATAGTGCATGGATAACTATTCACTGAAAACAAAAACAAGACTGTTTATCAAGCCCTTAAAAGACATGTTGGCCTTGTTTCTATTTGCTATTTTTTGTTGTTGTTGAAGAACAATGGCCAACAGTACTGACACTGCTGCCCAATTAGCAGGTGTCCTGCTGTGACATAATACTAAGATGAAACTTCTTGAGTTCCAATGACACTACCTACCAGCCCATTTAACCTTGACTGTGAATCCTGAGACAGCCAGGTTACCTGACTGCCCTGTTATGTTTGTGGCAGGAAGCTGAAGCAACTACTGCATCTGGCAGGTAAGAGAGGCAACTAGACCATGTGATGATGGGAGTCCTTTTTTCATTTGATAAATACATATTCATTGTCCCTTTTTCTGATTTTGCTGATTGAATCCACATTTGTTTGATTTCTCATATTTGTTTGACTTTCCCTCTCAACTTTCAGAATTATTCCTGTATTGCATGACAGACATGAACTTCCTTCATTTTCTCATGTTTAAAAAATGGGTTTTACTTTGTTTCTATTTAAAGTTCTTATGTAAATGCATATCCCTATTTATAAGCACTCTCTAATATTCTCACTTCTTTTACACTATGACTATTGGATCACAATAGAATTAATGATATTCATAAAGCATGGCAAATAATTAGGGGGTCTTCATACTGGGATGCAAGTGCCGTGGATTCTATAAAAATGTTGTGAGAGCAAGCAAGCATGAGTGGTTTCCAAGCAAGGAATTTCCAGATCCCCAGCATCATTCTGAGAGCGCACCTGCAGTAAAGACATCTTACTGGACCTTGCCTTCCATACTATACACATGGTAATCTACTTTTTTTTTTACACAGACACCTGTTGATGGTTGTCATCCATCAACCACTTCTCTAATTGCTTATTCTTCTGTATCACATAATTGGTAGATTTAGATTAATGAGAGCATGCTATGACTAATATATCTTTTATCCACCTGGTATCCTCCACATTTTTGGCTTTTGAATTTTAGTGAACTTTACCCATTTCAATCCAAAAATCAGTAATATTCAGATACAAAAAATGCACTCAGGTAAGGTACCTCTTTATGAGCCTTTTTCAGGGGTTCCAATTCAAGATGGGGACATAAAAGGATCTTTTTAAAACAAATTTTTAATATATTTTTATTGATTTCAGAGATGAAGGGAGAGGGAATGATGAGAGACAATGATGAGAGAGAATCTCAGATTGGCTACCTCCTGCACGCCCCACACTGAGGATCAAACCCGCATCTTGGGCATGTGCTCTGACAGAGAATCAAACCATGACCTCCTGGTTCATAAGTCCATGCTCAATGACTGAGCCACACCCTCAGGCAACATAAAGTATCTTAAACTCACCTCCTCCAATACACAGACAGAATTTACAGCTACTTATGGAACAATTTTTCTCTGGGGAGAAAACAAATTAAAACTGGTTGATGACTCATCAGGTGAACAAGAAACAGTCCACAGGACGTGAATAAGAGAAGCTGGGACACAATCTCACCATGAACGCCACCCTCTTACCTGGAGACCACAGTCAGGAGGGAGGGAAATCAACTCAGAGCTTCTCCTTGAAAAGCAAAGTATTTGAACCCCACACCAGGCATCTCCACGTTTAAGACCTGACCCTAAGCAATGAGCACCCCAAAATACCTAACTCAGAAAACCAGTAGATTTTACATAGGGACTCACCTACCCCAGGGTTCCAGCACAGAAGCAACCTATCATATCTGGAAGGGCACCATTTGCTTGTCTGGAGCTTAGGCCTGAAAGGTAGGTCTCTGATTTGACACAAATTTGGGGGCCTGCAGGAAGCTCTCCAGGGATGGGCCCTGAGGCCCCACCTTCACATTCTCCCTCTGCCCCGGGCCAGCGCACACTATCTACTGGAGAGGAGCTTTGACTCGTGTCTGAAGCTCCTGTTTTCCTTTTTACATCAAAAGGTCCAGTTTGATGTCTGGAAAGCTGGATTTAAGGCTGGAGGCCTAGTTTTACACCTGGAGCCTAGGTTTTATGTCTCCAGCCTCCATTTTATGGCTAGAGCCTCTGTTCTATGTCTGATCCTCTGTTCTATGTCTGAGCCTCTGTTCTCTGTCTGGAGCCTCTGTTCTATGTCTTGAGTACCGTTTTGTCTGGAGTGTCTGATTGAAGTGTCTGTTCCATGTCTGGAGCACTGGATTTTAGGTCTGGAGCCTCAGGGAGAGAAACCCTCTGCAATACAGTACTGACAGTAGAAGATGGTACCATACAGCTCTACTCTCTAGTGTCAAAGGGGATGACAGGTTAGCAGAGATCAGGTGTTGCCATTGACTTGTTCAAAACGAGGTCACAAAGTCAGAAGTGCTTAGCCATAATCTATTGATTTACTGATGGAATGAAAGAAATAATACATCAGTTCCAGAAGGCACCAATAAGTTACATATATAAAAATGCAGCCTTGACTCGCATATCACATACCTTTGATGTACACACCAACCTCTCAGCCTATGTATCAGCTATCATGGGGGTGGAAATAGGAACTTCACTAAGACACCGGCTACAGGGCGGGGGTGCTGTCCTCCATGATGTGGTACATATACTGAACCAACAAAAGTGATGCTGTATCCCCAATCGAGGTAATACCTAGGTATCGGGAGCAAAGAGTAGAAGTCAAATTGGCTCTTCTCACCGGCATCCCCAGTTCCATTTGAGGAATGTGTGTCTCTTTTCTCCTATAACAGGGCTCCTCTGTTCATGAAAGAGCAAAGGACACCTTGGGAACCATTTGGTATTCACATATGCACTCAAAACAAGAGAATTATTCCTTGTGGAGGATCAACTTTGACTAGTAGGGTGGGAGCTAATGAAAAAAAAATATTTCTTCTAAAAGGCATGTTATTCTATTCCTTCCTTAGGAATGAACAACCTGTCTTGCCTATAGTAGTTCCAACTTGACACCACTTCCTAGTATGGGCTTTCCCTCTGCCTCTGCTCCACTCGCCCTGCCTCTCACGGCTGCACCCATAATAACAGTCCCCACGAAAGCATCACTCAGAAGCACTCACTCTGCTTTCTGGATGAATCTGAGTAGAAAAGGTCCTGTGCTAGTAGATTCCTTAGGAAAAAAAATTAAATTTGCCGACAAACATGATTGGCCTCTCCTCTGTTAGAAGCACAACTCCTAGCAATCTTCATCTTTTTTTTTTTCATGTATTAGGGTATAACATACACACAATGGAGTGTACCAATCTTATATGTACAACTCAATTCGTTTTTACATGTGTATATCCTTGTTGCAAACAAACTTTAAAGATAAGTACCCTCCCCGCCAAAATAATGTAAACTCATGTTTACAAAGGTGCTTTATTTGGATCTGTTCTCTTTTTTCCATAAATAAAATGCCAGTGCTCTAGCTCGGGCCTTCAGCATTTCCCAGTATAGAAGCCTTCCAACAGCCTTCCTCCATTTAAAACGGGGCTGACAACTTATTTAAATCGCTGCCACCAGACTGAGCTATTTCTGTGGGAAATCTGACCTCCTCACTCCTTTGATTAAAATTCTTCCGTGGCTCATTACCTAAAGGATGGCACTAAGGTTCCTTTCCTTGGTAAACAAGGCCCTTCAGGATCTAGCCCCTGTTTATCTTTCTCTTTTCTGCCAATCCTCAGCAGTTCTTGTCTTACTACTTATTACTCGCCACCTCCCACATTGGGCTTGCAGTCCTCCTTGCTAGAAGGGCATCTCCATTTTGCACTGCCCCTCACCCCTGCCTGTTTACTGAATAAACTTTACTCACCCATTACACTTCAGATGGTAGCTGTCTCATTCCAGGAAGCTTCATCTAGCTTCCTCTTCCCAAGCTGTATCCCATAGTACCCTGTGCATATCTCTCTTGTTGCATTAACCACTTGGTACTTTCTTTATCAATTCATCCATGTGTTTGCTTCTAAAGGCCAGTATCAAGTCATATGCATCCTTATATCCCCAGTGCACAGCCATTTATATGAGTTATAATATGCAATTAATAAATTTTTGAGTGACTAGATTAAAGGGGAAAAGATGAAGACATTTTATTCAATAAATGTGTTCCTAAAAATGTAAACCAAAGCTGTTTGGTTTACATTTTTAGGAACACATTTATTGAACAAAACCAAGTTCTATATACTCAAATTTCTGTTACGGTAGACAAATCACCCCAGTAATCACATGTTCGACTCGCTACCCACGTGATACTGAAGCATCTGCTATTGACTGATGAAACTGCTCTGAAGCAGGCACTGACCGACACCTGGGGCTCTAAGGTGTTCTGGTTACCCACAGTTCTCTGAGTCACTGTTGAGCCATCCTCACAGATGGCCCATGGTACCACAGGTCCCATCCTGGGTTCTAGTTTTCCTTGTCCCTGGTATTCAATCTTAGTGGCTGCCATTAATGTCTATGCTTGATATTCTAATTCCTCAAATTCTAGGACTCCCACCCACCACCCTCATCTTCTAGAAAGTGTCTCTGATCCCTGCTGGTTGCCTTCCAATTATACCTGGGTTAATTGCTTGACCTTTGAATCTCTATGAGTCACCTGCCCCCAATCTTAAGGTTGGTTTGGACCAAAGGTACATGTGTGATATCTGTCCTTCCTACCTGTTGGCCTAGCAACCTTTCTTCAGACTGAATTTATATTAATTTGTCTGGATGTAATTATAATACTAACATTCCCCTGGCCATTTCACTGAACCTAGGATACAACATTTTAAGCTGTTGTATGAATTATTAAGCTGTTGTGTGAATCCTTATTTTATTACATTGATTTTACTTAAAGTGTTTCAAAACAGAGCACTTTGGAGTGAATTCAGAGATAATGACTGTCTCAACAAAATTTTCTGACATCAAAGACTTGACAGTTTGGCTGGGAAGGCCAACAAACAAGCTCTTATAAATACATCAGGAAGAGTACATTTACATGACAACCACTTCACAGTTCATCAGCCTTAAATTATTGTATTTTGTTGACTTAGCTTATCCAAATGCCCTAAAATGCAAACTATTTTTGCTTCCCCCTAAATCTCTGGAATCAAAAAGGAAGTTGAAACATTGTCCCAAAGGAGATTTTAGGCATTATTTCTATATTTATATGTTAGCAATGTTTCCTTTGTTTTCAGCATCAATTTGTTGGTATTTCCCTAATTCATTTGCAGCCTTCCTTCAAGTAATATATGACTTCCCAGTTAACATGGCCTCCTTACCATGCACAGAATAACATTCGATTTATCATATATGGCCGTCCCCTGCTTCAGTGGAGATTGTGGACTTTGGCTATCTGCACCAAGATCTCCTTCTCTGCTCCTCCTCTTTTTTAATTCCCTGGAAAATTAAGACTACGGTAATTATGGTTGTCCATGTTACCGTATCATCAGCCATTTCTATATCACAAAAGAAAAATGGTCCACCAGGTCATATTTAAATCTTTGCTATCTTTTTTAAAGAAATATTTTTTTCTCTTCATTTCCTTGTTATTATTTAGTTGTTATAAGTCTACTAAGTCCCTGAATTGTTTGATCTGCAGCTATTCAGGGAAGAGAATTGTGTTTTGCTGAGTAAAGTACAGGGTGCTGCATTCTCTATGTCAAAGATGAGGTATTGATTTTCTTTTAATGATATTTGCTTTGGGAGTATATATTACTGCTGAATCATTACTTTTTTTTTTTTAATTGAACACTTCACAAATGGATTCAAGATGGCTCTTTATGGATTACAATACTTCTGAAGAGTACATTATTAATAACAGTAAAATAAATCACCAGTATGTGAACAAAATATTGATTTTGTTCCCCATTAATTTGAACTTTACATCTAGTTTTACAGTTGTTATATAATAGCATGGCATTATACCCATACTGATTACAGCCTAGAAATGCTATCATTTAAATTTCAACATAAAAAGTACTGTTTCAGTGATATTGGGCTGAAAACAAAGCTAAAGTGGCATTTTCAAAATAATTTGTTTGATATCACTAGCTCCTCGGTGACTTTTTTCATGAACTCAGGATAATCTCCTTGGAAAATTATCTATCTAATGGGCTGTTACAAAATAGCTGAGAAAATAGATTGTTATCTGCCTCATAAGCATTGGTCCTTGATTCAACCAAAAAGAGGAATTTGAAAATATTCATAGAATTTATCAGCTTATGAAGAAAGGTGCTTGTTTAACTCATGTTCTCCCACCTAGACCACATGAATGGACTCTTTTTGATACTGTGATTGCAGTCAAAGGGTCCTAGAAGACTAAAACCAATAATTTTCAAAGGATTTATTCTAAAGATAAGGGGTTTAAATATTAATAGAGCTCCAAAAGTAAAATAAACACCTGGCAATGGATCAAAGTTGAGTTTAGTCATCAGGTACCCAATATAAAGATAGTAAGAACTAAGTTAGGAAAACACAAGATACTATTTCTTAACTTTTGAACCATTGCTTTCTCTTGGCTGTTGGCATCACCAACAACAGGATATAAAGCATTAGAATGGGGGTATATTTATATTTTAGGAGAACAAAAAAAAAAATGACACTAATGGTAAAAAAAAAAAAAAAAAATTATACGAGAGAGAAATAATAAGAGATTCAGTCTTAAAGAAGGGTTGTACTTGGAGTTAAAGCCCTATCAACTCCTATAAAGTTGTAGATATGTTGGGCTAAACTACATACTCTTCAAAACAAGCTTTTATGATGTGGACACTATTCGTCCCATATGACAGAGGAGGAATTGGGCTCAGAAAGTTTCAGCAATATGTCTAAGATCACTCAGTTGAGAGTAATGGGGAGAATTGAATACCATGCTCAATGGATGCAAAGATCATTTGTTCTAGTTCAGATGTCAGTGAGTCTTAAAGCTAGTTTCATGTTACTATCACCTAAAGATCTTTGAGAAAGTACTTCTGCCTGGGCACCACTCAGGGTCAGTTAAATATGACTCTCTAAGGGAGCCAAACTTCAGTACTTTTATTTATTTTTTATATATATTTTTTAATTGATTTTGTACTGAGAGGAAGGGAGAGAGATAGAGAGTTAGAAACATCGATGAGAGACAGTCATCGATCAGCTGCCTCTTGCACACCCCCCACTGGGGATATGCCCGCAACCAAGGTACATGCCCTTGACCGGAATCGAACCCGGGACCCTTCAGTCCCCAAGTCGGCGCTCTATCCACTGAGCCAAACCGGTCTCGGCAAAACTTCAATACTTTAAAAAGGTCCCCATGTAATTACAGTGTGTAGCTTCCACTGAAAACAGTGCTGGGGGAAGGCTACCTAAACGCTGTGAATTAATAGGGAGTAAAAAGGCCACCTGTCCAGGGGAGAAGGTAACCAGTATCTCTGAAGACCTTACTGACAGAGTCCCTGGAAACAGCCAAAACAAATGTTTTTGGCCAGAAGCATATCAGCAGATGATTTCTTTCAGCATGTTTATAGCTAATTCATGGCTCAAAAAGGAAGTTGAAAAACAATGATAAGTGGATATAACTTCCTGATGAAAACTCAGAATTGCATAGGTATTTCCTGAAGGAAATATCTAAGTTAATTAAAGCAGAAGAATTCATTTGAAAGGCCACTGCAAAAAATAAAAATAAACAGAGCTTAAAATGTGTCCTTTCCCTTTGCAATAGGTGGCTTTCCTTTTCAGAATAATTCAGAATCTAAAGCTTTAAGACATGCAGAGAATAAGAGAGAGGTCAAGGAGGAGTCTCATAATAAGCACTTAGATCTTATTAAATACTAGAGGCTCAGTGCATGAAATTTGTGCACTGGTAGGGTCCCTAGTGGCTGTCAGCTGAGGCCTTCCTCCCTTTCCCCAGCTGGCCCCATCCCCTGGTCAAACTCCCAGACAAAATTCTCATGGAGGGGACAATTTGCATACTATGTTTTTATTATGTAGGATTGGGAATAAAAGATATCACTTAGGATAGCAGCAAAAAGAGAAAGGTGCCTAGAACTTAGCTTTAAGAACCTTAAGATCTTCTTATAAAGGAGTGGCAGGAAGGCAGAGGGAATACGGGAGGATGTACAGACTTGAAGCCAATAGAGCTTGAAGTTTCCAGGAGTGAGAACTGTTCATCTGTTCAATCATTGCCGGGAAATCAAGGAGGATGAATAGGGAGGGTCATCCATTGCTTTTAGCAATACGGATGTCCACTCTCTTCCAAGTGCACAATTATGCCTCATTTGTATTCTGCCAAGAAATCATATCTCCTATTGTGTTTGATGGCCTAATAAGTTGGAAATCATGACCTAGATCAATTTTACTTCTTGCAATTTTAAAGTTTCCTTTAGCACAAGCTAAATCTCAGTTGTTTTGGTGGGAAACAAGAGTTAGAAAAGCTGAACTAGGAAAGATAAAAATACATTTTTATTTATTTATGAATATATCTTACCAATTTGAGAGGGAAATGGCAGTGGAAATAAAAAAATTTTAAATTGTAATAAAGTGTGCTTTGAATTTAAAAAATATTTACATCAAATGTTTGAAATTACAAGATGTTCTTTAGAAAATTGTGATTAGGGGTATTTTTAGAAAAGTGTGGGCTTAGCACCTTTATTTCCCAATTTTTTAATGTATTGTTTCTATTATATGATATTCTGGATGGTAAACAGTGAAAAGATCACTGGTTGCCAGGTTTTCATGGGAGAGACAAGGACTGACAGGTGGTTTACCTAGAGATTGGTCAGGCAGTGAAACTATTCTGTATGATACTGGCATGGTAGACACGTGGCATTATGCATTTATCAAAACTCATAGAACTTTAAAGAGCAAAGAGTGAACTTTAATGTATACAAATGTCTTAAGCATGTACGCGGTCTGGGGGGTCTCAGTAAAGAATCAGACTATGGCAAGAGAATCTGACTGTATTATAGAGGCATAAAATAACCTCACTAAAGGGGAGTAGGGGGATAAAAGTGCTGATCTAAGTAAATTTGGGAATAGTGGAGTCTTAATGTAAGACTAAAGACAAAAGGAACAACATATAAGCATTGTACTACAATTGATAGTTATTTCCCATAGGAGTATAGGAGTACGTATAACTATTCTGTACATGAGTACTATAACTGAGCAATAAATAAATGGAGAGTAGATGGTGGAAGCCAGGTTTCTCAATGTTGGCATGGGAGATTATAGAAGTCAAGGGGGAGGGGCTGGTTTGATTCATTGCCTTCCCTGTAACTATAAATAACTATGTGGACATCACAGGTTAATGGAAATACACTGGTTCTGCTTAGTAAGTGACCTTGATCATACTTTCTCAAATTTGAAAATAGAAGTTTGAACAAATTCTATTAAATGAAATATTTATGCCTTAAACGATGAGTTATATGTTATATATTTTATAGTTAAAAGATTTTAAAATGTCAAATTCAAATAAATTTGTCATCAGATAACTGGGAACAAAAATTTCAAAAATCCCATAACTTTTTGACAGCTTAAGTAGCTAAAATTCAAAGAACCTAAAGTCCTCACTGATGAAAGATGTAAAGTTTCTTCTCCATTAACTGTTTTAGATGTTTCAGCAAAGCACCTGAACTTGGCCATTGTGTCCAGTTCCTGCTGTGCTCTTGACCCTGGCAGTGAGGCCCTGGATCAGACTCAGGAGCAGGTTGGGTTTTGTCTCTTCGTCAGCCTGGCTCAGACAGGGCTCCCTGCCTGTCACCCTTCTCTCAGTTCTTCATGGGCGGAGATGAGAACTCAGATCTCAATTGCATCATAACCAGAAAAGCTTGCCTTACAAATCCTAATATGTTATCTGATTTCACTGGAATTTCGGTTGCGTTTTGATAGTTAATTCCTAAGAAACTATTTGAATTGTACAGACTTGAAGTTTTACCAGTAGACAACTAGAGTCGTGTCATGGTTTCTATATGCACAAAATAGAATACATTTTCCTTCTCAAATTCTTTTGAAACTAAAGTGCCACCTTGCCTCAGGCAGCAAATTATGTAGAACTAGAACCTTAGAACAAGACTAAACTTTCTAAATCATGTCATCTACACCCCTTTCCCTTTGACTATTAGAGGGAAAAGACTAGACTTTAAGACAGACATTGGGCTAGATGTTAAGTATGCTTTATATTATTTAGCCAGCTCAATAACTTCATGAAGAGTTCAATATTGTTCCTAGTTTACAAATAAGCAAACAAGTTTTTAAAAGGTTAAGGAAAATAGCTGAATCACACTGGAAGTAGTCTCCTGGGAGACTTGAACTCCGAGCTGTGATTCAAAGGCTGTGTTCCCTCTGCAACACTATACAACTCAAGAGAGTGACAGGCTATTAAGCCAGAAATCCACTACAGCCTTTCACTAACATCTAATTAAACATAGCATTCCCTTTTAGCATAAATATTGACTGTCATTTCATCTCCATTAGAAATCTCAAATATTTTAATATCACAGTGTAGTTGCCACAAATATCTTGGAATAGTATTCGTGTTCATTATTATGAAGTTATAGTGGTGCTCCTGATTCTGTTTTTGACAGATTAATAAAGCATATATCACAATTGAAAATACTGGTTTTCATTGAAATTTTAAGTGTTTGATTTTATGCATTAAAAATATTATTTTGTGAAGAGACTCATAGACTTCATAACAATGTTCAAAAGTTTATGGCACTAAGAAGATTAAGAACCCCTACGTAAGCTCATACAATTAAGAATATTTTAATATGTGATGACATACAAACTGTTCTTATTATATTTAGATTGAACTAAGACATTCATTCTATTAATCAATAATCCCCAAACTGGGCAACAAATTTTTCTCAGTGATTTTCCTTTATAATCTATATTCCAAGAAAAGATTGTTTTGGGTTAACTTACAAATGAATCAGCGTTTCATATTGCATCTTCAGAAGAAATCCAGTTGCTCTCTGCTGTTTCACCTGTGGGATTTCAGGAGTACCAGGAAAGATTTTGTTCCCCTCTTACTTCCTACTCTACCAGATTTATGCTAATTACTGATGTCTATAATTCCTTTAGGCATTTAGGGTTTAGGAGAGCCCCTTCAAAAATGTTTGTTCAGCCCTAACCAGTTTGGCTCAGACTAGAGCATTGGCCTACAGACTGAAAGGTCCCAGGTTCGAATCTGGTCAAGGGCACATGGGATGTGCAGGAGGCAGTTGATCAGTATTTCTAACTCTTTATCCCTCTCCCTTCCTCTGTGTAAAATATCAATAAAATATATATTTTTAAATGTTTGTACATAAGAATTAATAGTCAAGTGTCCTCTAGAAGGAATGTAACTATTAACATTCACACAGACATATAAATACTTAATGACACACCTTTAGCCAAATAAAAATTTTGATAGAACTGTGCAATCAGAAAGGAGCATCACTGAGAGCTGAAAACACAGCAAGAGAAATGGGCACCAATGTCTTTCTCCCAATTTTGCCTACAGTCAGCCCTAAAGTTCAATGATTCACAGTATCTTGTCTAATAAAGAGGGAATATGCTAATTGACCCTCACACAATCGCAAAGATGGCAGAGCGCACAGCCAATAAGGAGGGGATATGCTAATTGACTGCCACACTCTCAGAGATGGTGGCACCCACAGCCACAAGATGGCAGTACCCAGTCCCCTCAGCCCCAATGGGGTAGCAGTCACGGCAAAGCCGAGCCCACCCCCAAGTGGGCCTGGCCACTCCACACACCTCCCTTTGGAGTCCCCCAGTCCTCTTAGCCCCCCAGCCACCCAGGGTCACCTGAGGCACAGGTAACCAGGGCCAAGCAAGGCTTGCACTGCTGGCAGTGGCAACAGCAGGGGTGTGATGCAGTGTCGCCTTCCCCTAAATGCCAGGTCACCTCCCACTCCTGAGTGTTCCCGGACTGTGAGAGGGGGCAGGCCGAGCTGAGGCACCCCCCACCCTCCAGTACATGAATCTTATTGTAATTCCCATTCCCTCAGCGTCTCATTTGCCAACAGAAGGATTAATATGGTGCTTGCCACTCATATATAGGCTGTGTGGTGAAGACTCCTGGGTGCCAAAGGCTTTGCATTCACTCAAGCAAATGTCATTTGCCAAAATCAGTGATGGTGAAACCAACTCCTCATTATGACGATCTCCCCATGACCTGTCCTTTCCTTCTCTCCTTATGCAGTTCTTCAATCTCCAGGCTTCCCACAACACAGGAAGAGTGCAATTAAGTGTGTTTTTAGGCTGACTCATTTTCTGATGGTAACGATCAGTATTTAAGCTAATTAGGAAGATTCTTTTGATGTCTTTTATTTCATTCACAATTAGTCCTGCAGTAGATTTAAAAAAAAAAAAAAAAAAAAAAAAAAGCCAACTTCCAGCCAGTGCTTGGAGGAAAAATAATCATTTCACTATCCTCAATTTCTATCCGGTTTCAGAAAATTGCTTATATCTAGCTCATTCTGTTTCTCCCTTGAAGAGCCTGTAAAATGGAAGATGTTTAGAGAGACAGATTCAGTTACTCTGAGCTGTCTCTGATAATAAAATTCAGAATCTAGACCTCAAAAATCAATCTGATATGAGAAAGGTCAAAAGTCTCAGGATACTCTCTCTCTTTTGGTTCAATTCCCTGTTTCCACCAAGACTCTATTAAAATTCAAGTTTAATTTCTAGACTCCAGCACCTTGGCACAGATGAATTTAGTGATTAGCCAACATCAGAGGCCAAGACCTTCAAGGAATGAACAAAGAGATGGGTAACATTAGGTGTGCACAAAGGTTGGAGACTGCTGGAGAAGTGTGCATTGAGGGGCGCTCTTCAATTTAAAGAGCAGAGAGCCCAGTAGGGCCCTACAAATGTCTGCAAGAGAGATGATCCCACCCAAAGAAAGTCTTTGGCAATTTAGTTAAACTACTGGTTTTATTAATCAAATGACTATTGTTCTGTGGTTTGTAACAAGGGAACTGGGAGACCTAGTTTCCAGCTGAATGTTTTCTCTAACCATTCACAGAATACTACTAGGTCCCGTTAATGTCAGCCTGGACAAGGAGGGTGAGTGCAGTTGGTGGTGAAACCCAAGGTCACACTATCCACAGGTTCTCCAGATGGCTCGTGATTGGAATTCACTCAGCCAGCCTTTAAAGCAAACCTACAGGGAATCCTAGAGAGAATCTAGGGTGTGATCCTTGCCCTAAAGGTTCTCACGGTCTTGGGTGGAAAGGAAGTGCTTGGGTCGCGCACAGACAGACATGGCTTGCCTGAGTTCCTGCGGGGAGAAGTCACAGAGCCTGCAGTTGGGGTTCACCAAAGGAGCGCCTCTGAGGCCTCAGCAGGAAGCTCCATTTACAGGTGACACCTCAGATGGTGATCACTATCTTATGTGAGCGGAAGTGGCTGACAAAGAAACAATATCCAGTGTGAAGACTGACACTCGGTTTCAGCTGCAGCAACTGCTTGCAGTTCCAGGTGTCAGCAGTTGGACTCCCTACTTTTGTTCAGACAAAAAAAAGTCAATTTTCTATCTAATTATTGCTAGCCTAGAGGTCCTATTCCTTACCCCTACAGGTCCCTAAAATCAATAACCATGGTCTATCATTTAAAATTATGGGTCAATGTCTATTAAAAAATAATAAAGCTAAGCCTAGCTTCTATGGAGAATTCTCTCTCAATTTACAGCTTCTTGATTCCACAATTCATCTCTCACCACTCTACCGCCACAAACAATTCCATACTACTCTAGCACAAACACATCCCACCATCACCACTGCTAACACTTTGAATATCCCCAAGGTGTGCACTGGGCCATTCTCTCATAGCTTCAAGCCACAGAATGTATCACCTTGCTGAATACCTCTTCTCTCTTCTTTACTTGGTGAGATCCTATTCATCCATCAAAACCCAAGTGAATCCTATTCATCCTTCAAAACCCAAGTGCCACTGTGACACTTCCATCTCTAAGTCATTCCTCCACTGTGCTGCCACATTGGGCTCTAATCTTCATTATAGCATTGATATCACATTCAGTTGTGTTGTTTCTTCATGTGAGTCCCCTTATAAAGATTAATGGTTCTATTTGTTATTTTTAATCTTTTATCATTAGGAAACATAATAAAGATAAAATGGAATTTTTATAAAAAGATTAATGATTCTTTTTCTAGAACTTAGAATGGTTCCTGACAAATAAATCACTGATGAATTAATAAAGAAATTAACAGACTACTCCTCTGATAAAATTTTTTCAGCAAGCATCCATTTAGTGCTACCATACCAGCTGTATTACAAGACCTCTGGGGAAGCTTTTGCTCCCTGGCATATGTCATCAGTTTGGCTCAAACTCTTATAAAGATTTTTAAAAGACATCTGGATGATCTAAATTTGCATTTTAAGTCATTATTGTAGCTCAGAGGGGGGAAAAAACTGAAGAGAAGGTTAAAAGTTTAGATGCCAATTTTTAACTTGAAGTCCCAGAGTTCTTTAAAAAAAGAAAAAATACAGAACTTCTCCTTTACAGACCTCCAATTTGCTCAATAACTGTGTTTAATCACAGCCACACACTGTGTATAAAAGATACAGTAGGTCACTCTGAGCTTGATTCAATTCAACAAGAGCAGCATGGCCCAGCCAGTGTGACTCAGTTGGTTGAGCACCATCCCGTGCACCAAGAGGAGGCTGGTTCAATTCTTGGTCAGGGCAACATGCCTGGGATTTGGGCTTGACACTCAGTAGCGGATGTATTACAAGAGGCAGCTGATGAATATTTCTATCTGTCTCTCCATCTCCCTTCCTTTCTCTCTACAAAATCAATTTAAAATTTTTTTAAAATAAAAAACAAGAGCAGCATGCAATGACCCCCTTACCACTGCTAACCTGCACCAATCACTACCCAGAAGCAAGAGAAAAGCTCAAGTTTTAATGGATCCTTGACAAACATTAGTGAACACTCCAAATACTCAACCATGCACTTGATCTTCAGTGGTGGAATCGTCAGTGTTTACACTTGGAAAGGATCTGGCAATCACCTGTTCTAACTTACCCTCAAAGTAGACATCTTCTTTACAACAAGATGGTCGCTACCTCTGCTTGTAAACATCTATGGACAAGAAGTACCTACAAGCCTCTGTTGGGCAATTTTAAAGATTAATTAGCAAATACACATAAAGCACACTACCTGGCATAGTGATTGCTCAATAAATGTTAGTTCTTGACATTATCATGGTCAACTCTTAAGACCTTTTTATTTTAGTGACAATTCCGTCTTTTAATTTATAAAACCTTGTACAAGGGCACAGAACGATATGTCTAGAACAGCTCAGTTTATGTAAAGGAGAGAGAATATACATAAGAATATGATGGTATGTATGAGTATGCATGTGTGACCACGCTTCCAGAGCTTGATGAGATCCCAGCTGCCACTGCAGAGGATGCTCATTGTGAGAACTCGAGTGTTCATGTCAAAGATACTGTCTCCCATCCTCTGATGACAGATAGCTGCTTGGCTCTGCGCCAAATGGGGGGGGGCATGCAAAGCCCTCTCCCCAATCTGATACTAAATGTCATCACCTGAAATTTGAAGCAGTATTGCTACATCCAAAGTTCCACAAAACCCATATCTCATCTAAGCCAACCCAAGACATTGGAGATGGAAGAATGACTTCCTGCCCAAACTTTCCAAAGCTCAGGAGTTGGTCACCTTTGGTATTTAACCTCATTATCACCTATTATCATTTAACCTTACTGGGAGAAAATGAAGACACAGAAAATATTTCAGTAAGAATAAGCAACTGTTCCAGCCAAGACCGGTTTGGCTCAATGGACAGAGTGTCGGCTTGGGGACTGAAAGGTCCCAAGTTCGATTCCGGTCAAGGGCATGTACCTTGGTTGTGGGCATATCCCCAGTAGGGGGTGTGCAAGAGGCAGCTGATCGATGACTCTCTCTCATCAATGTTTCTAACTCTCTATCTCTCTCCCTTCCTCTCTGTACAAAATCAATAAAATATTTAAAAAAAAAAAAAAAAAGAATAAGCAACTGTTCCTATACTGGTAGTAACAATGTCCCATGTTGGAAAAGAAATTAACTGAAGGGTATGGTGTCTACAGAGGTGCAGCTCTGTCTAGAGCATACACGCCCTTCAATACTGTCATATAGAGCAGGTGACTTCCCGAGAGCTACAGCTCTCAAACATACACTTTTGTAATTTCAACTACCCTATCCCTGCGGTTTCCCCAACAAAAGAACTCCTTCTGCTAAAGGTGTAGTCAAGTTTCCTGTTCTCAGAGACACACTTGTAATGTGGAAATGTCAGGTGGGTTTTGTCTTCACCGCCTACCATTCCCATCCAGATTTCAAAGATCAGAACTCTAAGATCTAAGAGCCAAGTTTCAGTCAGGTCCCAGGTAATTATTCTCCCTTCCCAGGAATTTCTACATGAAACTCACAGCCTCAGAATGGGATCTTAGTTTAGATATCCAGCCATTCAAAATGCATTCATTAGCTCATTAAATAAACATTTTGAGCACCTGTTTTGTATGATCACATAGGACTACATATAGAAAATGTAAAAAAATCATGCCTACTTCCCTTCCCTCCCATCCCATTAACATTGTTTTACTTATTTTCTGCCACCATAAATTTTTTTCTGAATGTAATACAGAAATCAGTGCAGAGGTGCAGTATATGTGATGCCAAGGTTCAGTGTGTCTAATATGCTACTATCATTGAAGAGAAGAAACTCTACATAAGCGTATGCCCATATAGACGTAAAAAACCTCTGGAGGACACACAGGAATTGCTATCAGTGATGCCTCTGAGGATGGAAGCACTGACATAATATCAATTAATTAAAAATCAGCTTTTGAATAAAAAAATTCTTGAGTCAGTTCCTCATTGACACCGAGACCCTTACATTGTTTGTCTCTTATCAGGGACAAAGCTCTCCAAGCCCTGTCTCAGCCCACCAGAGACACTGCCAACACCTCACTTACAGTAAAAATTAAGTCCGTGTATCAGTTTCCCAATGCTGCTGTAAAAAATTACCACAGACTTGGTGACTTCTAACATCCCTGATTTCTCATCTGAATGTGCTTTGGGTCAGAACTCTGGCACGGGTCTCACTGGGCTGACATCAGCATGTAGCAGGACGGCTATCCTTTCTGGAGGCCCCGGGGGAAAATCCATTGCCTTTCCTTTTCCAACTTCTAAAAGGTGCCCCTAAGCCTACCTAGGCTTGTGGCCTCCTTTTCTAATGCCTGCCATGGCTGGTCACACCTTCCTTCCTCTTATTTCATGATTCTAACATGGACTCTTCTTCAGACTCCCAATTCCACTCTCAGGAACCCAAATAATCCAGGATAATTTCCCTACTTTAAGATTAGACAATTAAAAACCTTAATTCCATCTGCAAACTTCATTCCCTTTTACCATGTAATATAAAATATCCACAGACTCCAGAGATTAGGACACACATGGCTTTGAGTAGGCACGATTTTGCCTTCCACAGTAAATAGAGTAGATAGATATATACTACTACATACATAGATATATACATACAAACAGTTTCTTTTTTTTCTTTTTTTTATTGTTTGAAGCATTACAAGTAGTAGTACATATGTCTCTTTTCCTCCCTTTGACCTCCCCCAGCCTCCCCAACCCCTCAGCATATGCCTGTGCCTGCTCCCCCCCACCCAAGTGTCTTGTATCCATTGGTTATGTTTATTTGCATGCATACAAGTCCTTCGATTGATCTCTTACAGCCGGGGGGGGAAAAAAATCTCCCTTGCCTTCCCGCTGTAGTTTGACAGTCTGTTCAAGGGTTCTTTATCTCTATAACTATTTTCCCCATTTCTTTCTTTAAAAAATCTTGCAACTGCAGACTTGAAATAAACATATAATAACAAAAAAACATTTGACTCCCAATTTCAATGTCCAACAGTTCTGAGACCCAGTTTCAATCATACATACAGTTTCTGAAAAGATACAACCACCTCCATGGTATAGGGAATTTTTCTGTTTTATAAAACATAATATTCAAAATCCTTGTCTGAAATAGATGTTTTGGATTCCATCGGCACTTTTGGGAACCATTCTAAGACACAAGGAGGTACTTAAGGCAATCTATTAATATATGCTCTGCAGACTGATTTCCTAGTTTCAAATCCCTTGCACTGTGTGACTTCTCTCTCAGTTACCTCATTCACAGAATGAACATAGTATTAGCACTTATACCACAGTGTGGTTGTGAGGCTTAAGTAGATTACTACTGTTCAGAACAGTGCCAGCACATAGGCACTCAATCCATGCTGCCTAATCAGACTTGACTCACACCTGCATCACATGGACACAAAAGTGTCATTCAAGGCATCTAACTAGAATGATAATCATACAATTGGACCAAACTTCATTTCACTCATCTTTTGGTAATTTTTTCCACTAGTCTAGGAATTGTTTCTAGGAAAGAGCCAAAAAAAGGTATCTAATCTGGCTCTCTAGATTTATTATGCTATAGAATTATCCAGTGCACAAAGCTCAAACACAATCACGGGAGCCCGGGTATCTGAGTTCAACACTAAGCACTATATAAAACATAAAGATCACACTGAAATCCTTTGGATTTTCATAGGGAATATAGCCAATAATATTGTAATAGTTAAGTGGGTACTAGTCTTATCAAGGTGACCACTTTACCAGTTATATTAATGTCTAATCAGTATGTTGTACACTTGAAAGCAAAATAATATTTTATGACAACTCCAATTTAAAATTTTTTAATCTTTTGAATTTTTACTATTAGAACTGGGTAATAGGCCATCCTTATTCCCATGAAATTACTGTCAAACTGAAATCAGTAAATCTGTCTCAATTTATTCTCCTTTTAAGTATTTTGGCAGCAACTCCACCAAATAATTTAAAGCACTTGGGAAACTGACAATATCTGTGATGAGTGTCACACCACAGAAAAGCAGTACAAACCTGATATTCTATGGTCTATGCTTTATCATGATCATCAAATAAATTCAATCTTATATGATCAAATACAGTAATTTCTCTCAATGCAGTAAGATGTATAATTAAGGAGAAATTAAATACAACCTGCCAAGTGCACTATTGCAACCTGATTAAATCCAATCTTCAGCCCTTTCCATTACCTTCATTATCCCTGTGAAATGCTCTGCACCAGCAGTCTCCTAGTTTAAGTTTTCTATAAGCAATTTCCTTTAATGTGAATAATGTAGCCACATTCTATAAAACAAAAGGCTTAGTAATATTTGTCTATAGCTCCCTTTTAGAAATACCAAAATTACAAAGCATATTAATTGGTAATGTTGTATTTGTTAGGATTTGTAATTATAAAAAACTTAAGTGAGAACTGTATTTTTTCTCTTTGCTCAGAAATTGTCCCACACTCTTGATTCAGTGAAGAGAGAAGTAAATATTTATCAAGGAAGCTGAGTCTGAACCAAATAAGATACTGTCTAACCATACCAGAGTCCATTGTGACTGGCTTTTTTTAAAATAGTTTTTTGTTTGTTTGTTTTTTTATTTCAGAGAGGAAAAGAGAAGGAGAGAGATAGAAACATCAATTATGAGAGAGAATAATTAATTGGCTGCCTCCTGCATGCCCCATACTGGAGCTCGAGTGTGCAATCCGGCATGTGCCCTATGACCAGAATTGAACCCAGGACCCTTTAGTCTGTAGGCCAATGTTCTATCCACTGAGACAAACCAGCTAGGGTGTTACTGGCTTTTAATTGATCAAGGTTTGAGTTTCTGATAAGTCACCTGAATTAATTCATTCATTCAAGAAATATTAAGTGATACTCACTGAGTCAGACATTGTTCAAGGAACTGAGGATACATAGCTGAAGGCCATGCCCAAGAAATGTGTCATCAGGATTCCAAATATTGGGCAATAGCTAAAAGTGAGTGCTTGAGAGTAGCCACAGTGATTATTGGAGTGAAGAAAAAGTGCCATATTCCCAGAGTACGGCAAAGCAACTAACTTAGTTTTTAATATATCAGAAATTTATTTTTTAAACATATTTATTGTTGAAAGTATTACAGATGTCCCCATCTCTCCCCCCTCACCACCACCCCCCATTAACCTTTCCTCCCTGTTCCTGCCCCCTCCCCAGGCCATCATGGCACTATTGCCTGTGTCCAGGGGTTATGCATATATGCATATAAGTTTTATGGTTGATCTCTTCTTGCCCCTCTCCCTTCCTTCTGAAATATGTCAGCCTTAGCCAACTAACTTTTAAAAGACAGAGTAGCTTTTCAAAGATCTGCTGTTAAAAATAATTGAAAATTAATAAAAACGATGAAGAAAGGAAAATATCCAGAGCCCATAAGAGAAGCCCTAGGAAATTTTTGAGAGAAAGTAGTCAGCAAATACAAAAACATAAAATAAAAAAAATTAAAAAACAGAATGCTTGAGCACAAAGAAATGCAGACCAGAAAAAAAAAAAAAAAATGTCTAGTGGCAAAAGGAAGTCTTTAGAGAAGCAAATCTGGTGACTCTGAGTATCCGTCTCATCTGACTATGTTTATAAGAAGGAAAAGAATGATGAACTTGGGATTGTTTCCCTTCATATTCCAATCAATAGAAACTTCCTTTTCGCAATGAGACTTTAAACAATTAGGGAAACATTTTGGTTTCCAGCTAATGGATTTAATAGTGATTGCCGTTTCAGGAAAAGCACTTCACCCACTTGTAGGCATGCCAAGGTAGAGAGGAGAGCAGAAGCAGCATAAACTACTGAAGGCCTCACAGCTGGCTTTGAGTCACTGTGAAAACAATGTTCTTCCTCTGATAATCCCTTAAACATGGGCTTGCTTGCTCTGGGGATGAGAATGTGCTGGCCTAAGGGCATATGTTGCTTCAACACTTGAGCACTGGGGAACTAGCCTGTCTATTTACTGTGCGATGTCAGGCATTCCTGAGCGCTCTGCAAGCCGTCCTTGAGAAAACATAATATGGAGGTTTCAGGCTTAGATACCAGTCTCTAGTTAATGGTAAATTCCAGCCTCCCACGGTTTTTCCTCCTGCTCATCAGCCTAGGGCCTCTGACGATGTTCTTGGCCCCTTAGTCTTCACCAGAGAGCAAAGTTAGACGGAGAAAGGACAGATACCCTTGGTTACCAACCCATTTGCCCACAGATATCTTAAGAACTATAAATAATCTGTTACATTGGGGCCTGGTTTTCCAGAATTCACCCTCGCATTTGCCTCTACCAGTGCTATATTATTGAACATATTGAAATATGTTCTTGGCGTTATGCAAGCATCCATAGTTCAACTGACCTACAAATGTCAGCATATCAAAATTTGTTCCAAATACTGATACTAATAAGATATAAGAGGATGATAATTAAGCTTGGATGATTTTATGGATTACAGATAATTGGCATTGAATTATGCATTTGCTAAATTATGTATTTGCTAAATTAATTTCTTGTACAGTTTCTTAGCATAATATTCATGTGTATTCTCTATTGATTTTGTTATCGATTATACCATTTGCTATGTGAATAAATTGTCCTTTTAATTATAGGGTAAGAGTTCTTTAGTTTGAAATTGAAAGTTCTGAAAAGTGAGCTATAATATACAATCTCTTTTAGACTATCCTGTCAAATAGAAATAGTTTCAAGCACAAGTAACAGTAAACTCGATTGGGGGGCTTAACCCACAAGGACATTACTTAATAAGAAGACCAGGGAGAAACCATACCAAGATGGAATCAGGGGCTCAATGATATTACCGAGGATGCAGGCTCATTTTCTGCTCACCCATACTTGATATTCATTCAATTATTTTCCAAAACAAGATCACATGTGCATCCAGACAAGTCACTCATGAGGAGCAACAAGACTGTCATAATTGCCTCAGCCAATTTGGCTTAGTGGATAGTGTCAGCCTGTGAACCACAAGGTTCCAGGTTCGATCCTGATCAAGGGCACATGCCTCCTTGGTTGCAGGCTCCTCCCTGGCCTGGGCGCTGGTAGGGTCATAAGCAGGAGGCAACCCAATCCATGTGTTTCTCTCACCTCGGTATTTCTCTCTTATCTTTCCTTCTCTCTTCCACTCTAAAAATCAATAGAAAAATATTCTCAGGTGAGAATTTAAAAAAATAAAATAAAAAAGGCTGTCATAATCACTGTACACCAAATCACTTGACCCCAGACTCTCATAATCACTGTACACCAGGTTGAGGGACATTGGCATGGAAGGTAAGCAACTGACCGAGTCTGCCACAAGTTCAGCCCCTTTTGAAGCCAAGCAGGTCATGGAGATCCCACTGTAAAACTCAACAGTGACTCTGTGTGTCTTGCAAACTAGAATCAAAGCTGAAACGAGAATATTATTATTGGCTTTGGCATTTGAGTGCCCCCATGGATTTTTCTCCAGGTCAACGGGTCCTCTCCTGGCTGGAGAAGCACTACCTCTGATGTCAAGAAACAAATGCTACTTACTGCCCGCTATTGCCAACTGGGATTTGGCAAAGATAAGACAAGGAGCAGAGAACAGTTTCATTTTTGCAGTTGGAAACTACAAAAAAATAAGAGGTTTTAGGTCTTAAAGGTTTTATAGATAATGCTTACTTCTAACATCAGCCCTACTCAGCTCTCACTTGTAGCACACTCAATAGCCAGAGTCTCTGCTCTCTACTCCACGCCCCATTAAGATTGTCCTGAAAAGACTGTTAAGAGCTCTGATTTGAAGGTCAAATGCTGCTCAACTCTAAGATCAAAGCACTTAGGAACAATAGCTCCATGGACTCTCCACCATCAAATCATCTTTGTGATATGCTATCTCTTTTATGCAAGGGTCATATATCTGGGTTAAATGATGATGCCTACAAGTACACATATATTGCAAACTAATTCTAAAACTGCTTTAGGGCATAAAATCTGGCAAGCTGGTCTACTGAGAAAGAGCTTTCCAGATCTACAGTCGGAATGTACTAAAGGGGAAAAAACACATAAAATTAAATATGAAATTAAAGCTGTAATCAGCTTAAGTGGAAACAATACTATCTGTCCATGACTGCCATTCCCAACACTAGTTGAATTAGCCAAAGTTCCAGACTGCATGACACCAAGCTGGAAGTTGGGAGCTTAGGATGACTCAGGACTGATATTCAGCAACATTGTGTAGTGGAAAGAGTAGGGGTCATTCACCCAGCTGGCCAGCAGCAAGCTTCTCAGAAAATTGCTTAAATTTTATTGGTTTCCTTATCTATAAAATTATGAAAAGAAAGTCTGTGCTATACGGTTAGAAAGGGCCCAAGTCCAATAAAATAATAGCTATACATTAATTATCATATTGATAACTCATTATTTCTTCATAGGACCATCTTAAATCAAATAAATCAAATGTAGAGGCAATGAAAATCCAAGAGAAGGGTCTTCTTATGACACACTTTGATGTCAGCTTATTTGTTTTCCAACGCAGTGGTTTTTATACAGATTGTCATAGTATTTCATAAGACTTGTTAACTACAAATTATGGACATTTCATATATTTGGAGGAACTGGAAATAAAAATGCCATGAAATCCCAGTGCAATTCTATAAGCCAAATATGATTAGAAAAATGTGTATAGAAAGCCTGATATTCAAAATAAATCTCAGAAGTTTAAGCCAATGCTTAGGAACTTAAGTATTAAACCCTTAATTTGGCCTTTCATTTTCCTGTCCATTTTATATACATCAACAAAGACATAATCTATGCATTGTGGAGAAAACTCTGAATCAATGCCTTTTCCATTTTCTATGTTTCTTTTACTCTCTAATTTTTGGTCTTTATCTCAGGTTCTGTCTCTGTAGCACACAACTGTCATCCTAAACACATGTACATGTATGCATACACACAAACACACACACACACCTGGGTTACTGAGCCAGGCAATGATTCAGAGAGATGAAGCCGGGGGACAGATCATGCTAAGAGAGGTGAGTTCCAAAGCAAACCAGTGACATTTGCCCCTCTGCAGTTAAAGCCCCCCTTGCACATAGGTGTATGTTTCGGTGCGTGTAAGCTCTCATTTTCTGCTTCTTGTCTCTTTAAGAGCTGCTTTGGTGTTTACTTTAGTCTTCAGGAGACAGGCAGGTGGGAGGGAAGACAATTTCCAATAAAATTATGCCAGTTCCTTATAGACATAGGTTACTCTCTCGGTGTTACCCTTGCTGGGTAACATCTGATTTATTTCTCTGGTTGGTAATTTACATATCGGGTTCTTTAATTTATCTTTTTTGTTGAAAGTTATACATATGTACCTTCCCTCCTCCCCCATTAACCCTTCTAGCCAGTCCCTTCCCCCACCCCAAGCCTTCACCACACTACTGTCATATCAGTTTTGATCTGCCACTCTTCTCAAAACTGACAAATGTTCTCTTAGCAACTATTTCTTTTTTTTATTATCTATAAAGTGGAACTGACCCTTATCCTTTACAGATATTTGCAGAATCAAACTTTTATTTGTTTCCAACTTTAATGATAAACCATTTATGCTTCTTCTTTTCTTACTTTTTTTCCCCAATTCCTTGCTTTATTCCTCATTAAAGGCATGAGTCCTTTAATAAAGTTGTTTTTCATCTTAATCCTTAAACATTGTGTGTACATATGGGATAATGCTTCCTCTTGAAACTCTAAATCAAGGTTTTTACTAGGTGTGCACCTTTTAGAGATGTACCCCTGAAAGCAAGTGGGTGCCAAAATCTGCCATGCATAGAAAAAATAATAATTTGACAGAAAGTTATTAGATACACTTTCTTAGGATCCTAGAGCTTTACATTGAGGAAGCTCTAGGATCCTAATAGTTTGCCTATTTCATACAACACTTCCCCTTTCCTTTCTCTCTGTCACATGCACCCAAAGCTGCACCATGGTAGAGCAAATGGGGAAATTCAAAAGCCATAGTTACAGAGATTTCTGATCATGTCAATCAGCCTCGGAAGACAACTGATCCGTTCCGTGTTCAACCTTGAATCATAGACGGCTCTGCTGTTCTAAATAGCCCAGCACGTCCTTCACGTTATATTTTCCAATGAGATAAAATGTGAAGAGGAGGAAATGGAAGTTTGTGTTTTTTTAATTTGGAGAAAATAAGGAAGTAGAAGAGTTTGTCAACAGACTGAATCTCTTTAGACATTTTTTTTTTTAAGATAATGGAATTGTTTCAGATGTCCTTGAGAGGAACAACTGACAACTTCATCTCTGGCCCTTTCCCAAGCTCTGCCTTTGGCTCTGTGAGAAGAGGCTTTCAACTCAGTCCACAAACCTGGATCAAGACTCTAGTCTGTGCCAACCCTGAGCTAGGCATTGGCAGGAATAAAACTATTTGGAAGGAGAAACAGGCACATGGAATAATAATTAAAATGCCATGTGCTGAGAAGCATAACAGATATCTGCAAAGTGTGTGAGGCTCATAGACAATGTCTTCCGATGAAGTCAGGGGAGGCTTCCCAAAGGCAGTGGCACATTACAGAAAATAAGGAATTCTGCAAAATCTGTACAGGCAGGTCTTCATGCTCCCTCCTTCCTTTCCCAGAATAATTCCAAAGAGAGCAGCCCAACAGCATATTTCTTGAGGATGATTCAACTGCCACCCCTAATAGCATCACTAAGGAAAGCAACTAATCACCAATTGTCCTTTATGATTCCACTCATCCACATAATTAAATCTCCTTACTATACTTATTTCATAGTATTTTATGAAGAATGATAATGCTGTTACTGGATACTAATGATAAAATAATTAGCCCCCTGTTTCACATGCTTGGATGCATTTTTTCAAAAAATTATTCTAAAATACAATTTTAATGTGATATTAAAATTGCACTAAGCCTTCTCCTCTAAGACACTCCTGTTTACCACTATTTCTCAGTGGAGAGATGTCTTTAAAAAGTTTGCCTCAGTTTCCTCTGTTTTCAAGGAAAATAATGGTTTATGTGGCTATACTAAAAATCCCACTGGTCCCCCAAAAAATCACTCCTAAGGGATTTTGTCAGTTTTTCCATTTTACTTTAAAGTTTTAAATATTGCATGGTACCACCTTTATTATACTATGTAGACATGTATGCACACATACATACTTCCATATGTGTAAATCTCTTGTATATATTTCATGTGGATACATACATACATATGTGTTTATATTTGTGACATACATATGTGTGTACATGGTTAAGTGTGTGTGTGTGTGTGTGTGTGTGTGTGTGTGTGTGTATTTTCCAATATATATGATAAAGAGCCCTTAACATTGCCTCAAATCTCTACTCTGTGTCTTACAACTATTCCTCATTCCCTTTCATGAAGTCTGTATAGGTCAAGTTTAATTCTACCTGTGGTTTCCTCAGGGTTATGTATTATGAGGCAGCATCCTGACTCACCACTACAGCACCCCATGTAGACAATTTTAAATTCACTTCTCTAAAAGTGAGCAGGATTCCATGTATTTCACCTGCTTTCACTGCCACATTACGAACTTGGGGCTGTGTTTAATCTAGTTCCCAGTGGCAGAGCAAGTCTTACAACAAAACAAACCGGACCCGATTCATCATATTTGCATAGCTCAGCTTCTTCTATCCTAATATCTCAGGTCACAGTGTCCTTCCCACAACCTACTGCTTTCTGAGGCAGGTTAAAACCAGTTCTTGGTGTGTCCAATGTTTCAAGAGATGACACATTAATATAACTCTTTTATACAGCATTCTTGTTTTCAAAATGTATTTTCATAACTAGCATCCTATTTATAACCACAAGAGTGTAAAGGCCAAGAGATAAGCTTTAATACTTGCATTAAAGCCTCTGCTATCATAACTTTGAACCATGACATAGTGACATTGGAGGGAAGCAAAGCCAAAAACTGACCTTAGGTGACCACCAGTCCTTCGTGAGACTGAAACCAAAGTTTCTCTCTTTCCTCACTTATCAACACACTCTACTTTTTTCCTTTTCACATATATAGCAGGCACTCAACACTATAACTTTAGGTGCTGAGCCAAAGCTCACACTATATTGTCTTCTAGTTCACAGCAGTTTACCTCACATTCTCTTTCAGCTGGCTTTGGGTTCCAGCAAGCTGGCCAAGGTTGTGCCAAGAGCTTTCTGTTGGGATTCTTTTTTAATTTGTTTTGTGCACAATTATCATTAAGGCCAATGCAGACGTATTTATCCAAATAAGCCATGTATCTGTGCAACATCTTAACAAAAATTAGGTTGTATCATTCTTTAAATACCTCATCACTCAATGTAGCCTATGCTCCTATGTCATTACCCATAAATCACTGGGATTTTCCAGCTCTGCTGTATATCACTGGTTGTCTCACCAAAATAAAGGTGCATGAGCATAATTAAGGAGCTATTTATTAATGTCATGCAGGAGTGTAGAGTATACACTTCACAGAACATTTTGTTTTAAGAGAAGAGGCTGGTTTTTCTGGAAGCCTACCTCACATGCTTTCAAGCTTCTGATCAGTAGCAGTCCCAGCATGACTATGAAGAGATAAATGGAGAGAGGTCAAAGGAGAGAAAGAAGAAATATATAACACTTTCAACAATAAATAATTTTAAAGAGATATAAGTAGAATTTCTAAGAGTGCTTTTCTTTATCTGTTTTTGCCTATGAATGTGCAATTGCTTTTTAAAGAAAGAAATGTTAAAAGGAAGATTATCAAACATGCAAGTCCTATCACCAAGTCTAAATCAAAACAGAAGCTTTGGTTTTATTACAAAGGATTTCCAGCCGCACCTGTGTGGCTCTGTGGTTGAGAGTTGACCCATGAACCAAGAGATCGGTGGTTTTATTCTCCATCAGGACACTTGTCTCGGTGGTGGAGTTGCAGATTTGATCCCTGGTGGGGGTTGTGCAGGAGGCAGCCAATTGATGTTTCTTTCTCTCTATCCCTCTCCCTTCCTTGCTCTCTAAAATCAATAAAAACATATTTTTTAAAAGGATTTCCACACAATAGAGTTCTTACTATTTCAGCAATTCTCTCCCCCTCATCTTCCACCACCAGCCATGTGTCAACTCCATCACACTATTCATATGCTTCTGCTCTTGTTGCTTCCTTTCTATTTAAGTCCTCGTTGCCAAGAGAAAAAGTAGAATAAACAGTTCTCAAGATTTAGTCCTGTAAAACCCTGTGGTGCCAAAAGATGGCCTGCTATTTCTTTTAAATTAAATCTTGGTGGTTTACTTTTAAGATTTCACAGATTGGTTTTTCTCAATAGAATGTGTTTGCTCCATACATCTATGATAATAAAAGGGTATATAATATGCAAATCAACCAAAGGGCAAACAGCGGAACTGTCCCGATGACCTTCTGGATGAAGCCCTGGGGCTGTGAAGGCCTACTCTTGCATGAATTTAGTGCATCAGGCCTCTAGGTGTTTTTTGTGTTTTGTTTTGTTTTAAGTCTGACATATCTGCAGCTTGTCCACATTAAAATTTCCTGTGAGATGTGATATATGGCACAGCATTACATTCTCAGTTGTCTTAAGTTTACTATAGCAAAGGTTCATAACCAACATTCTGCAAAAAACAATCATGAATTTCAGGAGCTCTGTCATATGAGCCAGTTGGGCTTCCATATCTTCTTTCTGTTTTAAGGAATCATCTCCTTGGAGCACCTCTGAACTCAGTCTTCTATGAAAAGTTGCACAAAATCCAAACATCTGAGTTGAGCACTTGGGGGTCTTCTGAACTACAATAGAATGCACTGCTTTTGCAAAAATAAACTTTTGCTACTTCACACCTTAAGGCTTGATATGTGTGTATACACAGTCATATCACACAACAGAGAGAGGGGAAGAAATAGAGAGAAAGACCATTTATATTAATAATACATTTCTGAAATCTATATGATTTCTCTTCCCAAAGAAGCCATGTTTAGTTACATATTGTATTCTGAACCAAGAAACTTGTACAAAATAAATTACAGACATGCCCACAGGAACTGTTTAGAAAATAAAACTGAAGATGTATACCCTAGAACTCCTGGGTATAACAAAATTATTCTTCAAGTCAAATAAGAAATATGATCAAAGATTGTTGTTACTGGCATTTTCGGTCCTTGGGCTCCCCAAGAAAGAAGTCAAGAGCCCCGCCAGGGAAATTTTCTGAGAAATGGTATTAGGCTTATGCTGGAGCACAAGGGAAACAGCAGAGGGGAAGTCTGTGGTGACTGGGGGCTGGCTCTGCTTGGCTGTTTTTATAAGCCGGGGACAAAGTGGACTTGTGTGTGAAAAGGGGGTCTTTTTTAAAAAGGTAGGCTTGGGAATTTTCTATTTCAGAGTCAGCTGATTTCCAATTGTGTTGCCTGGTATTTATGTTCGCCTGAGGTTGGGGTTGGGGGAAGGAGGAAAGATGGCACATATAGCTCACTACCACCGCCCCAGGAAAGTGATATAGAGGTCAAACCTTGATCAACTGCACATGTGAGTTAGTAGTTTCAACATCAGCTATCTCTGCGTTTTTGAATAGGAAATGGAGGGGTGGTAACATCCTTGCAGTCAGCTTAGATGTTGTTCCTTCTGGCCACCTGGTCTTAACTTGGCTTCCAGGCCACCAGCATTTTTCTGTTCTCAGGCCCAAGTCCTTGCACTGTCTCATTGTAATTGTAGATTACCTAAGGGACTTTTGCATATAGAGCACATAAGGCTACTCTATTTTACCCAAAATATTTACTTACTCTATTTTACTACAATATTTTATCTAAAACTATTATAATATGCAAATTATTAAAAAACACTAAATTGTTCATTAATAACAATAGTACTTATATCTTAAGAATTTAGAAATATTTAGTTGAGTAATTTCATGTTTTCTCTAAGAGTGTTCAGGTTTCTCTAAGAAAACTGCTCAAGACAATTGGATGAGTATCTCTCTTTACAATAGACGTTCTTGCTGTGAAGAATACTCAAATGCATTTTAGTTTCTTTAGAGGTATTTTCAGACATATGTCAAATGTTTTCAAAGGTGCTTTCTTGTTTCCCCCACTGAAAAGCATTTTTTCCCCTGAAATAAGGATTGTCATTCATTCATTACACTTTGTCTTTTTTAAAGTATAGTGGAAGCTGGTAGAAAATTGGAGAAAGACCAAGAAAAAAATGGATTTTACTTGCTTAAAATTTTCTTGACAGTAGTCAGGGAGGTATAATCTTCCTTATAGACTTTTTTTTTAATTTTTTCATTAGTATATACAGTTTAAAAATTATTTTAAACCATCTCATATTTGGACAGTCTATATTTGCCAAAAACAGTAGACCTAGGTTTGAGCAATACCAAGGGAAGAGCCTTAGGCTAATGCAGTCTAAAAGATTATATTTTTATAAAGATTGTATTATATAAGTTTTACTGATCTTTTGCTAAACAATCAGCATGTTTTACATGTATGACTTAATAATTTCTTGAATCATAAAAAAGGACCACCTCATGTCTAATAAAGAAAGCTCAGAGCAACATCATCTGTCACCTTCAATTGAACAAGAGAGGCACAGGAATTTAGGATTTTGTTAAATAAGAGTTAAGAAAAGATCAGAGCCTTGAGAATGAAAAGTAGATTTGTCAGGTTTCTACTCTTTGTCACAATCTGATTTTAATATTAGGATTCTTTGTTCAACCATCTTTCTCCTTTGCACCTCGTGACTACCAATCAAAAGAACCAAGGATGAGGCAGCACATTGTTCAATGACTTCAGAAAACTGTTTGGCAGCATATACTAAAGCTGAACTTATGAATATCTTATGACTGAACAATTCCACTCTTAAGTATACATCTAACTCAAATGCATGCATCTATTCACCAAGTACATAAATTGTTCATAGCCAAACTATTCATAATGAATAGAAGAACAGAAATACACAAATTCCATCAATATAAAATTGACAAATAATGTATATTAGCGCATTACTTAAAATGAGAATGATTAGCAATGATATGCAATATAATGACTCTTACCAGCATAATGTTGAATGAAAGAAGTCAAACACAAAAAGTACATAATGAAGAATGTCTTTAATATTAGCAAAATTATAAAAACAGGCAAAACTTCTTTGTGTTATTAAAAGTCAACATCATAATTTCTGTGGGTGGGAGAAGACTTGGGGACTAGGACAGAGCCTGAGGGGGGTTCAGTGGTGCTGATAGTGTTTGGTTTCTTGATCTAAGTGCTGGTTACATCGGTGTGTTCAATATTTGGAAATTTAATTAGCTTTATACTGATGCTATGTGTACTTTTCTGATATCTGTATATTTTAATTTGATAAAGTTTTTAAAAATAGACCCAGGAAATCAAAAATACCTTCCTACTGACATAAATGTGACCTTTTGATGATTTTAAGGTTTTCTGAAGAGCCCAGTAAGTACCAAATGGAAATATTATACAAAGGAGGCACAAATTAGCCATCCCTCAATCCAACTGAGTAGAGGGTATTTTGGGTTTGTTTTGTCTTTTACTTTTTTAAGGTAAAGACTATAAAAAAACTGGAAATGAGAGTAAGTTAATATTTCAGATCACACTCTACCAAGAAGTTTAAAGGTCACCTTTAATATGGTTCACATAAAAGACAGTAGTTATGGTATGCTAACCCAATGTTTAAATCAGATCTAATTCCTATGAATTAGCAAACTACTAAAGAACAAAACTTCATAAAGAATCTCAAAAGGTCAAGAAAGTGACAGTTTGTCTTCCTCTGGAAATTTGCTGTGGCTTCATCACCCTGAAAATATGTTTCTCCACCCTCCCATCACTTCCTCAAAACTGTTTTTCTTTAACAAGTCAAATATGCAGAAAAAATATTCTCACCAACTATTCTGCCATTGTGACATCCCTGTAAACTGTACTTCCCAAGACTGAGACACGAACATATTGTAATGATAACAGCTGGACACTTGGAAGATGTTAGCAAGTGACTGTGCTGACATTTTAAATCTGGACTTTCTTCAGATGCCAACTAGCATATTTCTGAAATAACATTATCTTCTTAAGGAGTCAAACATACAATCTCTTTGCTCAGGAAGTTCCACAGGGACAAGATAAAGAATACATCATAAATGATCAAAGAAGAGACTGTGCTGGTGGGTCTGATTGCTGCTCACTGAAATTAAACAATCAGACCTGGGCAAGAACTCTGGCTTCCTTCTTCATGGGAATAAATGCAAAATACATCCTCTGACTGTCTCTTTCTCTAAGTGCTCTTTTTCATTCACTCCTAAAGGATCCAAAGGCATGGGTTAGGCTGCTGAAACACAGCATTGTTTGTAGTTTTTGAAATGTCAATATTTTACCAAATGATCTTTTTTACCATCTAAAAGGACATATGAGCCAAATCTGAGTATAAAAATAATAATATGCACAAAGCATGTCACATTCTTTTTTAATGTTTTAAAAATATTTTTTATTGATTTTAGAGAGGAAGGGAGGAGAAGAGAGAAATAGAAACATCAATGATTAGAAAGAATCATTGATTGGCTGCCTCCTGCATGCCCTACACTGGGGATTGAGCCCACAACAGGTGCATGTACCCTGACTGGGAATCGAACTGTGACTTTCTGATTCATAGGTCGACATTCAACCACAGAGCCATGCCTTCTGGGCAAGCATGTCAGACTCTTGAAAATATATTCCTCTCAACTTCACAGATGCTGAGATCATTAATATATAAAAAAAATATTTAGAGCGTTTTTATTAAAGCGTTTTTATTGAACAATCAAATTGAAGACTTGGCTAAGGAAGTTAGAGAAAGACAAATATCACATGATCTCACTTACATGTGGAATCTAGTGAACAAAATAAAAACTGATTAACAAAATGGGACCAGAGGCATGTATTTATGGAACAAACTGACAGATCTCAGAGGGAAGAGATGGAGTGGGGGGAGGGGGGAATACGATGGGGAATGAGAAGAGATTAACCAATGAACATATATGCACATATGTATAATCCATGGACATTGAGAATATGTTGGGAAGGCCTGGGATGGGGCAGGAGTTGGATGCAGGGGAAGAAAGGGGACAAGGGCAGGGGAGGACTGTAAATCTATCAACAATGAATTAAAATAAAAACATTTAAATACAAACAATTCAAGCTTAACATAAGACTAGAATCTAGTATTGCTAATTCCTAGGCTATCCTTTTTTGTACTATATCAAGATGCCTTTGAGTCACAAGAAATTACATGAATGAACTACAATCTAGTTTTATGGGCTATGTGTTGCTATTCAAGCAAAGCCAGAAATCACAAGTCACAGGAGGGCAAAATAAAACTCTTTATGAGCTGGACATTCCTCAAGAAGATACACGATCAGTGGAAATGATCAACTCCACTGACTCACACAGTTGTATCACATGACGAACACCTAGAAGGAAATATAAGAAAAGGAAAACAAAAGCCACACGCGTGCTCTCTTTTTCCATGCTTTACTCTATCCTATAAAACCACTTATATTTCTAAGAATAAAGATCAAAAAAGAGATAAGCTGTAGTCTCCCAATTTTACCAGAGAGAATAGAGGAATTAAGTCTATGAGAGATGGACTTTTTCAAGAACCTTGAGTCGGTAGGAAAAGAAAGGAATTCTCATCCATTCTTTCATTCACTCAACACATTTGTTTTTCATGCTTGCCATGTCTAGATGAGGTGTTACATGTGATACACTGGTCCTTGCCCTCAGGATGCTGGCAGTTATCTGGGCAGACAACAGTTGCCATGCAGTGTGGTAAGTGCCATGGTAGACCATGATAGTGAGAGAAAGGGTTTACAAGGGGTGAAGATTAAGGGATGTAGGAGAGTGGAGGGAGGAAAGGATAAGGGAACAAGTTAATGCTAAGGAGATCTTACTAAGAGTAACTATTGATAGTAAAAAGATAAGAAATTGTATCATTTTCTTCTCTGAGGGACTTTCCCACATCCTTACTGATGCAATGGTTCTCAAGTAAGGTGTCAAAGCTAGGTGCATTAGCTTTACCTGAAAACTTGTTAGAAATATAAATTATTGGGTCCTAACTTAGAACTACAGAATCAGAAACTTAGGATGGGGCCCAACAATCTGTGTTTTAACAAGCCCTACCCCCTAAGTAATTTTGATGTGTGTTCAAGTTGGAGAACCACTGTACTAGATAATTCACAGTGAAGTTAAGTGAATAAAAGCCCATATGTTTAAACAGTTCAGAGCATGCCTGGTTTGGTCATTTTTTATTTTATTTTTTTGTAACTGTAGCAACTTGAAAGATAATCTTTTCTCAGACATACCCTAATTTACATTTCAGAAAATACAGTTCTCTGTGTTTGGAGGCCTATGGACCCTGAATTTGCTAACATCAGCCTAATAAATGATGGTATGTCTAAAGTAAATGCTTTGCAGTTATCTGGAGTAGGGTGTCTTGGATGAAGATGAAAGAGCAAACTTCAAAAAGCAAGGGAGCATCTTAGGGAAGAAACTACAGCATCTACTGATAGGTCTGCACTGTTGACTCTCAGGCTCCATGGTTTCTGCTGTTCATTGTTTGCTTCTTTCTCTTCATCCCTCCCTAGAAAAGGTTTTCCATTTCAGCTTGGCTATAGTTGGCCACATGTCCACCCTTCTCCCTAACTCTGTAGGACCTTAGAGCTCTAAGATATAGTGTGTCTAGCTATGTCCTCTAAGTGTCTAGACTTCATATCTCTTGGTTCCAATTCTTAAGAAAAGGAATTTGTCCTGATTTGGCTCGATAGTTCACATAGTTGGGCGCGGGGGCAGACATAAAGCAGAAGAGGAGGTTATGGCTTTAGCAAGAAGACAATGCTCAGAAAGGATAATTCAGTATCAGTGATCCTTTTGGACCCTTGAGAATCCCATCTAAATGGTAGGAAATCCATAGAAGAATGAAACAGTTTTTAAGAATTAAGTTGATTACATATCAAAACTTCCCTCCAGGAATTTTAATTCTAGATTTTTATCCTAAGGAAAAAACAGGATACAGCCGATGTGAAATAGCCAGAAAGGCCCTGACTAAGTGTGGCTCAGTTGGTTGGAGCGTCATCCCATACACCAAAAGTTTGTAGTTTTAACTCCAGGTCAGGGCACATACCTAGGTTGTGGTTCAATCTCCAATCAGGAGGCAACCAATTGATGTTTCTCCCTCATTCTCTTTTTCCCTCTCTCCCTTTCACTCTCTAAAAATCAATATGTAGCCCTAGCCAGTTTGGCTTACTAGATAAAGCATCAGCCTGCCGAACAAAGGGTCCCAGGTTGGATTCTGATTAAGTGCATGTCAGGGCTCATGCAGGAGGCAACCAATTGATGTGTTTCTCTCACATTGATATTTCTCTCTGTCTTTCCCTCTCTCTTCCACACTCTCTAAAAATCAATGAAGCCCTGACTGGTTTGGCTCAGTGGATAGAGTGTCGGCCTGCGGACTCAAGGGTCCCAGGTTCAATTCCAGTCAAGGGCATGTACTTTGGTTGTGGGCACATACCCAATAGGGAGTGTGCAGGAGGCAGCTGATCAATGTTTCTCTCTCATTGATGTTTCTAAGTCTCTATCTCTCTCCTTTCCTCTCTGTATAAAAGCAATAATATATTTATTTTTAAATCAATGGGAAAATATCCTTGGGTGAGGATTTAAAAATTAATTAGTTAATTTTTAAATACATTCTTGGTTGAGAATTTTTTAAATAGCAAAAAAAGGGGGGGGGGAGTTCCTGTCATAGTATTATTTTTCATAGCAAATTTTAAAAAGAAAACTGCCTAAATATCTAGAAATAAGAAAATTTTATTCATGAAAATTGTTTTTCTTTAAAAAAAAATCTATCAAGATCTATTTTTAGTGAACTTTTTCTTCTTCGTGAAAAACATTAGTAAGCCCTGACATTGTTTTAATACTGGCATAAGGAAATTGCAGGCAGACTGCCTCCCACATGCTGTTTTGCTTGTCTGGGTTACAGTCACCATGATGATCAAGCTGCAGCTGCCAGACAGATGATCTCTTCCAGCTGCAGTTCAGATCTGCTTCTACTGGTCCCTAATTGAATGTAGCTTCTTCTCCCTCCTCCACTCCAGCAGAGGTCCCCAAGCATTAGAGTCCAAGGCAAGAGTCCTTGACTCTACACTCAAATCCAGCAGCAATAAACTCTATGCCTTGAGCTCTAAAGCTTAAGTAGAAAAAAATTGTAGTCCTTCTACTCAATAATTTGATATAATTTTCATAATATTAATTAAACAGTTCTAGCTTTTGACTTGATATGAAATGTTTGCGTGTCCATGTCCTCTGATTATTTTATTTGAACAGATAAGAACAGAATGAGCTGAAATGTTAGAAAGACAGAGATGTGTTGTTTTTTTTTTAATACAATGCCCAAGAAGGACTACAGAATTAGCTAGAATTAATAGTGGTTTCCCTAGACCAAAATCTCCTCCTCTAACAGGGGAGATGGAGTTGAGATTGCATGATAACTCTTAGTCTATTGCTAAGAAAATAACCTTGAAATTTATTTACTGTAAATTCAGGACTTCAACTAGAGACCTGGCAACAATGTCAATAAAGGATCTAAGAGGTTATTAAGATCTGGCAACAATGTCAATAAAGGATCTGACAATTTACATCACACTCAAAGACTGCAATTTCTTAATAGCCCCAAGTCACCACATTTGCCATTAGTAGATGACTATAACACGGTCATCTTAGTTCAGTGTGACTGACTTGGCTGCGGATCTCAAAAATATGATGAGCATTAAACTTACACCTAAAAAGAGTATGAAAGCCCAGCCAGTGTTGCTAAGTGGTTTAGCATCAACCCATGAAACAAGAGATCCCTGGGTTGATTCCTGGTCTGGGAAAATGCCCAGATTTCAAGCTCAATCCCCAGTGCGAGGAGTGCAGGAAGCACCCGATCAATGATTCTCTCTCATCAGTGTTTCTATCTCTCTAATCCTTTCCCTTCTTCTCTCTCTAAAATCAATAAAAACCTATTTCAAATAAAGATATAAGTAAAGTCTAAAAAATATGAAAGCATACTATGAAGCTTGTTGGTGTGGCAAATAGAAGGATCTATTTTTGTGCCTTCTTAGCCCACCACGTTAACTTCAGACATTCCTTCCCCATCCCTAAGTTTCTTCATCTGTATAAAATGAGGAAACTTCCAAAGAGCCAACAAGTAAAAGTTTGGAGCTGCTGTAGCTGAAATGAGCAGGACAGAAAGATGGCCACAGAGAAACCCTGGCAGAACCCAAAGGCTCTGCAGAACCCAGAGAGACAACCAATAGGCTGTGTGATGTGTGAGGCCCCTCCTACTGCAACACACTTCCCTTCCATGTGTCTGTGACTGCTTGTAAAAACAGACGATGACTGCACTGGCACTTAGCATACAGCAGGTTCCCTGTGAATGTTGAGTAAATTAAACTTGAATTGTATCATTTGCCCAATGATCTAGTAAAACTTTCAGAAGAGTAGATGTTTCTAGGACTGGCTTATTCATTTTTTAGCAAATATGGCAAATTATAAAGCAATTTTAAAAATTAAGGCACCCCTTAATTAATTGTATTCTTTTACTCCTATTATTAATATAACTAAGCCGCCATGTCCTTCCATAATCTTATCCATGGTCATAGCTAATCAATTGTAGGTCAGGGGTGAGGGAAAGCCTCAGAGGGTGTGACAGCAGGACAGTGGAAGCAATAGAATGGGTCGTGTGCTGCAGGGAGAGCAATTAAGATAAGAAGTAAACGTACCCATTCGATTTTGGAATAGTGGAGTTCGATTTTGGCCCACACCTGAGTAGTTTTGGTGAAAAGATGCAGGCAGGAGCCAGATGGTAACAAGCTAAGGAATGAATGGGCGGTGAGAAAGTATTGATGAATGAAGGTGAACACAAACTCCAGAGGGAGAGGTAACAGGGGGTTGGATGCTGGCTTATGAGGTTTTATTTTCTAAGATGGGACAGCTAAAGGATGTTAACAGAGGGAAGAGCCCATATAGAAAAAGAGAGAGGTTGGTTTTAAAAAGAAAAAGAGACCCAGATGGGTTTGGCTCAGTAGACAGAGAGACGGCCTGTGGACTGAAGGGTCCTAGGTTTGATTACAGTCAAAGGCACATACCTTGACTGGAGGCTCCAGGCCTGGTAGGGGGCATACAGGAGGCAACCAATCAATGTCTCTCTCTTACATCGGTGTTTCTCTCTGTCTCTCCCTCTCTCTTCTCCTCTCTCTAAAAATCAATGAAAAAAAATATCCTTGGGTGAGGATTAAATAATAACAAAAAAGGAAAAAATAACAATAAAAAATAAAAAATAAATGGAGGATGTGGATGATAGTTTGAGGTTTCTGGTTGAGGGTGGTGAAGAGAATTCAGGATGGGAATGGAAGGCTAGGACTGGAGCAGTCAGGCGAAGCGACATTACAGGGAAACCATCCTCTGCCTCCACCCGCAAAGCCACCTCCCAGAAGGAATCACAATTTCACTTTCTTAGAAGTGAGCTGCTGAGAGCAGAAAAAGCCAGAAACTATTTCGTGTCATCAAGAAACATTATGGAAACCAAACAGAGCATTAGTATCTCACCTCTGTGTGATAACAAAGACGGGCCTTGAAATTTCCATAGCCTTGCCCAAAGGAAGACATACAGTGTTAGAAAAGGTACAAAAGGATCTACAATGCAGGTACATTAGGAATACAGACAAGCAGGATTTGGGATGTTCCCCCAGAGAAAAACAAAGCCTATGGAGGGCTATGTTTCATGTTAGTGGCTTCTAGTCTTTCTGAATATGGAAATCTTTTTTAATGTCAGAAATGTTTGAGATAATACATGGTGCCATTTGGCCATTTAACAATTGTGGATTGGAAAAACACATTATGATAAGAAGCACTCACAAACTGAAACTGCTTTTAATTAACTTGCATTTTCAGATTCTGAGCAGAATCTGCGTATTTTCAGTATGTGTGTATTTACGTGTAACATTATATATTACCCTACCGGAGACAAAGTTTGAGCACACACAAGGAGCTGCAACTCTTCAGCAGTAAGTTTAAACTACCCGTCACCACCCCACACCTGCTCCGGAACCCTCAGGTCACATTTGAGAACCACTGTCCTAATTAACACATGAAACCTTAAATTGGATGGACAAGCATCTCACCACCTGACACCTAAAAGCTAGAATTAAAATATGAAGCTTGAAAGGGTATTTTAGAACATAAGTAGTCTTTTGGAAGATTTGCAGTGTTACCTCAGAAACAGTTTAAGATAAAAATAAAATAAAACAATTGTTTCCACCCTAACCAGTTTGGCTCAGTGGCTAGAACATCGACCTGCGGACTGAAGGGTCCCGGGTTCAATTCCAGTCAAAGCATGTATCTTGGTTGCAGGCACATACCCAGTGAGGAGTGTGCAGGAGGTAGCTGGTCGATATTTCTCTCTCAATGTTTCTAACTCTCTGTCCCTCTCCCTTCCCCTCTGTAAATAAATAATGTATATATATAATTGTTTACAAAAAGTTTAGATAGGCCACTGGCTATTTCTGTCATGAGGTTTTAATTGTTTTTACAGAGGCCACCACCTTTGTGAGGACATCAGGGAGTACCACTGGCCTTTGCTCTGGTAACTTCTTGGTGCCTCTGAGCCAAATAAGCCATAAGCCTCATCAGGATTATTCTCGCAGCTGCATCCTGATCGGGCATAATAGAAGACACACATGCTCAAAATATTCTCAAAGAGCAAATGAATGAACAAATGAATCAATCATTCAATGAAAACAAGCGATGGAAATGGAAAGAACTCTAGAGCTCAGTGACTTCACCATCCTACCAATAATTTAAAATATAAAAATGACTTGCATGCAAGGTTCTAAGAATAAATTTCATCTGAATTTCCAGGAACAGGACACAGTGAAACAGAGAATGATTTAGATTCACTTGTTTTGTGATGAGAATGCATTTTGGGATGTGCACATGCACAATCCCACTAACTTAATATTCCGGGAAAGCCCAGTTCGCTGGCCCCTTTCCTGTGCCTGCACCTGCCCATCCAATCCCCAGTGCAATCTGCCTGTGAATCCAGTGGCCTTCCTCTTGGCCACAATCTCCACAATTTACTCTAAAAGCCTCTGGACTGCCATTCAAGATTGAAGAGCAGAATCAACCAAATAATATAATCTGCATGAACAATCTGTGTTCTGGAAAGTACACTTTTGTCATTAAATAAGAATAATGGGACCGTTAGTAAATCAATCCATAAATTACATTTTTAAAATTCAGTAAGTTGCAATGAAAAACTTCACACATTTTTTTTTATTAAAAAAAAAAGCAAGCATTGAATAGTTTATTTTTGTTTTGTTTTAAAGAGGACTGTACAGACTCCAGTTTCTGGCTGTGGCCCTATTAATAGCTGTGTGGCCTTAAATTACCCCCTCTGGTCCTCAAATTCCTCTTCAGCAATATGTGTGTGAGGGCAATCATTAATGTCTTCATAACCTCTGGCGAGTCTCTCATTCCTGAGAAATTGTATTTCTCTTCCCTATTGTTCTTTAAATTATGAAAAGAAAAGGGCGACATTTCTAATTGTGGTTCACCAAAGACATCAGCCAAAACATCTTCTCATGCATTAACTAAACCAATAAAATGTTCCTGAACTGTCCAGAATTTATAGTGTCTTTCCACATTCTAAAATACAAAAACAAAATTGGATCACTATAATAACTCGTTTTAGATGCATATTTAGGAAAAAACTAACTCATGCAATAATCTATAATAATAAAAGCAAAATATGTTAATTAGACTAGACAGCCGAACAACCTTCCAGATGACCTGATTGACAAGCCAGGGCTGCAAGGGCCAAGGCAGCCGCCACAACTGTGAGAGTCAAGGGCAGGCAACGCGGCTATGAGGACCTAGCCCCTTGCACGAATTTCATGCATCGGACCTCTAGTTTAATATATAATTAAGTACTAAATGGACATCAGAATTAGCAAGCCCTTGAAGCACATGAAGACACATGCAGTTATCCTCAAATATCTTAGAATTAGAACAGGGGCTCACAGGAAACTCAACTTCACAATTCACCATGATAATTTCTAGGATAAAGCAAAGTACACACAGTTTAGGTAGACATTATGTTGTAATTGTCTGGTTATGTTTGTTTTCCACTAGATTCTAAGCTCCGTGAGGGCAGGTATCTAGATTTTTCTGGTCATATTTCCCCAGGACATGGTACATAATTGGCTCAAATGAATGGCAAGGTAACAGGGACATAAAAAAAAGTGAAACTAAGTCTGCTTGGAAACATTAAAATCCAGATTGTTTTCTTGTTAGTTGCTCTTTTCATTATGTTGAAGAAATAAAGAACAAAATTCGTATATTTTAATTTTCCTCATTCATTTCAAAACACATTTTTAACATTACAAAGCCAGGACATTTATAAAAATGGAGAATTTTCATGTGGAATTCAAGTTTTAGAACCGAAGAATTTATGTAAATGGAAATGAACAGTCCAAATAGTAACCAGTGCAACTTTTGGTTTGGGTCTATATATGTGATATTTGTTGGGATCACCACCACCAAAAAAGGACAAAACATCAAATTAACCACCATTTTAGGTTTAGTGCTATCATTTTCTGTATTTGCTCGTGAATAAGAACTCAGATTCTAGAACCAGATCCATTCTCTCTATATAATGAGACATTCAGCAAGTTACTTAGCTTCTTTCTGCATCAGTTTTCTCATTTGAGAAATAAAATAATACAGCTTCATAGAATCATTATGAAATGAAATGAGTTAACATGTGGAAAACTCAGAAGAGTGCCTGTCACGTGGTAAGTTCTAAGTGTTTGCTAAATAATTAAACAAACAAAATCAATATATAATCAGCCCACTTCATTCGCTTAGGGAAGTGAAAGACAAGTGATGGAAACAATTCTTTTGGAATTATGTTGATGTAATTTTCAATGAAAAAGGCTATGGATTCAGAAAAAAAAAACAAAATTAAAATATATCAGTTGGACAGTGAGCTTGAAGAGAAAAAAATAATTTTGGAACATGCGCAAATGAGCCAAAACAAGACACTTAACCACTTCCATTTCTGATATGAAAAATTCCCTCCAGGGAAAGTGATAACTTGACACTAGAAAGGACATGAATAGTGGCATCGTTTTTTGAAATAATTCATAAAGATTATTTGAAAGGTATTAGTTTTGACAAAATTCAGTGAAAAGAAGTAAAAAGCTATCCAGAAAGTGCATTCATAAAGCCTGAAAATAATACCTAAAGAGCATGCATTATAATAGTGGTCACTAACCCTAACCATGTACCACAATTACCTGAGGAGTTTTGTCAAAACACCCTGGGGATGCTGATTCAAGAGGCCTGAGGGAGAGTCTGCGCATCTTTATTTTTTTAATTTCCAGTGATTTCTGAGCCAGGTTAGAATGAATAGGTTGGACACACAGTCTCTAGTCAAGTGTGGCTGGGTTGTCGCTACCACCTGCAACCCTGTTATCAATAATGATAAAGAAAGTCATCAACTGCAGACAGGATGAAGTCATGAGAGAGGGACACATGTGGCCTGAATAGCCCGATACCAATATGGGCAACAAACAATGAGCCATAAATCTCACAATAAATGAACCTGCCTTCAGGTTCAAAAGTCAAATGCTTAGCATAAGTCAGTCAGAGGAAAATGCTAAGAACCATATGCTTTCACTCATTTGTGGATATAAAACTGAAACTCGTGAACACAAACAGCAGTGTGGTGGTTGCCGGAGAGGAGAAGGTGGAGGGGTCCTAATATATGGAGACAGGAGAAGACTTGATTTTGGGTGGTGGGCACAGTGCAATATACAGGTTTTGCAACACAGAAATTCACACCTGAAACCTGTATGTTCGTGTTGACAATGTCACCCCAATCAATGTAGTAAATGTTTTTAAAAGTAAAATGCAGAATTGCAATACACAGGTGTGATGAGTGCTTTCTCAGTTCTCCAGTTGAAAATATCTCCCAGATGTTTCTCCAGCAGACACACAGCCTGCGGGGCGGTGCAGATGTCTGCAAGCTGCCACAGTTCCACTTGACTAACGCACCTTGTCCCACACTATGCTATGTCCTACAAAAGAGGTTGACAAGACTGATACTTGGCAACTGTACACCAGTATGGCCAGCTTGTTGAAATACTGGGTGCCTTAGTACCAGCTGGTACGTAGCTGCTGCTTTGAGCCTCCTTGTCATTTTGGACCCTTCCCTCTCCAAACCAAAGCGAGGCATCCATTCTAATGGGTTCCTACCTGTGCCAGACGTTTTGTTAATATTTTCAAAAAATATAAGTCCCCGAAGAGCTATTAACCAGGAGTGGTAATTCCTAGAAATTATGTCAGAGGAAGAACCGTTGTAGGTTCACCTTGAGAGAAGATTTGAGATAAGATAGAGATATAAAAATTGCTTTCAGTCCATGAACAGGCTCATGTGGGAAACAGATTCAATGGACTCCATGTTGCTCCAGTGGGGGAGATTATGCACAATGATAAGAAGTTACAAGAAGGCTGATGTCAATTCTATACAAGGGCGGACTTTGGAATGCTCTGGCTCCCCAACAATGGAGCCTGCATGGTGAGAACAGGGAGCCAGAAGTGGCAGAGGAAGGAAGTGGGGACTCTGAGCAGACTCTGCAGCGGCCAGTGCTCCTGCTCTGAGGCTGAGCTCCAGAGTTAAGCGGTTCCCAAACCTGCGTGTTCATCTGGATCCTCAGTGGAACTAGTTTTAAAATAGACTATATTTTAAAAATAGTTTATGGAAAAACTGAGTTAAAAGTACCGAGAATTGCCCTAGCTGGTTTGGCTCAGTGGATAAAGCGTTGGCCTGAGGACTGAAGGTTCCCAGGTTTGATTCCAATCAAGGGCACATGCCTGGGTTGTGGGCTCAATCCCCAGGAGGGGGTGTGCAGGAGGTAGCCAATCAATGATTCTCTCTCATGATTGATGTTTCTATTTCTCTCTCCCTCTCCCTTCCTCTCTGAAATCAATAAAAAGTATATTTTTTTAAAAAGAATTGAGAATATCCATGTACTCCCTACCATCCCCCATACACAGCCTCTCCTAGTATAAACAGCTTGCCCAGATTAGTACATTTGTTATAATCGATGAACCTGCATTAATTTATTATTGTTACCTGAAGACTATGATTTACAATAGAGTTTACTCTTGGTATTGTACTTTCCATGAGGCTTGACAAATATATAATGACATATTTCCACCATTATCAAAGGAACTTTATTGAACTTCATGCACTGCTGATAGGAAAGTAGACTGGTGCAGCCACTGTGGAGAACAGTATGGAGTTTCCTCAAAAAATTAAAAATGGAACTCTCATTTGACCCAGTAACCCCACTTCCAGGAATATATCCTAAGAAATCAGAAACACCAATCAGAAAAAATATATGAACCCTTATGTTCATTGTAGTGCAATTTACAATAGCTAAGATTGGGAAACAGCCTAAGTGCCCATCAGCAGAAGAATGGATTAAAAAACATGGTACATCTACACAATGGAATACTATGGTTCTCTAAAAAGAAGGCATTCTTACCATTTGCCACAGCATGGATCTGGAGAGCATTATGCTAAGTGAAATAAGCCAGTTGGAGAAAGATAAATATCACATGGTCTCACTCATTTGTAGAATATAATGAACAATATAAACTGATGAACAAAAATAGATTCATAGATATGGAAGTATCAAACAGACTAACCAACCTCAAAGGGAAGGCAGGGGAAGGGGGAAGTATAAGAGATCAACCAAAGGACTTGTCTGCATGCATATAAGCATAACCCATGGACCCAGACAGTAGGAGGGGTGAGGGCATGTGCTGGGGTGGAAATGGCCAGGGAGAGGTCAATGGGGGATAAAGGAGACATATGTAATACTTTAAACAATAAAGAACTTTAAAAAAAAAAAAGGAAACTTTAAAGATCAGGTCTCCTGCTCTCCACCCCAAACCTATTAAATCAGTATCGTTGGCAATGATGTTTGGAAATTTACCTGTTCTAAAGCTCTTCAAGCAGTCATGACACACAGTGAGGTTTGGAAATCTGCATTCAGTGATCTGTAAGTTTCTTTCTAACCTTCAGATCTTAAAATTCTCTTTAATAAAAAACCCAATAACTTTTTAATTAAAAATTTTTCAATTATACTTTTCATTCAATATCATTGCATATTAGTTTCAGGCATATAACATAGTAGTTAGACAATCATATACTTTACAAAGTGTTCCTCTTGATATTTCCAGTACCCAAATGGCACCACAAACGGTTGTTACAATATTATTGACTACTAGCTGCTCAGTGCATGAAATTCATGCAGTGGGGAAGGGGGGGTGTTGTCCCTCAGCCCAGCCTGCACTCTCTGCAATCTGGGACCCCTCAGAGGATATCTGACTGCCAATTTAGGCCTGACAGTCAGACATCCCTCTCACAATTTGAGAATGTTGGCTCCCAACTGCTTGCCTGCCTGCCTGCCTGATTGCCCCTAACCATTTCTGCCTGCCAGCCTTATCACCCCCTAACCACTTCCCTGCCAGCCTGATCGACACTGTTCCCTGCAGGCCCCATTGCCCCCAACTGCCTTCCTCTGCCAGCCATTTTGTGACCACATAGGGGTGGCCATCTTGTGTGAGGGGTGTTAAGGTCAATTTGCATATTACCTCTTTATTATACAGGATATTTCCTATGCTGTACTTTATATCCTCATGACTATTTTTTAACTACCAATCTGTACTTCTCAATCCCTTTTTTTAAAGGAGTATGTGATTCTTGAAACTAGACCAGAGTTTAGAGGAGAATCTATGAAGTATATATATAACATGTCAAGCACTGTGCCTAGACCTCTTTAATTCTTACACAAATCCTGTAAGGTAATTGTTAATATATATTCCCATTTAATAGAAGACAAAATGGAAGCCCAGACAAGTTAAGTAATCTGCCCCAGGTCACACAGTTAGTAAAAAGCAGAGCTGGATTTGAAATAGCCACTTGATCTCTATTATTTCCCATCTACCAATAGACCTCCAACAATTAACAAATGAAGATACACAGTTTCAGATTGCTAATAATGGGAGTGAGGAGGTAAGGTTTTCTTAAATGATATATTGAGCAGTTGAGAATGAGATTTTTGTTTTAGGACAACAGAAAGCCAGATTATATTCCAGGAACTTGCAAGACTTTATGCACTAATCAAAGTGTCTTGTATCAAGCCAGGAATTAACATAGCCAACACATTTGCTCCATAAATTTGAAAAGTTGGGCTCCAAGTTCTCTGATATCTAAATGAAACTTATAATGAGTCATTGAAAATAAGAAAAAAGGACTCAGCCACATTTTTTATCTTCATAATGGACTCCAGACCAGAGGGGTGGCCCATTCTACATCTTCATAATGGAACCTTGATCTTGTCCCCGAGCCACAGAAAAGAAAAACAATTTCCTAGAGCTGCACTGGGACCACTTCCATTTGATGTGGAAAGAAATGGTTATTAAGAGCACACACCTTTGAGTCAAACCTGAATTCAAATCTGGGTCTGTCACTAACTAAATACATAATCTTGTGGAAATTACCTAACATCTTTAGCTTAGTTTCCTGTATGTAAAAGGAGGCTGATGATATTGCAAAATCTGTCTCCCAGGGTTACCATGTGGATTGGATGAGATGCTGTATGTGAAGTAATTAACATCTACCTAATACTCAGTAAGCACTCAATGTATTCATCTTATTAGTTACTCATCCTTCCTCGAGTGATGCACGCTATAAATGGACCGCCTGCTAACTGAAGGCAAAAGGGAACCATTTCTGACTGATGCTTATACAGACAGCATAAGCTAATTTGTGAGGTTAGTTTTATGGGGCAGGGGGGAAAAAATGACATTTAAACTCTTCTCACAGTTAGCTTTTTTAAAATGCTTCTTTTTAGACCACTGATTTTAAGGTGAAAAAATATGTGCATAATCAGGTGAACAAATATGTACATAAATTAAAGCTACAGTGAAACCAAGGATATGAGCACCTTGCTATCCTTGTCAGGATACTTACCTATGGGAAGAAGGAAAAGGAACAGATAGAGAATATCATTCAGGTGGATGCCAGCAATGTTGTTTTTCTTTACTGGTGGCTATATATATATATATATATATATATATATATATATATATATGATTGTTCTTTATACAGGCATTTGTTTTATAATTCATTAAACTAAATTAGTTTTATCCAGAAAAAATTAAGGCATTTATCAGAAGTATAATATCTAACAGTAGTTATTTCTAGTTTTTTTCTATTCAATTGGCGGAAAAGAAAAAAAAAATGAGTGGAGAATAGAGTCTGCTACAGTGATTGTAACTTCCCCTAAAATACTTCAGTATCAGTATTGTGATATTCTGTAAATGCTGATTAACTCAAACTTTTATTCTGATAATCAGCACAATTATTTTAAGAATTCATAATCCACAGATTCCAGTACCATTATATCATAAAGAGCCCATTTCCATGGGTGGCTACTCTAAATCTTTCTGCTATTCAAATCTTGATTGACAACTGATTCTCTGCTAATGAGCACATTTATCAAAAATTGGATTTACTGGTGAAACTAATGACTATTTACATGATGTTTGCTAGACCAGCGTTTTTCAACCGCTGTTCCGCGGCACACTAGTGTGCCGCGAGATGTTGCCTGGTGTGCCGTAGGTGCAGACAAGACAAGAATTTTATAATTTTTCACTATTTTGTTTACTTAATATTTCATAATAAAGTAATTATAAAATACTTTCTTTGTGTTTATTTGATTCCTATTCAAGAGAATTACTTTATATATAGTCAATATAGGCACAGAGTTAAATTTTTTAACATTTTCTAATGGTGGTGTGCATCGTGATTTTTTTCATGAAACAAGTGTGCCTTTGCCCAAAAAAGGTTGAAAAACACTGTGCTAGACATATTCTCCCATTTAATTAATGGTATTCAAAGAATGTGGATTATCTAGAGTTAGTAAAGATCTATCCACCTTTGCATGAACAAGAGAGGTGAGAATACTGTCCCCTCATGGGATGGCACCTAATCTTTGTACATACTATATCCAGTCATTGATTTGATAACATGAAGTACTTAGAAACATGCCAACATGTACTCTAAAAGAACAGATTACGGGGACTTCATGGCCCCTATAGATCAAGTTGATAAATGGTTTGGTGCCTATTTGCTAATAAATGTTTGCTGAATACATATTTGAATCTATAGCAAAATTTGGTCTGAGACATGTATTCATTATAACCTGGTAATGAACTTGTGGGAAAGAAGTTAACTATTGCCACCTCAAATATCTTTTATGGTTGCTATTATCTAAAAAAAAAAAAAAAAAAAAAATAGAACCTAAATATTTTGCAAAACTAATAAGACTTAGGTTGGTTCATAACAGGGTCTTCAGCTTTTTATTGACCTTTTCCTAAAATTTAAATTTTTTAATTGAGTGAGTGTTTTTTTTGTAAACAGAAATTAAAATACTCAGTAAAGACATAAGTGAAAGACATGTACAGTCATTTTACCAAGTAAATTAAAAGTGATCAATAAACAGAGGATGGAAGCAGGGAGCCAGATAAGAATGCTACAATGATCTGGGAGACAGTGGCAGTGGTTTGAAATGAGGTAGCAGTGGTAGAGATAATGAAGATTAGTCAGTAGGACAGGTGGCTTAGATGTGGAGATATGAGATAAGGAAAGGATCATGAACTTCCTCCAAGATTTTTGGCCTAAGCATCTGAAGAGAGTAATATCATTTGCTGAGAGTAGAGCACAGGCAAATAACATGTTTCTTTTGGGAGGGGGAGGAGTAATGAGGAATTAAGAGATTTATGTTAGAAATATTAACTTTCGAAACCTATTAAATATACACAGGAAGATGAATAGACAACTGGGTCTCAGAGTCTGGAATTCTGGGGAACAGTCAGCCATGAAGTTAGAGAGGTCCTGGATTTACAGCCACAAAAATTGAGATAATCTAGGGGACAGAGAGAAGGTACTGGGCCACTCTTCTTAGAGGTAATGAAAAGGAAGACAGATCCAATAAAGAAATTGAGAAGGGACAGCCAATAAGACAGGCAGAAGAGTGGAAGTGTTGGTGCTCCAAAGCCAAGTGAAGAAAGAAAGTGCTTCAAGAAGAAAGGAGGGAGTGGTCTGGGAGAGGTTAATGGGGAAAGGGGGGGAGGGGGAGTATAAGAGGATCTATGTAATACTTTCAAAAATAAAGACTTTTTCAATGAAAAATTAAAAGGAAGGAAGGCCCTAGCCGGTTTGGCTCACTGGATAAGAGCATCAGCCTGTGGACTGAAGGATCCTGGGTTTGATTCAGGTCAAGGGCACATGCCCATGGATGCAGGCTCCATCTCCAATTCGGGGTGTGCATGAGGCAGCCGATCAATGATTTTCTTGCATCATTGATGTTTCTCTCTCTCTCTCTCTCTCTCTCCTCCCTTTCTCTCTGAAATCAATAAAAATATATTTAAAAACAAGGAAGAAGGGTAGGCTTGTGTCAAGTACTGCAGGGAAGTCCAGAGAGAGGAGGGATGAGCACTGACGGTGGAATTTCTTCGTGTGGAGCACATGGAGATTTTGGTAAGGAAAGTTTGAATTACCTGAAGGGACAGGGAGTCTAACTGGAGTGAGTTTAATAAAGACTTAGAAGTGAGGAGCTTGAGATAATAAGGGCTGCATTTGAGAAATCTATTGATAAAATATAACCCAGAGAAGAAAGACATTATGCTGCATGCCAGGAATTGAGATGTGTGTCTCATGACTTTAAAAGAAGACAACATTGCTCTAGAGTGAGATGACGCCTTAGCACAGAAGATGTATTTTTAGAGTTGTTGTCAGGAGCAAGAGTCCCTCAAGGATCCATCATTACCCTCCTAATCCTCTCTTCTACTTCTGCTCACTTAGAAAACTTCCATAACCCAACTCTCTCTCTTTTCTCCTCTCTTCCTCTCTTCATGTAGGCCCATTGATTATATGATTGATTGCATATCTCTTTACCACCCTCATCCTTCCAGGTCAGAAGCCACCTGTCTCTGACCCCTTCAGCCTGTCACCAGCCCCAGAAATGACTCCAGGCTATATTGCCCTCTTTCCCCAAGATAGCTAAGCCACCCAAATTTGACCAAAATTGGATGACAACCAGGATTCTTGTCTAGCCTGTTCCTTGAATCTCTGCCAATTGTGGGAAGATTGCTACTCTCTGAGATAATCTCTCAGATCATCACTAAAAACTGATCTGTGGTAACAATGGGAGAAGTTACCTCTTCTCTCAGTTTCCCATAAAGGAAAGTGGGGGAGTTCTCAGGCATTTTATGAATGCCATACCCCCTCTCTTCCAAGCTTACTTAGGTCTGGGTGAGTCAATGTCAGAAGCCACTCATGGCAGGCCCATGCCAGATCAGGGTCCCATGGAATCTGGAAAGCAAACCTGGATAGATGTGTTTTAGCCCTTTGGCTAAATTGTTTTAGAGTCACTGACATTTCTCTGAGTCTCAGAACTCTGTGATATCACTTTTTCCGATGGCCACCTAGATTTCCTGGTATTTACCAGATTAGAATGTAGCTGAGAAATCTCTCCTCCAGGCATCAGGTAGAAAGAGGAAGGGTGAATAAAGAAAAAAAGGTTAATTTAGAGATGTTGCAAACAGCAAGAAACATTTTTAGCCATAGGTGTCTTTTCTGATGGTGCTAAGTGGGTTAAAAAGCCATCTCATCAGCTCAGAGAAACAAATGAGAAACCAAAAACTGTAAGTCAATAGGTATTGATTCACCCCTGTTGTGCTTTAATGAAGTTTCAAAAGAAAAATCATACCCCAATAGAGGTGCATATCTACAGTGGCCAGCTTTCTGGGGAAGGTCTATCAAGAGTCCCATGAAATAATTGCATAGAATTGGAGCAATGTTCTGTGTAAGCTTTATTGAAATAGAAATCTAAAGTTTTTGCAAATATAACATGTGAAACCAAGAAATTTGTCTTTTCCATTCATTAAATAGTTCCTATTTTAGAAAATTCAATAATAAGGGACCAGCTGAAACAGAGCCAGAGCTACAAATTAGCTCTAAGTTTCATAAATCTTTTTACACAAAGAAACATTTTTGCCCCAAAATACTATTACATTTTACAACTTTGCCCCAAAATACTATGACATTTTATGTACTTCAGGATCATTTGAAATTATTCTGTATCTAAGAAGAAAAATGTGTAATTAAATCAGTGTGAGAGGGTTTGTACACCCTCTATATTATTAAAGTCTCTCTAAATAAGCTCAAAGATTGCAGTGCTAGTATATTAATAAGAAAAAAAAATTACTGTCCAGTTGGTGTAGCTCAGTGATTGAGCAACGACCTATAAACCAGAAGGATAAGGTTTGATTCCTGGTTGGGACACATGCCTGGGTTGTGGGCTTAACCCCCAGTGGGGGGTGTGCAGGAGGCAGCTGATCAATGATTCTCTCTCACCATAGATGTTTCCATTCCCCCCACATATGTAACACCATAATCAATTAAAAAAAATTTTTTTTAAAGAACATTGCGAATTTTATGAAAAGGAACTCTATCTCACTTAGGAACTCCTGCTATGGATACTGGGCTGGTCAACAAGGAGACAGAGGTCAGAAGCTGCAGGAAGAACTCAATGCCATCAGCCAGTTCAGGGCAGGGCTGGGAGGTGGAGGGAATCCCTGGCTTTATCCTTTTCAGGGGGAAATCCCTTGCCTATTATTTTCTCTATCACAGAGTTTTCCTTCTCCAGCCAAAATGTATTGGCTTCCCAGAGATCCCAGCTCCTCTTGAACTGTCCTTAAGAGAATGTTGAGGCATATTCATACCTCAAAGCTTCCCCATAATTTTCAGAAAAGCCGGTCCACCCAGCTTGCAAGGAGAGCCGCAAAATGGCATAAATGTATTTCAGCAAGCCCAGGGCCAAAGGCCAGCAGGCTGGGCTTCCCCGGGCTCTATTATGATAAACACACACTCTAGAACACTAACCCACTCCAAAGACAATACATTCTGAAAAGAACAGAAGAGGCCAGAGAGCAGCACACTCTCAGATCACTCAATTACCACCCTCCTCCTCTCGGGAAATGAGGAGGTACTATAGAAAGGCAGAGGTGATGCATATAAGTATAGCCAATGGACGAAAAACTCTGGGGAGGGAGGGCATGTATGAAAGTGGGGGTGGGGTGGGGATTGGTAAGGTATGTACACATATAATACCCTAATTTAAAAAATGAGAGGAAAAAAAAAGAAAGGCAGAAGTGAGGATCAGACAAATATCTAATTTTGTTCATCTTTGAGCTAATACGAGGATATGAAAAAGACAATCTCTGGGAGGAAAATTAAGCATTTCTCTACATTAGCCTGTCAGTTCGCAGGAAAGCTGCTTCTCATTTCCAATGATGTTGAAACACTTCTTCCAAGAAGTCTTCCCTCTGAGTAATGGGAAGAGACTCGTGTATCTTCTGAAGTTCCTCTCTCAGGCAAGATTGAAATCTTGGTAAAACACTCCAGATTTTCTTTTTCTTTTTTTTAAATATATATTTTATTGAGTTTTTACAGAGAGGAAGAGAGAGGGATAGAGAGCTAGTAACATCGATGAGAGAGAAACATCGATCAGCTGCCTCTTGCACACCCACACCCCCTACTGGGGATGTGCCAGCAACAGAGGCACATGCCCCTGACCGGAATCGAACCCGGACCTTTCAGTCCGCAGGCCAACACTCTATCCACTGAGCCATACCGGTTTCGGCAGATTTTCTGATCCCTCCTCAAGTCTAAGCCCTTTGTGTTTCTACAACTAACCACTCACTCTCTACTCCTAGGACCTTACTAGGGTGTGAACACACCCCATGCTCTAAATATTTTCCTTCCTTTTCCCTCTTGTCCTATATTCTATGTCCCTAGATCCTGTGCTCAACCAAAGTACAATAAATTAGTCACATAAACAAATTAGCTAGCAGATTGGTGCACTGATGTGTCACAGACTAATATCTGTAATGTTTTGGTTCTTTTTTTATATTTTTTTTAAATATGTATTTTTATTTATTTCAGAGAGGGAGAGTAAAATAGAAACATCAATGATGAGAGAGAATCATTGATTAGTTGCCTCCTGTATGACCCACACTGGGGATCAAGCCTACAACCCAGGCATGTGCCTTGACTAGGAATCAAGCCTTAATCTCCTGGTTCATAGGTCAACAGTCAACCTCTGAGCCACACCTGCTGGACTTTAATGTTGTTTAAATCCTTGTTTTTGTCAAAATACATATGATCAGGCTAGGTAATCTTCAGGTTCTTCCCCAACTTTAATGTAAAATTTTATAGGCAATTCTGATCAGAAAAATTTTAAACCTTGGGCAAGTTGATCTTTGGGTTCCCTTGGATTAGACCATTTGCATAGTTGCTATTGGGTGTAAATATGTCAGATCTGATAGCTACCCTTAATCAAAGAGTTTGATAGCAATTTTCAGATGTTATTATTATAAATATTACTATATATTATATACCCTGTGGTGAACTGAAGATGACCCAAATTACCTATGATTTCTCTATCAAAAAACTAGAAACTTTTACCATTTGCAACAGCATGGATGGAACTGGAGAGCATTATGCTAAGTGAAATAAGCCAGTTGGAGAAAAATAAATATCACCTGATCTCACTCATATGTGGGATATAATGATCAACATAATCTAATGAACAAAAGTAGATCCAGAGACAAATGGAAGGGGAAGGGGTGTTAGAAAGCAACCAAAGACTTGTATGCATGCATATTAGCATAACCAATGGACACAGACACTGGGGCAGTGGGGGCTTGTCCAGGGTGGTAATGGCTTGGGGGTCTGGGGGTGTTAATCAGAGAAAAATGAGACATATATTAATCTTTAGACAATAAATAAAAAATAAAAAAACAAGGATAATTGCACTTTGAGGTGTTTCATAAAGGTTAACGATAACTCCTTAAACTCACACAATGGCTACTTTTCCTTTTCAGAGAACTTGGTAACTATTAACTAATTGGTGCTTTAATATAATATTCAATGTCTTTTAACCTGTAGAAGCAAACGTGTTATAAAGTAAAGCAATCTGACTCTTGCCTGACAGCATAAGGGGTTCTGACTCTCATTTGTGGGAAGGAGCCTCCTGAACACAATGAGGACAGAGCAGAAGGTAAAAGGGGGACCAAGGCTGGAAGTTGATGGGAATCTTCCCATCTGGTGGACATGAGCTCACAAAGCACTTGTTTTGATAAGATGTTCCTTCGGACAGAGAAGTTGCTATTTTAAAAGGTGGCTTCCATCCATTACAAGATGTGGTACATGATGTAAGGGAAAGCCGAAATCTCATGAACTGTTATAAACAAGAGTTGACTCACAATGGATAAAAGACTAAGCTAAGAGTAAACACATGTGTGAGTTTGCTGCCAACCAGCCCTCTACAACCGAGAGGGCTTGCCCCCATGCTTCCGATGACCAAATAATAGTTCTCCAGGCCTGGCCAGCATGGCTCAGTGGTTGAGTGTTCACCTCTGAACAAGGAGGTCATGGTTCGAGCACATACCCATGTTGGGGGCCCAATCCCCAGTCGGGGGGGGGGGGGTGCAGGAGGCAGCTGATCAGTGATTCTCATTATTGATGTTTCTATCTCTCCCTCCCTCCCCCTTCCTCTCTGAAGTGAATTAAATATATATATATATATATATATATATATATATATATATATATATATATATATATTAAAAATAGTTCTCCAGTTCTGTCCTGGCTTCTATATGGAACCATGGCCAATGTCATATATTGTTTTATTGTAACATGTTCTAATAGTTAAGTAATATAACATTTACTATTAATTTATCTATTTTTTGAAGACTTCCTTTAAGGATTTCCAGATGACCATTATCTGCAGGAAAACATGGTCTCCCAGGGACACAACTTTGAAATGGACTCTAGAGAAATACATGAGGCCTTTCTTGGGTTCCCAGAGCTGACAGACACACAAGTGTACTCCAAACTCGATAGAATTTTGTAAAGAAGTGTGACTACATACAACTTTCAAAAAATCACCTCTGTCAGAAGAAAAAAAAGAAAGAGACAAAATCCAGCCAACGTATCTCTTAACAGATGAATGGGCCTTAAAAACATGCAAGGACAGTTTGAACCAGCCTCCTTAAGGCTTAGTAATCTCAACGACCTAAACAGCAGCAATAATCTAGTATGAAACGTTGTTCCCCTCTTGGTTTCAAGAAGATGAGGATTGGGATTCTGGTAGCTTCTCCTCTGTTCTTAGTCTTCCCTTAGCCAAGTGAAACTCATCTCTCATCAGGAATTCTTAAAACACTGAAACAGACTGAATGTTCCCCAAAAAACACATATGCTGAATGGCTAACCTCCAATGTGCATTTGGAAATAGGGCCTTCATGGAAGTTATTAAAGTTAAATGAGGTCATAGTGTAAAGCCTTGATCTGATAGGATTAGTGTCCTCTTAAGAGACACCAGAGGACTAGCTCATTGCCTTTCTGCCAAACTTGGACACAGCAAGAAGGTAGCCATCTGCCACCAAATCAGCCAACACCTTAATTTTTGACATCCCAGACTCCAAAACTGTGAGAAAATAAATTTCTGTTGCTTAAGCCCCACTCTGTGATGTTTTGTTATGGCAGACTAATACAGACACCAAATTAAAAAGAACGTATTCTACTGGTTTGATGAGAACCATATGACAAAAGAATATTTGCCACCCAAGGTCTCCACAGAACCTGATTGCACAGTTTTTTTCTTTCAGTTGGGCATTCATGGAAGTCCAGTTAAAGATCCTGGAGAATCATGACATTGCAAAAGGACAACTGGCTTTTCTTGTAATTGCCTTGTATATTTAATGTATTTTAATAACAGAACTCCCCACAGAACTAATTGGCTTGCTCATCTGTATCTAAAGCTGCAGTGGAATCCCCAGGGCTCTACAGAAATCCTAATGTGTCAAAGACTGTTAACGCTCATCAAATAGTCCATGAGCACTTTTATATTTCATAGCCACTATTGCAGGTACAGTTGAAGTCACGTGACTAACTCTAGCCTAACAACTCTGAGTAGAAATCATGTCTCTTCTGCCACCTCTCTTTTCCCACTCACAACAAGCACAAATGCTGCATGTTCCAGATTCCACAGCTGCAAGATGGACTGGGAAGTAAGCAAGAGATAAGCATTTTATTTGGTAAGTCTATGGGATTTCAAGGTTTTATCTGTCTTGGCAGCCAGGACCAATCATCCTAATATATCTTGGGACTCTCGTTCCTACAAACACTCTGTGACTTCAATGCTATTTGAAGCCTTGAATGCAGACTTGAAACTGCCTGACAAGTTGTGATAGACCATCAGCAATTGAATATTGAGGCCATGCTATAGATCAAGCACCCATGTCTTATTAATCTTCTATGTTCTGGCCTGACTCACATGATGTGGAGAGACAAGAAGGAAAAGGATACCATTTAGGATCTCACAATGCTCCCAGTGATATCCCCAGTAAGGTTTTAGACTCCTGCCTCTCCTAACGAGGGTGTTACTAACGTACTGGGACTGTGTTGCTGAAGGAATTACATAATTATTCCACATTGAGGAGTTTTTATACCTACCTACAATGATGATCAGCACATGAACTAAGGGAATAAGAAACAACAATTTAATTGATGCCATGGGTTTCAACTCCAATTAGAGCAATAAAATTTATAATTTGGTGTGTAGTAACTTTCCCTACCACAACCCTGCCCAAGTGCTTAGGGGTTATAAGAGTAATTAAACTTAATCAAAAAAATAATGCTAATTAAAACCATAAGATAGAACTAGGGCGGTGGTGAAATTGTCATCTTAACCAGTACTTTCATTCCTTTATCTTATTCAAGACCCGGGAACCTTCTTTTATCATTCACTCTCTTTTTACTAATGGGAAAATGCTGGGGTGTGGAAGCTCTCTGGTTGGGAAACATGGAAGATGTAGCAGACTGAAACCCAGGTGGACCCTGAGTTTATCTGTGGGGTCTGTGCTTCCCCCCATCCCCATGTTCTTTCCCTCTGTCCCTTTCCATTAGCATTCTCAGAATGTCACGTTCCTGTTCTCAAATGGTCAAAAGTTTGTTTTTGGTGTTTGGTTTTGCTTCTTTTGCTTCCATGGCCTCAACCTGTTGCCTTTGAGTTGCGGGGAAATCAGGAGCACTGCCCGGTGACCCTTCTCCACTGGCTGCTTCCAGTGGCCGCTCTTGAAAGGAAAGGAGAGAAAGAGAGGATTTATGTCATGGTTCTTGCCCCTCTAAGACTCAGTGAAATTCTATTCAACCTGTCATGAGTATAAACTGACTGGTTCATATTAGTTACCCTTTACTCAGAATAACTTATTCTATTTTTTAATAAATTTTTATTGATTTCAGAGAAGAAGGGAGAGGGACATAGAGATAGAAATATCCATGATGAGAGAGAATCATGGATCAGCTGCCTCCTGCAAGTCCCCCACTAGAGATGGAGCCCACAGCCCGGCATGTGCCCTTGACCAGAATCGAACCTGAGACCTTTCAGTTCGCAGGTTGATGCTCTGTCCACTGAGCCAAACCAGTTAGGGCCAGAATAACTTATTTGAAATTATCAACTGAGTCTTCCAGCTACCAAAACAAGCACTTCATTTGCCTCCTCTTCATGTCTCACAACAGAAAAGAATCTGGTTATAGAAAGTTAAAGGGAAAAAACACATACTGAGCACTTAATGCACTACGTGCAAAACACAGTTTAATTTAGTAAACTATATAAGTTTAATCATGTAATTAACTCACAAAAAAATTATGAAGTATAAATATAGGTGTGACATTTGTCCAAAATGGCACATAATAAAAACTCATCATTATGTGACATTAACACTAAAATATTACCTTTTTTATAGTGTTTTGCAGAGAATTCAGATATTCATAAGTTCACAGACAGCCAGACAGATCAATGACCAACATGAGCCAACACAAAATCCAAAAAGATGTCAGTGAACTGAAAAGCGGAGGGAGGCACAGTGACATAACACAGGAAAGTTGGATTCCCAGAACTTATGAGTAATAAAAAGATAAATTCAGAGAAAATGTGCTATTCAAAGTTCTTCTCATTTCCTAAATACTCTGCACTATAGATGAATTCAGAACCTTAATTTAGCCAAAGTACTAATTAAATTAAGTCAACAAATTTTTATTGAAAACCTGATGCATGTCAAGTACTTAACCATGTGTCTGAGACACAAAGATAGATATGGCATGGTCCCTGCCTTCTACAAGCTTAGCAGAGTGTGGCTCAATGCTATGGCTTCTATCTGGATTTAACGTAAGTCCCTTCCCAAAAACTGCCTAAACATAAGGAATTTCAAAGTATTTCATTTGGATTAGTAGGAAGGAAAGAAAAATAAATTCCAAAGATTGGCTGATAAAAGAGATTAAAATTTGAAGTTAGAAAGTCAATATTTCATCCAGAGATCCCACAGCTGCTAACACCAATTCAGGCTGGAGGAAGAAGTCAGCTTACCAGAAGAGGATTGGTTGGCCACAGCCATTTGTTGAGTGTCTACTGTAGTCAAAGAACATAGATGCATAGCCCATGGACATAGACAACAGTGTGCTGAAAAGCAGGGGAGGGAGATTGTGGGACTAGGTGGAGTGGACAAAGAGGGCAGAAGTGGGGGACATCTGCAATGGTGTCAACAATTAAAAAGAAGTGCGCAAAGAACATCCAGTCTTCTCCCACAAGAAGATTCTGCACTGATTTAGGAAACAAAACAAAGAAAATTCGTAAAAATTTCACATGTCAATAAATTCAAATGGAACAGTAATACAAGGGAATAAAGAAGGCACCAAATGTAATAGGGAGCATAATCATGGAACATTCACTGGAAAGATGTATTTGAAGCTGCATTCTGCAGAAAATGAGGGACATTGACAGAGAGAAGAGAAAGGAATGGCACTTGATTGAAGGGAAATAAAAGGGGATATGAAGAATAAGGCCAGGAGATTGAGTGTGCAATAACTCTAGCTTTTAAAATATACCCACACCCAGAGATTATGACTTCATTGATCTGGGCAGGACCCAGGCATCCGTATTTTTAAGAAAATTATCCAACCAATGTTGAGGGCACTTGGTAAAGAGACCTTGTAACTGTAAAAGGGGAAAGGATGTACTTGAAATGGGAAACACATTTGCAACTTAGTTAAAACAGAGTTTAAGTTCCATAATTATTTAGCTTGTTAAGACTATGGATTCCTCAGAAGCAGAAGTCACATTTTGATTCATTTCTGTACAAACATAACATTAAATTAATATATGTTAATAAATGGTTGGATAAATGAATAAATACAATAAGTTAAAAAAAATCACTATAGGCATTTGAGCCAGTGGATAAGACAATGACAATGTTTCTGAGAGATGATTTCAATATTACACAGAAGGCAAGAGAGATAGACAATGGCTAACATCTACGGAGTGCTCCCTATGTACCAGGCTCCTCACATGCAGCATGTTGTTTCATACTCAACCCAGCCAATTAAGTACACATTACTATTGAGAGAACTGAGGCCCAAAGTCATTCATTGTTGATGGACAGCAAAGCTGGAATCTGGCTTCATCAGAATGACGTATGACTATGGTGGGTGCCTAAATGAATATGAGCAAACAGTGTACAAACCAACACAGGTTCAAATTTCTGAAAAGAGTTCCAGCTTCTGACCTGTTCTAATGATGCAGAAGTGGCATGTGATTTAATTAAAGTATTTACCTCACTACAAGATTAGAGCTCTTAAGAGTAATCAGGCAGGTGGGTCAACATCTGGTGTTTCTAGAAAATCATTTCTATGGCTTTGATCCTTCTTACATAAGATTCTATTAGAAATGTAATAGGAAATAAAACATCTCATTGCACATTGTCTTGAAATAGGAAATATAATTGCTTTATAACTTAGGGGCAATTGTTTACCACCAATTGTTTCTCTGTTCACATTTAAAGAAACATTTTCCTTTCAGAGATCATCTGAAAAGAAATATCTCCATTCTGCCTGGCGCTGGGTATTACCTAGAACAGCAGGATTACGTCAATGGGGGGAAAGTTACTAATCTGGAGGGTTCCTCACACTCATTTGTTAAAGGTGATTGAATTTAACAGGTTGCTCTGGATTACCTTACACTGGGAACTACCATGTTTCCCCGAAAATAAGACATCCTCCAAAAATAAGACCTAGTGCATGGAAAGATAAGACATCCCCTGAAAATAAGACCTAGCGCAACTTTGGGAGAAAAAATGAATATAAGACACTGTCTTATTTTTGGGGAAACAGGGTACAAGTGAACCAGCCACTCAAAACAGCAAATTTGCTTTAAAATTAATTAAAATTGAGGCTATTTTAATTGATATTATGCCCTACCATGGATAAATAAAAGACCCCAATTTTAAAAATGATAAATTTAGCTATACCAAGGAGAAAGATGGGAAAGCATCCTATCAGCATTAAGCAATATTGATATAAACAAGTTAAGCACATTAATTGCTCTGTGATTCTTTGTGGAACCAGAAACAGGATCTTTTGAGAGGCTCTGTGTTTAGGTATAAGCAGGAGCCAACTTACGTGAACCACAATTTGCAATATATTGCCAACTGGAAACACAACCAACTGCTTCTCTTCTAAAACACTTCGACTTTGTAACTTCAACCACAAAAACCCATACAACCTTTGCACATTTTCCACTCTACCTCTGTTGGTATTAATAATCTTACCACTTGAAAACCTTGAATTCCCTGTTAACAGTTTAAGCTCAATCTCAATAATTACTCTCTCTAAAATGTCTATTCATTTATTAATGAAATGTGTTTATCTTTTTAAATATCAAGCTTTTAATGTCCCTCTTTCTATTATAAAGGGATATATATATATATATATATATATATATATATATATATATGCCTAAGTGACTGTTCAACCATTTGGCCAGTAGCTTGATGTGCACTGACCACCAGGGAGCAGACACTCAATGCAACAGGCATGGAAACTTGGAACAGACTGATGAATCTCAGAGGGAAAGGGGAAAGGGGCAGGGCAGGAAGAGGTTAACCAAAGATCTTATATGCATATTAGAGGCCCGGTGCATGAATTCATGCACTGGTGGGCTCCCTGGGCCTGGTCTGTGGGGACCTGGCCAAAATCAGCAGTCTGACATCACCCAAGGGGTCCCTAGTTGTGACATGGCACAGGCCAGGCTAAGGGACCCAACTAGAGGCCTGGTGCATGAATTCGTGCACCAGGCCTCTAGTTTGTTTATAACTGGCACCCAAGCTTCAGTACTCAAACTGGGAGCTTCCCCTTTGCACTGGGGACATTCAGTGATGCTTTTGTGACAGTCTCAAAGAAAACAACAGCATCTAAGCTCGCATTAGCACTAGCTGACTGACCTTTGGCAGGGATTTACCCTCTCGGTCTCCCGAATTACCTGGAAGGGTACTTTGAGAGAGGAAGGATCTTTCTACCACATAGCATGTAAGATTGGGCTTCTCCATAGGTCAGCCTAGGAAGGCTCTCAGAGCAAGATAAAGGCTTCCTCAGGGTTTCATGGAGGAGACACAGAAATCTTCCTGGCAAGGGCCAGAGACTGTCACTTTATATCACATGTGTCGAACACAAGGCCCGCGGGCCAAATCCGTCCCGCCAGGCCTTGCAATGTGGCCCGCACCGCGCTGTCATCACTGCACTCCGCTGCGTTTCCATCACAATGACAGTTTATGACTGTTCAGTAAACCATTCGGCCCGCGATTTAGGCTGGATTTTAGATTTTGGCCCGTTCTCTGATTGAGTTCAACACCCCTACAAGACATAGCCAAAAATTCCATTTCTTTCCATTTTCACTCCCTACATCTCTCATCCTCATTCACGCTGTGTCCTATTCTTCATTTCAAAATGAAAGAAAGGGGGAAGTGAACGATGATAAAACAGTGCAAAGGTTACATAATCAAAGGCAGCACTCAAACCATAAAACAAGTTGCTACAGTAAAACCACCAACTCCCAAATGGAGAAAAACACCACCAACAGAGGCAAGGCCTTCGCCTAAGTTTGGTGCATGGAAATGAAAGTATTTTGAGGAACGGAGCCAGGCCAGGAGTTGATCCCACAGGCGGGTCCCTGTGGCCATTGCCATTAATATCTAGAGGAGGCTGAGGCCCAGGTCCTGCAGACCACAACATGCAAAGCTCTGTGTCCAACACACAGCCCAGATTTTTCCCTGCCCAACCAGCTATGCACACAGGGCATTCTTCCCTTCCCTTTCCCTTTCTTAAATTACTACATACCCCAGGGGCTAGGTTTTAGTCGTCTTTTTTTCACTTTAATACAATGTTTTGCAATAAATTCTTGTTGGATTAAAAATTCTAAATGGAGCTTGTGCTACCAACACAGGTCTTTTCATTGAAAATACACCAATGGGGTGAGCTATTTCTACACATACAGACCAGCTCTGCATGACTGCTATGTGGGAATTCCTTGCAATAAATTGATGGTTAGGATGTCAAGTTGTAAGCCTGTCTTATATATAGCACTCAAGTAATATATGTCAGTAATTTGAATATTAGTCTTTAAACCTGATATTTCAAAGCCTTTTCTTCTTATTCTAATATCAGAAAAAGTGGGGGGAATGGAGGAATTTGGAAATTCTACATGACACAAAAAAATCACTTTAGATGCTCATAAATATTAATACTCTCTCTATTTCAAAACTCTAGTTACAGTTTCTGTTTCACCCTGAATGACAGCTAAAGGCTTTCTTTTTTAATTTTTTAACCAAGCCAAGTTGAGAGAAAACTGAACATAGTTTTCCATAGCACCTTCTGTTAATAATCTTCTTAGATACTAAATTTTTCTAAGTTCATTTTCTTATCTCAAAAAGAAAGTAAGGGAGTCAGAAGTTTTTCAGGTTAAAAATATCATATCTCAAGTTCTCTGGTCATTGAGGTTAAGTACAAAAGTAAGGGGAATGTTTCCACATACAAGCATCTGTACTCACTTCCCTTTGTATGCAAAACATCCTCTGAATACAGTAGTGATAGTAACAACAATCTTAAATTCCAACTTTGCTCAAGTTTTACACACATTATCTCATCTAACTTCCACAAAAACCTTATGAGATCAGTCTTGTTATTATCCCCATTTTACAGATAGAGAAACTGAGGCTTAGAGAAGTAAAGCAACTTGTTCAAGTTTCTTATGGGAACTTTTTTCTTTCTTCTTATAGAAATGGGGAAAAGGGGGGAAATGAAAAAGAGAGGATTGGGCCACTTTAAAATTTTGAGAAAAATGAGGCTAAGAAAATTAATTTACATGGAAGCGTGGGTGACTAGATCAGATTCCTTCTCTCCTCCCAGTTGAAAGGTATTGACTCTTTTTCACATCAAACAGGAAGAAGCCCCAGGTGATGGGAAAGGGAGCCCATTTTCACTGACCAATGGTGTGGCTGAGGGTGGGATCTGAAGCCATCTTGGGTCTCAACTTTCTTCTCTCTAAAATGGAAAGGAGACCCTAGCCTGTTTTGCTCAGTGGACAGATCATCAAATAAGATTATGTTAGTAATTTGGATATTACTCTTTAAACTTGTTATTTGATGAGGATTTGAAGGGTCCCTGAAGATTCACTTCTGGTCAAGGGCATGTACCTTGGTTGCAAGCTTAATCCCTGGCCCTGATCAGGGCATTGTGCAAAGGCAACCAATTGATGTGTCTCTCTCACATCGATACACCAATCTCTCTCTCTCTCTCTCTCTCTCTCTCTCTCTCTCTCTCTCTCTCTCTCTCTCTCTCTCTCTCTTTCTCTCTCGTTCTGTGTGTGTGTGTCTCTCTCTTCCACTCTCTCTAAACATCAATGGAAAAATATCCTCAGGAAAGAATGAATAACATGGAAATGAGAAAGACTTGTCTCTTGAGGTAGTGGTGAGGGTTAAATTAGGTAACCTATAAAAAGCCTACCGTGTTTCCCCCAAAATAAGGTCCCCCCTAGGCTAAACATGAGAGATTTGGTCCACTGATTCTGAAAGAAATGGAATCACAAGAAATTCCCAGGAAATTCAGGAATTGGATTGTTATAATGATGTTCCAGAAGATGATGACATGATTGTCATTGAATAAATGAGTAAATTCTTGATACTGTAGGATTCACAGTTTGTCTGGTTTGTGTTGACAACTACTGTACTACTGTACCGTATACAGGTAATAAATTTCCTTTATTTTCATTTAACAATAAATGTGTACCGTATACTTCTTCATGGAAAAATAAGACATCCCCTGAAAATAAGACCTAGAGCATCTTTGGAAGCAAAAATTAATATAAGACACTGTCTTATTTTCATGAAAACAGGGTAGATAGTAGTCACTAAAGAAAGAAAATTGGAAATAAAATAAACTCTACCAAATCATCAATGGGAGAGAGAGTCTTGGGCTCAGGAACTGGAATTCAGAAGCCTTTAGTCATGGAATAACTCAGTGTCCGCTTTCAGAAGCTACTGGCCCCTCTCAGCACCAGATGGGATCATACTTGGAACCCACTGTCCACGCCCATGCCCTGCCCCAGGAACACTTCCCTCCACCTGGCTCTTAGGAACAAGTCGCCTGATCCCAAGCAGGCCTTCCCTTCACCCCATTCGTAGCCACCCGGCCATCTGTGAAACACAGTTCATTATACAAAATAAGGAACATCAAAAATTTTATGTCAGCCGATACTGGTTTGGCTCAGTGGATAGAGCTTCTGCCTGTGGACTTAAAGGTCCCAGGTTCGATTCCGGTCAAGGGCATATACCTAGGTTGCAGGCACATTCCCAGTAGGAGGTGTGCAGGAGGCAGCTGATCGATGGTTCTCTCTCATTGATGTTTCTAACTCTCTGTCCCTCTTTCTTCCTCTCTGTAAAAAAAAAAAATCAATAAAATATATATATTTTTTTTAATTTAATGTCTAATAGCTCTGTATCCCAAGAACAATGATCTTCTCTTCCTTTAAACTTCCTCACCCCAACCCTTGCTGGGCCTGAGCTCACAACCACGAGCTAAATGCAAACATGCTGACGCCATCTCCCCTTATATAAGTCTATCAGGTAGATATGAGCAGAGGGTCAAAGTAAGGAATAATTCTGTTTATGTCACAGCAATTCCCTGTATTGCTGAAGAAAGGCTATAAAATCAGTTACATAACTTTTTTAAAGTAATAAAACTAAACTGAAAGTTTCCATGAAGCCACTCAACAAGGTTCACTCATCACCAACTATTATATATATTTATATATATAAAAGGCTAATATGCTAAGTATGCAACCATCCGACTATCATTATGATGCACACTGACCACCAGGGGGCAGATGCTTAGTGCAGGAGCTGCTGAACTACAGTGACTTGGCAGCAGCAGTTCACAGGTGATGCACCATGAAACCAGAGAGGTAGGAGCCCAATTCCCCATGGGGCCTCACAATTCCACTTTCGGCCATGGGTTATGTTGTTGGGGCACTGTCGGCCCCAAATCTGGTTTACTGCACACTTGCATTTGTGTTCCACACCCTGTACAACAACAGATTTGCAGAGTGCCCTCTCACACTCCGGGACCCCTTGGGGCATGTCAGAAAGTCATCCCCCCCCCCCTTGGCCTGTGGGGATGGGGTTTTGGCCCCATCCCCAAACGCCAGGCCGAGGAACCCCACCTGCCAGAGGGACCCCACTCACTCTGCAGATGCCTTTCAAGCCACGGAGCCACCCCAGGTGTGGCTGGCCTGGGAGGAACCATGGGAGGTTGGCTCCAGGGTGAGTCAGCCCATCTCACCTAGTCCCGCCCTGCCAGCCACCTTCTTGTTTCCTTTTAATGTGCACTGGGTTACTACAATAGTATTGTATATATGATTGTATCTAGTGATTCAATCATATATACGATTGAATCACATTTAGTCCTTAGTTCTAAAAATCCCCTCTAAATAATATATTTTTATTCTGTACTAGAGTTCTTTCTCAATAATCAAAACCCAATATCCTTTGGGGAGATGATTTAAAATAAGTATCATAGCCTGGCTGGTGTTGCTCAGTGGTTGAGCATCTACATATCAACCAGGGGGTCACGGTTCAATTCCCAATTAGGGCACATGTCCTGGTTGTGGGCTCAATCCCCAGTGTGGTGTCTGCAAGAGGCAGCTGATCAATAATTCTCTCTCATCATTGATGTTTCTCACTCTCTCTCTCTCTCTCTCTCTCTCTCTCTCTCTCTCTCTCTTTTCCTCTCTCTCTTTCCCTTCCTCTCTGAAATCAATAAAAATATTTTAATAAAATAAGTATTATAAATATTTCCAATTCCTTGAGACACATTCCACAGAGAGATGTTATAGGAACCTAGACATGAAGAGCCTTTTGGATACCTTAGCCTAATTAAGGTCAACAGCCATGAAGGCAAGGAAACTTCATTTCGTTTGTACAGTGTCTAATGTTAATGCCCCAGGGAAAATAGTTAGGAATGTCATTTATGATATAACTATGCATGGGGGGGGGGGATGTAAAGTAAATTAATGTGAAAAAATAAAACATTTTAAAATGGTTATTTTTGTGTAGTGCAACTCTAAGTGATTTTTCCCTCTTTCAGCCTTTGGTATTCTCTACAAAAATTTAAAAATAAAAATGAAAATCCAAATTTCCTAAAATATAGGATACCATCATTTTAACTTTACCTTTTTAGTAAAGTGATGTACAGTTTCCATACAGAAAAAAAATATGAGTTTCAAGTATATAATTTAAAGACCATTGACAAATGGACGCAGTTGTGTGACCACTCCCACAGTCATGACAAAGAACAATTTTATTATCTCAGCAAGTTCTCTCACACATCTTGTCACCCCGGACCCTGGTCTTTGGCAAATAGTGATCCATTTTCTATCATAATGGGTCTGCCTTTTCTAGAATTTCATATAATTGATGTTATATAATATGAAGACTTCTGAACCTAGCTTTTTTATTTTATTTTTATTTTTTATTGACTTTAGAGAGAGAAGAAGGAAGTGGGGGAGAGAGAGAAACATTGATGTGAGAGAAAAACAATGATTGGTTGCCTCCCATATGCACCCAACCAGGGGTGAAATACTCTTCCAGGCAAATATTTGAGTGAGTATTTATGTTCAAGTAATTTGTAAACTTAAAAGTGCTATACCAGGCATTATGCTTACTTAGGTTAAGTGAATACAGTTTTGTAAAAAATAATTTCATATTTTACTATTAAAATATTTCTATCAGGCATACTATTGTTATGATCCATAAAAATAATATAGTTAAAAACGTCTGTATAATCAACAGCAAAAGTAAAACACTTGATAAAGAGAACTGAGATTCTGTAATATGTATATCTCACTTAATGAAGTTAAGAAAGATATGACAACATTTCCTTTCAAATAAGGAAGTGCTGATCATCTGTGAGAATAAAATCTTGAGAGCATAGATGACTGATGGGAGAAATACATACCAGTATTGTTCTGATATTTAGCAATATCTATATCTCCCAACACTGGAATCTCCTTGTGGACAGGAGGCATATATCTATTATAATTCTACTAGAGACCCAGTGCACGAAATTCATGCACAGGTAGGGTTCCTAGCCTGGCTGGCAATTAGGGCCAATAAGGGCCTTCCAGGAGCCGGCTGGAGCCTTCCTTTGTTCCACCCCCTGGTGTTCAGCACATATTATAGCAGGCGAATGAACTCCTGATCTCCTAATCAAACTCCCAGGAGACACTTTGCATATTAGCCTTTTATATATATAGATTTCTCTCACAACACCTACAATAAGACTTTATTCCAAATTTACTTAATGAATGGAAAGTGCCAAGCACCCAACTCTGAGAGAGAGTACCCCCTGCCAACATATCAGAAGGAGAGTGTTTACACAACCCTGGCTCACCCAGGACAGCCCCAGCTGAAGCCTGTTGTAAGGTAAGAGTAATCTCTTCCATTCTCAAAGGGTCATGTTTGGCAAGAGAAATCATACCTTTGCCCTAACCATAAACCTTTGTCACATTCACTCTACTTTTCGACAACTTTTAAGGTAAGGAATTCTAGAACATTCTGGCTCAGGTTCTAAATTTATTTTACTCTATGAGCAAATAGAATAAGTGTAAACCTTGAGGATTATCTCCCTATTCCATTTTTATCATAGTTTTATGGAGGACTACAGTCCCTTGGAAAAAAAGTTTGTCTTTGGGAGACTAAGCAAAACCACAAGCCCACCTTGCCCTGTGAAGACAAGGCCACCAAGAAGCTCAACTGAAAGGCAAATCTCAGGTTTCCACCCCAAATAAGCACATGACCTGGGGGGAACCTTTCGCCTCCATCCCGGTACCCCCACAGGTTTAGCAGGCGGGTCTGGGGACTTAGGATAATTGGTTCAGATTTGCTAATCATTTTGACTTCCAGAGAAAAAGATGCCAAATCAGTTCCTGGTTTTGTTACAAAATGTCACAAAGACCATGGGAGAATTTCTCCCTTGTCAGAATGTCAGGGGAATTACCCTGATCTAGCCTTCAGCTTCCATGAAACACACATAACAGTAATAATACAGGAGCTCACACTTGACTCCCACCCACAGAAGTGCTGAGAAAGTGGACAAGGAGGCAATCCCTCGGGAAATAGAGGCACACGACTGTTATGTCAGGGAAAATGTCCGCAGGAGCCGCCAAGTTTTAAACATATGGAATAACCTTGAAGGTAAATAAAGTAAAAGCAATCCACATTGTTTGTATCTATATAAATAAAGTTCAGGTTAGGGTACTGTACCTTTGACTTCTGGTTTCTAACCTCCGCTCTGCTCTGGGCTTGGCAGTGATGAAAGCAGGTACGTGGCAGCCCCCACACTGTCCCAGAGGCCCCAAGGAGAAGATCCCAGCAAGGAAGGCACCACCTCCCTTCTTCCCCAGGGGAAGTTCAATCTGTCTAATCCTAGAAGTCCCTAGTTCAATAAAGGAGCTCTGGAGGCATTAGTCTGACGCTAAGGAAAGGGCGAAGCAAGATGCCCAGGCAGGTGCTCTTGTGAACATGAAATGTTTTCACTGATGTCAAATTAACATGTTTATGTCACCCCAGACCTATAAAAAATAGGACCTATATCCCAAATTTAATTCTGGTAACAGGTTCACATAGCTCCCTTTTTCCTCTTTATTACTTCTTAGCTACCCCACTTTATTACCCAAAAGTGACAAGTCATTTCACCTCTTTATATTTTAGTTTTCTCATCGGTAAAGTTGGTGGGGCAGTTGGGAGTCAAACAGGGACTACATTTAGGCAACAACAAGCCTGAGTATTGGAGAAGTCCCACACTTTTTCATGAGGCAAAGGCATACCTATTAGCTCCCTACCCCAGTCATCCTGGCAAAGTGTGGGGACTAAAGTGCAAGGAACCTGAGGCACCAAAAGCAAAGGCAAGCTTTCTGTTGCTACAACAAAGGATGGTTATGGTGTAATCAGACACAGACAAGGTTCTATAAAACACTTCATTTACCCACAGCACACATGTCAGTTCCTTCCTATTTTTTTTTCCTTCTGCCTTCAACTTGGGGCTTGGAGTGAAGTGACTTGCCTACTCATTGGCCCCAGACAATTTGTCCCCATCTGCCCTGTCTATGGGAAGGGCGCAGAGCCAGAAGCTGGGAGCCTAAGATAAAACAATGACCAATTGTGGGGCTTTGGCACAGGCATATAAGCTCTGGCACTGCTTTCCTTCACCTGTGCAATGAAGGGTTGGTTTCCGTAGAGGTTATGAGTCCTTCAAATTCAAATATCTCCATTTCCCTAAAACTCTTTACTCTTCCTTGTATATCTTCTCCATTCTATCTTCTTATTTTTGTGCTCATGCTCCTAGGCTCTTACATATTTAACCATCCAGCAGAGGCTAAATAGCCCAGAAATTCTGGGGGTGAGAAAATTACAATACACAGTGACTTTCAAGTGAGTATTGGGACTAACACCCTAAATCTAAGGAGCCTTTTGTATTGCACTGAATATCTTTTTGGAACTAGAAAGTCATGGGCTTAGACCATTTCCTAAAAATTTGCTTGGGCCCCAAAATGCATAGCTAAGTTCTCAAATGTATTCCACAACCCGCATATGATAAAGGCTCACCATTCTGTAGTTATAACTTTATGTACAGGCTCTTAAAGCCATTCCAAAATACCCGTCATATCCAAAATAAGATATGCTTTAGATTTAGACCATGGTGAGCACCCATATCTCACAGGTTATCAGCAGCTACTGCCATAAGATGTATTTGTCTACTATCAATAGTATTTGATACTCTTCTAATTGTTGAACTTGTAGTGAGCAGTTTAATATATATATTTTCTTCCTACTTAACGCTCCTATTCTTTCTCAAAGAAAAGTACTGTAGTAAAAACCAAAGCTATTTCTGTACCTACATTGTTGTACTTACATGGTACAACATCTTTATATCCTCATTTGTGTGTTTTGTTTGTGGTCCCCCCACACACACATTCTCTAATTACTGGAAATATGAAATAAAAATAAATCAGCAATAATGACTGCTGTACTTAAGGAAATGTATGATCTGGTTTATAATTCATGGATTGGCTCCATGAAGGAATTAAAGTACTTAACTCTCAATTTATGATGAGAGCATGAGTGACTACATCTCTCAATCTGCACCTCATTCAACTTGCTCACTTTATCCAAATCTAATGTATACATTCAGTTCTTACTTTACATTCATGTCACCAGAAATTTAATCCCTAAATGTGGAGCAGCAATCAAATATTTGTGTTGTCCAAAATGCCTTATTTTGAGGGACAAACCATAGCCTGGTGTCTTTGATGTTCTCAGAAAATATCACTGCTCAACCCAGTGGTAAAGAACATAAGGGAGAAGAAGGCAATCACATCAGAGAAGCATGAATTAATAATCAACTAAATGCCTTCCAATTTTTTCTAAGGATCATCTTATCCATGTGTTTCCTATCACCACATCAAATCTAAGCTTCTCTGTTTGGCTCTCTGGATTGGGCACTATTCTTCCCATTGAATCTTATCTTCCCTTCACCCCCACCCTACGTGTCTGCCCTCTTGCATCCCTCACAAGCTCGGCTCCCTCCCACTTCTGTGGGTGCAATTTAACGGTCTAGGAGGTGTGTGCATTTGGGGGAGGGCGGAAGCACTAGACTAGGAGATGGTAAGCCTGGGTTTTCTTCCTTTCCTTCTTTCTTCCTCTGAAACTGGGTGACTACATTTCCCCTCTGAGACTCACTTTCTTCACTTATAAAATGAAAGGCTTAGCTTCATACTGTCTGACTGTGCCATTTCTCAGATTATTCTCTACATCTACCTTACTAAGCTAAATATTCTTCTAAATTCATAGTATTCATCATCATTTGCTATGTTACTTTTTTCTGCATTAGAAATGAGAGCTCTGTGGGGGCAAAGTCCTTCCCACTTTGTTAACTGCTGTGCTTCCAGCATTTAGAGAAGTTCAAGGCATTGTAGCCATTAAATAAATATTTGATGAATGAATGAATGCTTTAAAGCATCATACATATTATTCTTCCTTAATGATGCTCTGCAGGTCAAATTTCCTCCATCAGACTCTGCCGACTACTCCAAACCCAAATCTCTCCCTTTGTGCACTTCTAACACAGTTACAGTTAGTGTCATACAACTTAGAATTCTCTGAATTTTCAGATTGATCAGCACTAACTTATTTGGATAGGAATATACATTTCTTAGGGCTAAAGACTATATGTCTTATACCTAGTCTGTAAAATATTTGCTGGGTATTTGGTTGACTGAATTTATGGAAATTTTCAGCCTTTCCTTAGGCAACTAACTCAGGCTTCAGTTGTCTGCTAATCTCTCCATCTGATTTCTAGACAGGGTTTATGGGGGTGAGGAAGCCACCCAAGGTAAGTCTCTGCAAAGAAGAAGACCAGACTCTGGCCAGTGTGGCTCAATTTGTTGGAGCTTCATCTGGTACACCAAAAGGTGAGAGGTTAGATTCCTGCTCAGGGCACACATCCAGGTTGCAAGTTCAATCCCTGGTCAGGGTACATGCGAAAGGCAACCATGGATGTTTCTCTATCACATCCCCCCCCCCCTCTCAAATCAATATAAAATAAAAATTATTAAAAAAAAAAAAAAAAAGAAGAAGTCAACATGTCCTTTATCAGAGACTCTTTGTCAGCATATAAAATTATCCACTGGCATTCCAGAGACTTATAGGAGGCAGAGAGAATTTGGGGGGAGAATCAAAATAAAAACAAATGGAAGATAAATAGTCTAGTGAAAGTAATCTAATCTGCCTTTCGTATGTTAGGGACATATTACTGAGCATCACGTGTAACTGTAGCAGGTGAACGATGTGAAAATTATAGGAGCTAGAACTGAATTGTGCTAGGCCCTGACCATGGATTTTGAGGATACTTGGTTTCTATAATAATTTTTTTTCTTTGGATTTGCTTTCTCTGAGAAGTCAAAATGCTTTAAAAAATTAAATTACAAGTCCAAATTAGTTCATTTCCAGTTCTCATTTTACCATCACAAAGCAGGGCTGTGTGTGTGGTTTTTTTTAATAGTAATTAACTATATCACTGCAGAAACTCCAGTCTTGCATTAATGAAGAGCTGTCTGTGGCTACTGAAGGATACCTTATTGGCTATTCTTCTATTTTCCACTGCAAATCATAAACCATTGGGTTTGGAAGAGAAGTTAAAGAACACCCTGCCATACCCCCTCACTTACCCATGAGGAAACTGAAGTCCAGAGAGGCAAAGTGACCAGCCCAAACCCATGCAGCCAGAGTCAGGACCTCTAACAACATCCAGATGGTTACCTTCAGGATTGTACCCAAGGGCATCCTAGCTCAAGAGACCCACAGGCTGCCCACAGGCTGTCCGTGACTCTCAGGTTCTACAATCAAGACCCATGGACACAGCGTCCCTATGGTCCCACAACCTATTTGGGTAAATGTAATTCTTAATGGATGGTCCTTGGCCTGCTAGCCCTAGAAAGGCTGCTGAGTGGGTGCCTCCAGGGTCCCACCAAGTCCTCCACCGTCTCTGTAAGGTAACTCACAACATGGGAGGCCCACCATCTGTGGAGCTCTGAGAAAAGCTCACTCTGTGCTCCAGTCAAATTCTGAAGTGAGCCCTAGCTGGTTTGGCTCAGTAGATAGAGCATCGGCCTGCAGACTGAAGGGTCCCAGGTTCAATTCCCATTAAGGGTAAATGGCTGGGTTGTGGGCTGTATCCCTAGTGGGAGCGGGGTGCAGTGGTGCAAGAGGCAGCCAATTAATAATTTTCTCTCATCATTTATGTTAATATCCCTCTCTCTCTCTCCCTTTCTCACTGAAATCAATAAAAAATATATATTTAAAAAATTCTGAAGTGATTCCTTTGTGGGGTACTCAGATCAATCCTGTCTGGACTTCCCTTTCATCGGCTCATTTCCTGAGCATTTGTCACACACAGCACTCCCTGTAAGGACTCCAGAGACAGGCGACTTTCAGAAGATGGCCTTTGTTCTCTGCTGGCAGACTCTCTCAGAGCTGGCCTGGGAAGCTGGTCAACATGTACTTTGCTTGTGGGATACACTTATCAGTGAAATAATTTTGTTTTGTTTGTTTAGTTAAGTGACATCATAAGTGCAAGAGACAGAAAAAGCAACTGGATTGAGGGTCAAGTAGTATCTACACACCCATTTCTGTGAACTGATAAAAATCTAAAAAAGCAAACACATACTTCACTCGTGATGCACCAGTCACACTTCTAAGAGCTCTACACTGATCAACTCACTTAATTTTGAGAAAATCCCTAAGAGGAAGGTATTAATTACCTCGCTTTATATGAGAAACCCAGGCACAGATTCACCAGGTCACTTGCTCATTGTCATGCAGCTAGTAAGTGGCAAAGCCAAGATCATGAACGCACCGTAAATATTCTTACTACTATGCTACACCCAACAGGTAATTTGACAAAAGAAATTAAAACAAACTTTTAATGTCTATTTTATAAGCAATTCAGGTTCAAGTATTTGGGGATATAAGATAATTAGGACAACTTACCCAATAGCTAAAGACTTATGCATGCAATTACCATACTTTTTTTTAATCCTCACCCAAGTATGTATTTTTCCATTGACTTTTATAGAGAGTATGATGGAGGGAGAGAAAAAGAGGGGGGGGGGGGGGCGGGGAGAGACACTTTGGTGCCTTTCACACACGCCCTGACCAGGCTGAGGATAGAACCTGCAGCTCAGGTATGGGTCCTTGACTGGAAATCAAACCCAGGACCCTTCAATGTATTGGCCTATGCTCCAACTACTGAGTACACCAGCCAGGGAATCATGCAATTTTTATATGTTCAATTTTATCTTATACAGAGTCAAATATATGAGAAAATTTCTATATTACTTTGACCTATATTGGTAATAAAATATTTCCCTAGCTACTATTATGTGCCAGACTACACAGAAAAAATAAATGCCACAGTACAAGTAATGCATGATATATGTCAACTTGGGAGGCTGACAGTGAGTATAAAAAATTATTCTAGAAATAATGTAGACCACTCAACATTCTAAACACTAAAGAAGATTAAAAACCTCTTTCAAAAAAAAATAAAAAGCACTTTCAAAGTTAGAAAATTGTGAAGTTTTTAAAAATATTTTTATTGATTTCAGAGATGAAGGGAGGAGAGAGAGATAGAAACATCAATGATGAGAGAGAATCATTGATTGGCTGCCACCTGCATGTCCCCACATTGGGGATCAAGCCCGAAACCCAGGAATGTGCCCTGACCAGAAATCAAACATGAACTCCTGGTTCATAGGTCAACACTCAACCATGGAGCCACACCAGATAGACATAAAGAGTTTAATGTTTTCTATTATAATTGTGATGGTAGTACTTTTCAGTATTTGATATAATCTATAAACATGTTACTAAATATATACTATGATTAAGTCCTTTGATTTTGCTTTTAAGAGGATTTTGAATTGGGCACCAGGTAAATATTTCCTTTGTTGTTGAATAATATCTTCTGTTAAAGATTCCTTGTGCTTAATTTTTATACTTCTTTCCATGTCTGCTTTTCTTTAAAAAATAATGAAGTAACATATGTCGCTTAACTATAATAGTAGCAAGATTTCAAAATAAACCACACAAACTACCGAAATGCCAGCATTTTTAACAAGGTCATTTCCTTCCCCCAGTAAATGTACAATTTCTTGATTATTCTTCATCCTATAAATGTTTAGCATAATTTCGGTTGTATCTCAATTAAATCTTTGGTTTTTATTATCTTCATTTTGCACAATGCATTGATGATTTTCTGCTATTCTTCGGTAAAGTATAATCAGATAGTGTGAGTTTAATGTTTACAGTCATTTTCATTTCCAATGCATTCTCTCAGAAATCTGTAATAATCATAAAAGTTCTAGAGGAATGTATGTATTGTTGTGAACTAAACCGTGACCCCCAAAACTCATTTGTCCAAGCCTGAACCTCAGAATGTGACTGCATCTGACCTGTGAGGGGTAAGTAAGTTCAAATGAGGCTGCTATGGGGTGTCCTAATTCCATCCGATGGGTGTCCTTATAGAAGAGATCAGGACACTCCAGGGCTGTGCGGCCCTAAGGAAAGTTTGTGTGATGACAGAGGGAGGGCAGCCATCTGCAAGCAAGAAACGAGTGCTTGACAAAAGCAGAATCCGCAGGCATCTTTACCTTAACCTTCCACCCTCCAGAACCGTAAGAAAGTACAGTTCTGTCGTGTCAGCCACTCTCCCTGGCATCTGATTACAGCGGCCCTAGGAAATGAATACTACAGACATCGAGACGCTTGCTTTCCTCTCCCATAATGTCCAGTCCTTACAGTCGTGCTTCTAGAATTCTGGTTGTCCATGTCATCTCCTTTTCTACCTTCCCTCCTCATGTCAAATTGCTCCTCCTCTTCTCTACTCAAGCATGCTGGGTTTCAAAATGCCATCTACTGCTCTGGGGAGAGGGTGATTTCTAAAAGATACACATAAATGCTGACAACTTTTCTATTTTTAGCAAGGTCAGGAGAAAGGGTCAGAGTGACCTTCCAAAATTAGAAGCATTTCAGAGCCAGAAGCTTTTGTAATGGTCATTTTTATTACAAATATTAATTTGCATTCATTGTTTTCAAAATATCAGACAATCTGAGTACATAAAGTAAAAAATAGAAGTTACCCCTACTGCTGACCATCCACCAAATCCTTCTCCAAAGACACAGCCACTACTGGCAATTTAGTGTGTGAAGCTTCTGCTCTAGCTAAGGTCTCACTCCCTGGGAGAAAACAAACCTCCCTCGCTTCTAGGGCTGGAGGCCCAGCGGTGCCTTCCTCCCCTACGTATCTGCCAGCCAGAGCAGAATGCAGGTCTTTACAGACAGCCCTCCATAAAGTTCTAATAAAAGAAGCCCAGAATTGCTTCAACATTAGATAAGTAACTAGTCAGATTTATTTGTTCCTGATAGAATATGCCAACCCTTGCAGTTGAAAATTAAACAATAAGACACTTCCCTTTCTGTCCCACAAAGCAATAACCTGTTTCCCGGGTACATAACGAGAGGCCAAAGGGTAGGTGATTTATCACAAAAGAAAAGGGAGGATTGCCAAGGGTAACAACGGGGCGGCGATGTCCTTGCCTGTGCAGTAAGGCACTGGTTTAATTAAGGCGAAGCTAATAAACTTCAGCCCTGATTCCCAACAATATCAGGGCGAGTTCAGTCTTCTAAAAGCCAAGGAGGCCAGCCAGATCCCAGAAAACACGTAGGAAGTAATAGATACCATGTTAACCACCTTCTTTTGTATGGCCAAGAGCTACAGTCTTGGGAATCAAAAGACTACTATGTTCTAATCTACTTGGCTCCATTAAAGATCTCTGATAACATTTTATATAATCATGCAAATTAATGTAGGTCATACTACTGGGAACTGAAAGAAATGAAGACAGGCCTCAGTAGAAAAGTGCAAAGCCATTAAGAAAATGAAATTCTGTCTCTTTAAATATGAAGCTATATATATAATTTTAGGTTATTTCTCATGAGAATTGCATTGTATATGTGTGTATGTGTCTTCTGTGTTTGAAACCTCTGTGTTCATTCTCATCATCATGCCAGAGCTGAGCCTATTTAAAAACTTGCTGGAAATGACACTGAAGAAATGGAAAGTAGAATTAATAAATAGATGAGGAGCAAATGCAAATTTTATAGCTGCTAAATTTTGTTTGCAGAGTCAAACATATAAGGGAAAGGTGACTGTGGCTATATACAGTATACAGTCCCAAACAAGATAATTTAAAGTAAGTGCTTAGATAATGAGGGTGAAAATATTTCTAATGTTGTATACAAAGAAGAGATGGATTACATGTCTCATGGAGTAGGAAGGACACATCCCTAAGGACTATAATAACAGCGATATTTATTGGGTGCTAACTAACTATACACCAGGCATTACTGAGTGCTTTACATATATTAGCTCATTAATTTCCCCCCCCCCCCCCGCAACCCTGTGAGGTAGGTTCTATTATTGTCCCTATCTTACTGATGAGGAAAATCGAGGTCTAAAAATGCTAAGTGACTTGCCCCAAATCACATCATTAACAAGTGTTTGTGAAGTTGGCTAGTTAGCCATCAGGCTCCAAGTCCCAGGCTCATCCTGAGGTAGAGATTTTGCAAAGCAATACACACACACACACACACACACACACACACACACACACAGTCTTAGCATATCATACATTCTATTATTACCAAATTATGTGTATAATATAAATATTCAGGGGTTTTTTAGTTTAGTTTTGGTTTTATTTGTTTGTTAATCCTCACATGAGGATATTTTCCCATTGATTTTTAGAGAGCATAGAAGAGACGGAGATATAGAGAGAAACACCAATGTGAAAGAGACACATCAATTGGTTGCCTCCCATATGCTCCCTGACCGGGGCCAGAGATCAAATCTGTAACTCAGGTACGTGACCAGGTGGAACCCAGATCCTTTCAGTCCACAGACTGACACTCTATCCACTGAGCCAAACTAGCTAGGGCTATATTTCAGCGTTAGCCCCTCATACTACTGCACATGCTCTTCCCTACGTTCAGATTGCTCCTCTATGTGTGTTCTTCCTAATAGGTTTCTAGTCAGTCTTGGAACTGCTGCTTAAACATCATCTATCTAAGATCTTTCCCAGTCCTTCCTTGCCCACAGCAGAACTAATCTCTTCCTTCATTTGATTTCTGTGCCTGTTAATACTTATATGTTTACATATATCACATTGGCAGAGATACTGCCAGCTTGGACTGAGATGGACAGAGAGAATACATAATGAAAAAAAACTTCTATAAGCAGGAAGTGGGCTGCAAAAAAAATGGTTCAGAGGTTGGAAATAAGAGCAGAGAGTGGAGCCAGGAGCCATGAAAATTTATTTCCAGGCCTTGATTCCTAATGAAGAACTGTAACCTGCGCCCAGCTGGATTTCAGAATTGCCATGAGCCAAGGACTCCTATGAACATTCCATTCTCCCTAGTTAGCAGCCTGGGCTACAGTGGTTAGGCCAATCCCAGGCCCCCACTGTAGGCTTGCTGAGGGAGGACCAGCTAACTTGTCTCTTCAGCTGAGCATCGACCTATGAACCAGGAGATCAAGGTCCAATTCCTGGTCAGTTGGAGCATGCCATATTGCCGATCAATGATTCTCTCTCATCATTGATGTTTCTATCTCTCTCTCTCTCCCTCTTCCTCTCTGAATTCAATAAAGATGTATTTTTAAAAAAATAAAGAAACAAAAGTCAAAACCAAAAAGGATAAATTTAATAAAAAGTCATATTTTTAAATTTTTAAAACAAAAGCAGATTCGAAGACTAAATATCATATGAATTTCAATTCATATAATATTTCATCAATTCTCCAAAATAAGAAAAAACTTTGTGGGGTGAACAAAAGGAGAGGAAGCCTTGGGGTCCAGGCAGTTTGGTCCTCTGGCCAGACACCTAGGGGACTGGTCACCTGGAGCAAGGTGCCCCATTCACACAAAGGTCGCTCAGATCCTGGATCCGGTTCAGGTAGGTTGAGAAAAGGGCTTAAGGAAATCCCAAATAATGACAAGCCAAGCAATGAAATGTGCTGCTTCATTGACACCCAGGAACAAGGTACTAGAATGACAGCCTGGTCAACATTCACTAAAGTGCTGTCAGTGCAACACTTGCCCGCTGTCTTCCTGGCAAAGACAGCGATGGGCCTTCCAATTCTCCAGTCTGCAGAAACACAAGTGCCTTCCCTGAGCCCCAGAGTATAGATCCGACAATCCCAATAACCTCCCAGTCACTTCTACACCAGCGAACAGACATCAGCCATAGAGATGTTCTCCAATCCCTCTCTACTTACAGATAAGAAAACAGGTCTGGGACAGGCTTCTCCTTTTAGGCCACAAAATCATTTTAAGCCACAACTAAGAAAGTTAACTACCCTCCTTTCTTTAGCTTTCTGATGACCCCTCTGAATATATACATCTGAATTACTGCACATACAGGGGTGACCAAAAGCAGGCTTGTTGGTGGTGAAAAGGGGTTCCTGTGGTGTCAGGAGAAAGGAATTTCAAAGCATACACATATGGAAGAAGTTTAAGTATAGGGGCGAGATTTATTGGGGTGAAGGGAAATAATATGCCCTCAAGGATGTACAAGGAGGGCAGGCTCTAGGAGGAGCTGCTCGGAGATACCTGGTACTCCTCCATACATCTTCTTGGTTTCCAGGAATGAGCAGGCTTTCTTTCAACTCGCCAACCCACTTGCAAAGGGAAGGCCCTCCCTCAACCAATCCCTTTCCTGGGCCTTCCATGCTCTTATCTAATCTGATTATTTCCCCTATGCGATACCTCCCCTTTATGGTTGCCATCTTAGCTTCTGCTCAAGTGGCCAGCAGAGGAATTTCCCCACACCTGTTCTCTCCACCACCACCAATAATCCCTGTACCTACCTGCTAGCGAATTGTGAGTTGCTCAGGGATTAAGTCCCAAGGGCAGAGGATGCAACAGACCCTTGAGGAACTTGTGAATACTACAGCTTCCCAGCAAATCAGGTTTAATGTCCAATTCGGCTCCTCGATTATTAGACTTAATGTTTGATTCCATTTGCTCCCTTGCTTTATTAATACTAACTACCTCCCTGTGCTAACAGGTTTACAGTTGTGAGCATGCAAAACAGTTTATTCTTGTATTATTATATATTAATTATTGTATTATTTTCTTTTTATATACTTTTTATCTATTTCAGAGAGGAACAGAGAGGGGGAAAGAGTGATAGAAACATCAATGATGAGAGAGAGTCATTGACTGGCTGCTTCCTGCATGCCCTATACCAGGCATTGAGCCCACCACCCAACCATGTTCCCTGAGTGGAAATCATACTGTGACCTCCTGGCTCATAGGGTGACGTTCAACCCTTGAGCCACACCAGTTGGGCTCCTACCTTATTAGCAGTTGATGACACAAAGGCTTTCCTTTCAGCTTTGTTCTTAGCTGCACTGAAGACTTCTAGATGGAACTCCATAACTGCCTTAGATCTGTGGGTGTACCTGTGAGAAAATGTAGAACTAATTTACCACTTAGTCATTCTCTCTCTCTCTCTCTCTCTCTCTCTCTCTCTCTCTCTCTCTCTCTCTCTTTCTCTCTCTCTCTCTCTCTCTCTCTCTCTCTCTCTCTCTCTCTCTCTCTCTGACTCCCTCCCTCACTTCCTCCGGGATTCTTCCCTGCCTTCCTCCTTATTTCCTCTCTTTCCAGATCTTCCACTATTCAAATGCTTAATCTTTAGCATTTTTACCTTTAAGCATTTGTTTTATCATAAGATAATACCCATCGCTACTAAATTAATGCTTTAGAGCCAAATTATATTAATATCTCTTTGTAGTGCGTTTTCAAATAAAATTAAGAACTAAGACTTAAAACAAAACAAAAAATGCTGTAATATCTTCAGTATTCATGTTAATAAAATTAAATATCTCATTAGTAAGGAAAAATGCTTATGTATTAAGAACACGGTATTCCTTGTTCAGCCAGTGTTGCTCAGTGGTTGTACATCAACTTTGAACCAGGAGGTTATGGTTTGATTCCTGGTCAGGACACATGCCCAGATTTTGGCTCAATCCCCAACAGGGAGTATTCAGAAGGCAACCAGTCAATGCTTCTCATCACTGATGTTTCTATCTCTCTCTCCTCCTGTCTGTTTCTTTCTAAAATCAATAAAAATATTTTTTTTAAATGAACAAGGTGTTCCCTCACCCAACCATGCATCAATTCACAGACCTTCTTGAGTATATTACTCTTAAATACTTATTTTTCCCAACAATCAAGATTTTACTATATTCTTCCTCCATACCTGACAATAGTTATCAAGTTATAGAGTGAAGTTTTATCCTGTAGAATGCTTGTGTTACCATCATAACTAGTTAGCTTAATGATATGAATAATAGGAAGAAAGCAAAGGGAAGGCCAGACATTATAAGCACAGTCATCTGGGCAGTCTCACCAGGAAGCTGCAACTTCATGCTCCACAGGGAACCCCGGCCCTTCCTTGCAAAGCACTGGGGAAGGGTTCGCCAAAGGGTGAAATAGATCCTGTGCAGGGAAGGCAGGCTGACGTAGGAAAGATGCTTGCCAGTCAGTCTAGCACGAGGAACCATGGATTGGCTAAAGGGGTGGAGCCAATGCAAATGTGTGAAAATCTAGAAATACATAATCCCCAGACAAAGGAATCCTCTCTTTCTTGTTCTTTTTTGCTTCACTCCTGCTTCCTTGCACTCGCCATGCTCTCTCCATAGCCATGTGGCACTGAAGGTAGGCCAATAGTAGGCAAAGCGCAGCTCGAGAGCCACATGCGGTTCTTTGGCCCCTTGAGTGCGACTCTTCCACAAAATACCACTTAAGGGCATGCAGGTACAGTGCGATTGAAACTTTGTGGCTGATGCACAGAAGTCGGTTTTCAGCTCTCAAAAGAAATTTCAATCGTTGTCTGTTGATATTTGGCTCTGTTGACTAATGA